>NC_086375.1:93875362-94210919 GCF_036588685.1 Mytilus trossulus | reverse complement strand
CTAACCCTAACCCTAACCCTAACCCTAACCCTAACCCTAACCCTAACCCTAACCCTAACCCTAACCCTAACCCTAACCCTAACCCTAACCCTAACCCTAACCCTAACCCTAACCCTAACCCTAACCCTAACCCTAACCCTAACCCTAACCCTAACCCTAACCCTAACCCTAACCCTAACCCTAACCCTAACCCTAACCCTAACCCTAACCCTAACCCTAACCCTAACCCTAACCCTAACCCTAACCCTAACCCTAACCCTAACCCTAACCCTAACCCTAACCCTAACCCTAACCCTAACCCTAACCCTAACCCTAACCCTAACCCTAACCCTAACCCTAACCCTAACCCTAACCCTAACCCTAACCCTAACCCTAACCCTAACCCTAACCCTAACCCTAACCCTAACCCTAACCCTAACCCTAACCCTAACCCTAACCCTAACCCTAACCCTAACCCTAACCCTAACCCTAACCCTAACCCTAACCCTAACCCTAACCCTAACCCTAACCCTAACCCTAACCCTAACCCTAACCCTAACCCTAACCCTAACCCTAACCCTAACCCTAACCCTAACCCTAACCCTAACCCTAACCCTAACCCTAACCCTAACCCTAACCCTAACCCTAACCCTAACCCTAACCCTAACCCTAACCCTAACCCTAACCCTAACCCTAACCCTAACCCTAACCCTAACCCTAACCCTAACCCTAACCCTAACCCTAACCCTAACCCTAACCCTAACCCTAACCCTAACCCTAACCCTAACCCTAACCCTAACCCTAACCCTAACCCTAACCCTAACCCTAACCCTAACCCTAACCCTAACCCTAACCCTAACCCTAACCCTAACCCTAACCCTAACCCTAACCCTAACCCTAACCCTAACCCTAACCCTAACCCTAACCCTAACCCTAACCCTAACCCTAACCCTAACCCTAACCCTAACCCTAACCCTAACCCTAACCCTAACCCTAACCCTAACCCTAACCCTAACCCTAACCCTAACCCTAACCCTAACCCTAACCCTAACCCTAACCCTAACCCTAACCCTAACCCTAACCCTAACCCTAACCCTAACCCTAACCCTAACCCTAACCCTAACCCTAACCCTAACCCTAACCCTAACCCTAACCCTAACCCTAACCCTAACCCTAACCCTAACCCTAACCCTAACCCTAACCCTAACCCTAACCCTAACCCTAACCCTAACCCTAACCCTAACCCTAACCCTAACCCTAACCCTAACCCTAACCCTAACCCTAACCCTAACCCTAACCCTAACCCTAACCCTAACCCTAACCCTAACCCTAACCCTAACCCTAACCCTAACCCTAACCCTAACCCTAACCCTAACCCTAACCCTAACCCTAACCCTAACCCTAACCCTAACCCTAACCCTAACCCTAACCCTAACCCTAACCCTAACCCTAACCCTAACCCTAACCCTAACCCTAACCCTAACCCTAACCCTAACCCTAACCCTAACCCTAACCCTAACCCTAACCCTAACCCTAACCCTAACCCTAACCCTAACCCTAACCCTAACCCTAACCCTAACCCTAACCCTAACCCTAACCCTAACCCTAACCCTAACCCTAACCCTAACCCTAACCCTAACCCTAACCCTAACCCTAACCCTAACCCTAACCCTAACCCTAACCCTAACCCTAACCCTAACCCTAACCCTAACCCTAACCCTAACCCTAACCCTAACCCTAACCCTAACCCTAACCCTAACCCTAACCCTAACCCTAACCCTAACCCTAACCCTAACCCTAACCCTAACCCTAACCCTAACCCTAACCCTAACCCTAACCCTAACCCTAACCCTAACCCTAACCCTAACCCTAACCCTAACCCTAACCCTAACCCTAACCCTAACCCTAACCCTAACCCTAACCCTAACCCTAACCCTAACCCTAACCCTAACCCTAACCCTAACCCTAACCCTAACCCTAACCCTAACCCTAACCCTAACCCTAACCCTAACCCTAACCCTAACCCTAACCCTAACCCTAACCCTAACCCTAACCCTAACCCTAACCCTAACCCTAACCCTAACCCTAACCCTAACCCTAACCCTAACCCTAACCCTAACCCTAACCCTAACCCTAACCCTAACCCTAACCCTAACCCTAACCCTAACCCTAACCCTAACCCTAACCCTAACCCTAACCCTAACCCTAACCCTAACCCTAACCCTAACCCTAACCCTAACCCTAACCCTAACCCTAACCCTAACCCTAACCCTAACCCTAACCCTAACCCTAACCCTAACCCTAACCCTAACCCTAACCCTAACCCTAACCCTAACCCTAACCCTAACCCTAACCCTAACCCTAACCCTAACCCTAACCCTAACCCTAACCCTAACCCTAACCCTAACCCTAACCCTAACCCTAACCCTAACCCTAACCCTAACCCTAACCCTAACCCTAACCCTAACCCTAACCCTAACCCTAACCCTAACCCTAACCCTAACCCTAACCCTAACCCTAACCCTAACCCTAACCCTAACCCTAACCCTAACCCTAACCCTAACCCTAACCCTAACCCTAACCCTAACCCTAACCCTAACCCTAACCCTAACCCTAACCCTAACCCTAACCCTAACCCTAACCCTAACCCTAACCCTAACCCTAACCCTAACCCTAACCCTAACCCTAACCCTAACCCTAACCCTAACCCTAACCCTAACCCTAACCCTAACCCTAACCCTAACCCTAACCCTAACCCTAACCCTAACCCTAACCCTAACCCTAACCCTAACCCTAACCCTAACCCTAACCCTAACCCTAACCCTAACCCTAACCCTAACCCTAACCCTAACCCTAACCCTAACCCTAACCCTAACCCTAACCCTAACCCTAACCCTAACCCTAACCCTAACCCTAACCCTAACCCTAACCCTAACCCTAACCCTAACCCTAACCCTAACCCTAACCCTAACCCTAACCCTAACCCTAACCCTAACCCTAACCCTAACCCTAACCCTAACCCTAACCCTAACCCTAACCCTAACCCTAACCCTAACCCTAACCCTAACCCTAACCCTAACCCTAACCCTAACCCTAACCCTAACCCTAACCCTAACCCTAACCCTAACCCTAACCCTAACCCTAACCCTAACCCTAACCCTAACCCTAACCCTAACCCTAACCCTAACCCTAACCCTAACCCTAACCCTAACCCTAACCCTAACCCTAACCCTAACCCTAACCCTAACCCTAACCCTAACCCTAACCCTAACCCTAACCCTAACCCTAACCCTAACCCTAACCCTAACCCTAACCCTAACCCTAACCCTAACCCTAACCCTAACCCTAACCCTAACCCTAACCCTAACCCTAACCCTAACCCTAACCCTAACCCTAACCCTAACCCTAACCCTAACCCTAACCCTAACCCTAACCCTAACCCTAACCCTAACCCTAACCCTAACCCTAACCCTAACCCTAACCCTAACCCTAACCCTAACCCTAACCCTAACCCTAACCCTAACCCTAACCCTAACCCTAACCCTAACCCTAACCCTAACCCTAACCCTAACCCTAACCCTAACCCTAACCCTAACCCTAACCCTAACCCTAACCCTAACCCTAACCCTAACCCTAACCCTAACCCTAACCCTAACCCTAACCCTAACCCTAACCCTAACCCTAACCCTAACCCTAACCCTAACCCTAACCCTAACCCTAACCCTAACCCTAACCCTAACCCTAACCCTAACCCTAACCCTAACCCTAACCCTAACCCTAACCCTAACCCTAACCCTAACCCTAACCCTAACCCTAACCCTAACCCTAACCCTAACCCTAACCCTAACCCTAACCCTAACCCTAACCCTAACCCTAACCCTAACCCTAACCCTAACCCTAACCCTAACCCTAACCCTAACCCTAACCCTAACCCTAACCCTAACCCTAACCCTAACCCTAACCCTAACCCTAACCCTAACCCTAACCCTAACCCTAACCCTAACCCTAACCCTAACCCTAACCCTAACCCTAACCCTAACCCTAACCCTAACCCTAACCCTAACCCTAACCCTAACCCTAACCCTAACCCTAACCCTAACCCTAACCCTAACCCTAACCCTAACCCTAACCCTAACCCTAACCCTAACCCTAACCCTAACCCTAACCCTAACCCTAACCCTAACCCTAACCCTAACCCTAACCCTAACCCTAACCCTAACCCTAACCCTAACCCTAACCCTAACCCTAACCCTAACCCTAACCCTAACCCTAACCCTAACCCTAACCCTAACCCTAACCCTAACCCTAACCCTAACCCTAACCCTAACCCTAACCCTAACCCTAACCCTAACCCTAACCCTAACCCTAACCCTAACCCTAACCCTAACCCTAACCCTAACCCTAACCCTAACCCTAACCCTAACCCTAACCCTAACCCTAACCCTAACCCTAACCCTAACCCTAACCCTAACCCTAACCCTAACCCTAACCCTAACCCTAACCCTAACCCTAACCCTAACCCTAACCCTAACCCTAACCCTAACCCTAACCCTAACCCTAACCCTAACCCTAACCCTAACCCTAACCCTAACCCTAACCCTAACCCTAACCCTAACCCTAACCCTAACCCTAACCCTAACCCTAACCCTAACCCTAACCCTAACCCTAACCCTAACCCTAACCCTAACCCTAACCCTAACCCTAACCCTAACCCTAACCCTAACCCTAACCCTAACCCTAACCCTAACCCTAACCCTAACCCTAACCCTAACCCTAACCCTAACCCTAACCCTAACCCTAACCCTAACCCTAACCCTAACCCTAACCCTAACCCTAACCCTAACCCTAACCCTAACCCTAACCCTAACCCTAACCCTAACCCTAACCCTAACCCTAACCCTAACCCTAACCCTAACCCTAACCCTAACCCTAACCCTAACCCTAACCCTAACCCTAACCCTAACCCTAACCCTAACCCTAACCCTAACCCTAACCCTAACCCTAACCCTAACCCTAACCCTAACCCTAACCCTAACCCTAACCCTAACCCTAACCCTAACCCTAACCCTAACCCTAACCCTAACCCTAACCCTAACCCTAACCCTAACCCTAACCCTAACCCTAACCCTAACCCTAACCCTAACCCTAACCCTAACCCTAACCCTAACCCTAACCCTAACCCTAACCCTAACCCTAACCCTAACCCTAACCCTAACCCTAACCCTAACCCTAACCCTAACCCTAACCCTAACCCTAACCCTAACCCTAACCCTAACCCTAACCCTAACCCTAACCCTAACCCTAACCCTAACCCTAACCCTAACCCTAACCCTAACCCTAACCCTAACCCTAACCCTAACCCTAACCCTAACCCTAACCCTAACCCTAACCCTAACCCTAACCCTAACCCTAACCCTAACCCTAACCCTAACCCTAACCCTAACCCTAACCCTAACCCTAACCCTAACCCTAACCCTAACCCTAACCCTAACCCTAACCCTAACCCTAACCCTAACCCTAACCCTAACCCTAACCCTAACCCTAACCCTAACCCTAACCCTAACCCTAACCCTAACCCTAACCCTAACCCTAACCCTAACCCTAACCCTAACCCTAACCCTAACCCTAACCCTAACCCTAACCCTAACCCTAACCCTAACCCTAACCCTAACCCTAACCCTAACCCTAACCCTAACCCTAACCCTAACCCTAACCCTAACCCTAACCCTAACCCTAACCCTAACCCTAACCCTAACCCTAACCCTAACCCTAACCCTAACCCTAACCCTAACCCTAACCCTAACCCTAACCCTAACCCTAACCCTAACCCTAACCCTAACCCTAACCCTAACCCTAACCCTAACCCTAACCCTAACCCTAACCCTAACCCTAACCCTAACCCTAACCCTAACCCTAACCCTAACCCTAACCCTAACCCTAACCCTAACCCTAACCCTAACCCTAACCCTAACCCTAACCCTAACCCTAACCCTAACCCTAACCCTAACCCTAACCCTAACCCTAACCCTAACCCTAACCCTAACCCTAACCCTAACCCTAACCCTAACCCTAACCCTAACCCTAACCCTAACCCTAACCCTAACCCTAACCCTAACCCTAACCCTAACCCTAACCCTAACCCTAACCCTAACCCTAACCCTAACCCTAACCCTAACCCTAACCCTAACCCTAACCCTAACCCTAACCCTAACCCTAACCCTAACCCTAACCCTAACCCTAACCCTAACCCTAACCCTAACCCTAACCCTAACCCTAACCCTAACCCTAACCCTAACCCTAACCCTAACCCTAACCCTAACCCTAACCCTAACCCTAACCCTAACCCTAACCCTAACCCTAACCCTAACCCTAACCCTAACCCTAACCCTAACCCTAACCCTAACCCTAACCCTAACCCTAACCCTAACCCTAACCCTAACCCTAACCCTAACCCTAACCCTAACCCTAACCCTAACCCTAACCCTAACCCTAACCCTAACCCTAACCCTAACCCTAACCCTAACCCTAACCCTAACCCTAACCCTAACCCTAACCCTAACCCTAACCCTAACCCTAACCCTAACCCTAACCCTAACCCTAACCCTAACCCTAACCCTAACCCTAACCCTAACCCTAACCCTAACCCTAACCCTAACCCTAACCCTAACCCTAACCCTAACCCTAACCCTAACCCTAACCCTAACCCTAACCCTAACCCTAACCCTAACCCTAACCCTAACCCTAACCCTAACCCTAACCCTAACCCTAACCCTAACCCTAACCCTAACCCTAACCCTAACCCTAACCCTAACCCTAACCCTAACCCTAACCCTAACCCTAACCCTAACCCTAACCCTAACCCTAACCCTAACCCTAACCCTAACCCTAACCCTAACCCTAACCCTAACCCTAACCCTAACCCTAACCCTAACCCTAACCCTAACCCTAACCCTAACCCTAACCCTAACCCTAACCCTAACCCTAACCCTAACCCTAACCCTAACCCTAACCCTAACCCTAACCCTAACCCTAACCCTAACCCTAACCCTAACCCTAACCCTAACCCTAACCCTAACCCTAACCCTAACCCTAACCCTAACCCTAACCCTAACCCTAACCCTAACCCTAACCCTAACCCTAACCCTAACCCTAACCCTAACCCTAACCCTAACCCTAACCCTAACCCTAACCCTAACCCTAACCCTAACCCTAACCCTAACCCTAACCCTAACCCTAACCCTAACCCTAACCCTAACCCTAACCCTAACCCTAACCCTAACCCTAACCCTAACCCTAACCCTAACCCTAACCCTAACCCTAACCCTAACCCTAACCCTAACCCTAACCCTAACCCTAACCCTAACCCTAACCCTAACCCTAACCCTAACCCTAACCCTAACCCTAACCCTAACCCTAACCCTAACCCTAACCCTAACCCTAACCCTAACCCTAACCCTAACCCTAACCCTAACCCTAACCCTAACCCTAACCCTAACCCTAACCCTAACCCTAACCCTAACCCTAACCCTAACCCTAACCCTAACCCTAACCCTAACCCTAACCCTAACCCTAACCCTAACCCTAACCCTAACCCTAACCCTAACCCTAACCCTAACCCTAACCCTAACCCTAACCCTAACCCTAACCCTAACCCTAACCCTAACCCTAACCCTAACCCTAACCCTAACCCTAACCCTAACCCTAACCCTAACCCTAACCCTAACCCTAACCCTAACCCTAACCCTAACCCTAACCCTAACCCTAACCCTAACCCTAACCCTAACCCTAACCCTAACCCTAACCCTAACCCTAACCCTAACCCTAACCCTAACCCTAACCCTAACCCTAACCCTAACCCTAACCCTAACCCTAACCCTAACCCTAACCCTAACCCTAACCCTAACCCTAACCCTAACCCTAACCCTAACCCTAACCCTAACCCTAACCCTAACCCTAACCCTAACCCTAACCCTAACCCTAACCCTAACCCTAACCCTAACCCTAACCCTAACCCTAACCCTAACCCTAACCCTAACCCTAACCCTAACCCTAACCCTAACCCTAACCCTAACCCTAACCCTAACCCTAACCCTAACCCTAACCCTAACCCTAACCCTAACCCTAACCCTAACCCTAACCCTAACCCTAACCCTAACCCTAACCCTAACCCTAACCCTAACCCTAACCCTAACCCTAACCCTAACCCTAACCCTAACCCTAACCCTAACCCTAACCCTAACCCTAACCCTAACCCTAACCCTAACCCTAACCCTAACCCTAACCCTAACCCTAACCCTAACCCTAACCCTAACCCTAACCCTAACCCTAACCCTAACCCTAACCCTAACCCTAACCCTAACCCTAACCCTAACCCTAACCCTAACCCTAACCCTAACCCTAACCCTAACCCTAACCCTAACCCTAACCCTAACCCTAACCCTAACCCTAACCCTAACCCTAACCCTAACCCTAACCCTAACCCTAACCCTAACCCTAACCCTAACCCTAACCCTAACCCTAACCCTAACCCTAACCCTAACCCTAACCCTAACCCTAACCCTAACCCTAACCCTAACCCTAACCCTAACCCTAACCCTAACCCTAACCCTAACCCTAACCCTAACCCTAACCCTAACCCTAACCCTAACCCTAACCCTAACCCTAACCCTAACCCTAACCCTAACCCTAACCCTAACCCTAACCCTAACCCTAACCCTAACCCTAACCCTAACCCTAACCCTAACCCTAACCCTAACCCTAACCCTAACCCTAACCCTAACCCTAACCCTAACCCTAACCCTAACCCTAACCCTAACCCTAACCCTAACCCTAACCCTAACCCTAACCCTAACCCTAACCCTAACCCTAACCCTAACCCTAACCCTAACCCTAACCCTAACCCTAACCCTAACCCTAACCCTAACCCTAACCCTAACCCTAACCCTAACCCTAACCCTAACCCTAACCCTAACCCTAACCCTAACCCTAACCCTAACCCTAACCCTAACCCTAACCCTAACCCTAACCCTAACCCTAACCCTAACCCTAACCCTAACCCTAACCCTAACCCTAACCCTAACCCTAACCCTAACCCTAACCCTAACCCTAACCCTAACCCTAACCCTAACCCTAACCCTAACCCTAACCCTAACCCTAACCCTAACCCTAACCCTAACCCTAACCCTAACCCTAACCCTAACCCTAACCCTAACCCTAACCCTAACCCTAACCCTAACCCTAACCCTAACCCTAACCCTAACCCTAACCCTAACCCTAACCCTAACCCTAACCCTAACCCTAACCCTAACCCTAACCCTAACCCTAACCCTAACCCTAACCCTAACCCTAACCCTAACCCTAACCCTAACCCTAACCCTAACCCTAACCCTAACCCTAACCCTAACCCTAACCCTAACCCTAACCCTAACCCTAACCCTAACCCTAACCCTAACCCTAACCCTAACCCTAACCCTAACCCTAACCCTAACCCTAACCCTAACCCTAACCCTAACCCTAACCCTAACCCTAACCCTAACCCTAACCCTAACCCTAACCCTAACCCTAACCCTAACCCTAACCCTAACCCTAACCCTAACCCTAACCCTAACCCTAACCCTAACCCTAACCCTAACCCTAACCCTAACCCTAACCCTAACCCTAACCCTAACCCTAACCCTAACCCTAACCCTAACCCTAACCCTAACCCTAACCCTAACCCTAACCCTAACCCTAACCCTAACCCTAACCCTAACCCTAACCCTAACCCTAACCCTAACCCTAACCCTAACCCTAACCCTAACCCTAACCCTAACCCTAACCCTAACCCTAACCCTAACCCTAACCCTAACCCTAACCCTAACCCTAACCCTAACCCTAACCCTAACCCTAACCCTAACCCTAACCCTAACCCTAACCCTAACCCTAACCCTAACCCTAACCCTAACCCTAACCCTAACCCTAACCCTAACCCTAACCCTAACCCTAACCCTAACCCTAACCCTAACCCTAACCCTAACCCTAACCCTAACCCTAACCCTAACCCTAACCCTAACCCTAACCCTAACCCTAACCCTAACCCTAACCCTAACCCTAACCCTAACCCTAACCCTAACCCTAACCCTAACCCTAACCCTAACCCTAACCCTAACCCTAACCCTAACCCTAACCCTAACCCTAACCCTAACCCTAACCCTAACCCTAACCCTAACCCTAACCCTAACCCTAACCCTAACCCTAACCCTAACCCTAACCCTAACCCTAACCCTAACCCTAACCCTAACCCTAACCCTAACCCTAACCCTAACCCTAACCCTAACCCTAACCCTAACCCTAACCCTAACCCTAACCCTAACCCTAACCCTAACCCTAACCCTAACCCTAACCCTAACCCTAACCCTAACCCTAACCCTAACCCTAACCCTAACCCTAACCCTAACCCTAACCCTAACCCTAACCCTAACCCTAACCCTAACCCTAACCCTAACCCTAACCCTAACCCTAACCCTAACCCTAACCCTAACCCTAACCCTAACCCTAACCCTAACCCTAACCCTAACCCTAACCCTAACCCTAACCCTAACCCTAACCCTAACCCTAACCCTAACCCTAACCCTAACCCTAACCCTAACCCTAACCCTAACCCTAACCCTAACCCTAACCCTAACCCTAACCCTAACCCTAACCCTAACCCTAACCCTAACCCTAACCCTAACCCTAACCCTAACCCTAACCCTAACCCTAACCCTAACCCTAACCCTAACCCTAACCCTAACCCTAACCCTAACCCTAACCCTAACCCTAACCCTAACCCTAACCCTAACCCTAACCCTAACCCTAACCCTAACCCTAACCCTAACCCTAACCCTAACCCTAACCCTAACCCTAACCCTAACCCTAACCCTAACCCTAACCCTAACCCTAACCCTAACCCTAACCCTAACCCTAACCCTAACCCTAACCCTAACCCTAACCCTAACCCTAACCCTAACCCTAACCCTAACCCTAACCCTAACCCTAACCCTAACCCTAACCCTAACCCTAACCCTAACCCTAACCCTAACCCTAACCCTAACCCTAACCCTAACCCTAACCCTAACCCTAACCCTAACCCTAACCCTAACCCTAACCCTAACCCTAACCCTAACCCTAACCCTAACCCTAACCCTAACCCTAACCCTAACCCTAACCCTAACCCTAACCCTAACCCTAACCCTAACCCTAACCCTAACCCTAACCCTAACCCTAACCCTAACCCTAACCCTAACCCTAACCCTAACCCTAACCCTAACCCTAACCCTAACCCTAACCCTAACCCTAACCCTAACCCTAACCCTAACCCTAACCCTAACCCTAACCCTAACCCTAACCCTAACCCTAACCCTAACCCTAACCCTAACCCTAACCCTAACCCTAACCCTAACCCTAACCCTAACCCTAACCCTAACCCTAACCTAACCCTAACCCTAACCCTAACCCTAACCCTAACCCTAACCCTAACCCTAACCCTAACCCTAACCCTAACCCTAACCCTAACCCTAACCCTAACCCTAACCCTAACCCTAACCCTAACCCTAACCCTAACCCTAACCCTAATTATCGGAAAATATTTTTGGAAAATATCTGTGCGGTGTTAACATGTATCCAAGCCTAAATTTTTTTGGGGTAGGGATTTATGTCCGGTTTTTTTTTGAAGGTCAAGGGGGGGTAGTACCTGGGCCTGCGGATTTTTTTTTCTCAAACCGCCCGGGCCGAATTTTTCTCCAAGGCTACCAAAGTTTAACGCTAACCCTCGACCTATCCCTGTAAACCCTCCGTAATTTTTTACCGGCCAATACGGGTTAGCCCAAGGGCCTAACTAAATACCCCTAACCGCGCCCTAACCCCCTGCCAAAAATGGGGGGTGTAAACCCAAAAATGCACTTCCTGGACTCATGCCCTCTAGTTGGGCTTACCCAACTACACGACAAAATTCTTATGCATTTGAAACCTGAAGTAGAAATCGAAACTCCTTTATTATAAGGGGTACGGACCTCATTCTTGGGTGAAAACATTGCCTATGTATAGGAGGTGTCTGGGCAAAAATATATTCCCACCCCTTTCCTCCATTAAAATGTTTTGCCTAAAAAACGTTTTCTTAATAAGCCTAATGCTAAAATTGTGTAACATTTTCCCACAATTTGTGGTTAGCTAAATATATTTTACTGGAAGATATAACGATAAGAGTTTTTACTCATTTGTTTTAAAGGATAAAGACATGATAATTACAAAAGATTGGCTTTCAACTCATTATATTTTTCACGTGAGTTCACTTTGAGTAAGGTAGTCATTTAACGCTGCGGTTAGAAAAAGGAGAATTCGGTTTATTCAAAGAAAATGTTTTAAATTCATTAATTATTTTTTTTTCTCGGCAGAATTTCTCCAAAAGATGCCAGAGCATATATCAAACAGTTAATTTTAATGTAAATGATCAAGAACAAAAAAAAACAAAGAGGTTTCAACCAAAACTGTTTTGACCAATCAAAAGCTAGAACCAGGGGGTATATAAAGGCTTGCTCGCCAGGCTTGCTTCCTTTTGCATACAGATTTTGAACATGCAACACTAAAAGGTTAGTATATATTTTTTTTTTCAAACTTCTTTATTTCTCGATAGATGTTCACCATTTCTTTTGAAAAATTAAAGCTATGATCACTTGAATTTTCTAGCTTTTGAAATTTATAAGAAAAAAATATTTAGATAGTAAGAAATTGAAAATAAAACTTGGAAGTGTTCACGTATATGTGATGACGTTTACATTGTAATTGATGACGACATCGGAGTGATTTGATTGGCTGATCTATTTCAATAACTGTTCAAGCTAATGCTATGGAAATCATTCTTTTTTTTTAGGAATATGCAAGAAATTCATCAGATTTTTACTTCAAAATGAGTTCTATTATCTTTACTTTTCCATACGGGATTCTATGTTTTGGTTTTTATCAACAATTTGTTAATGTTCTGATGCACTGTTTCAATCATGATATTGACATTGTAGAATTTTCGTTTGGGGGTCTCAATTACATAGTTGTTTTTTCAAATCCTAATTTTTATAATTTGGTACATTACTGTCAACAACAAGGATTTGTTTTCCTGAAGTTTCAGTCTATCCAATTGTAAATTGTAAGTATAATCATGATATGCAAACCAAGTTATGTTGAAAATAGATAAACATTTATATTTGCAGATCAATGTGAAGATGGCATTTTCTCAGTATTCTTCACATCCTTTTGTTTTTCCTTATGGTTTTGTTGCTTTTTGGTCAAATTTTGAATTTATTGATGCCTTAACTTTTTGTCAAAATAATGATATGGATGTAATGGACCTTCAGTTTTATGGTTTTAATTATATTGCAGTATTCTCAGTGCAAGACTTTTGGAATTTAACTTTCTATTGCGATGATAATGCGTTCCACTTTGTAAAATTTGCTATGTCTACGTTGTAAGCTGAATTCTTTTTTCTTAATCTTTTTTTCTGTTTTATTCTCCACCTCAATCACTTTTATTTTGTTTAGTTTCTCACACCACTACAAACAAGACCGGATACTGATAGTGAAGACAAGTAAAGTACAGAGAAGAAATCTGTAAGTATTATTTATCTAAATATTGTTGTCTGTGTAGATATAGAAGAAATTAAATAGTTAAAATAAAAAGATGACATACAATAAGAAAAACAAAGAGATGAAAAAACTAGAAAGACTGTTTGGACGTGAACTATACCGACACGATAAGCTTGATTTACACTTAGAAGCAATATTCAATGCGAAAAAAAAACCAGAATTCGATGTAAAACCCACTGAGTTAATGTGGAAAGAAAAAAAACGTAGTTTCTCATACTTGTATGTCTCCAAATATTGTATAAATGTAATTGAAACACCAAAATGTATCCAATTAACGCAAAATGTAGCCATTTAACGCAAGAATATAGCCAATTAACGCAAATTTGTATCCAAGTCACGCTCAAAATGTAACCAATAACGCAAAAGGTCTTGCAGAAAATGACTACAATTTTGCGGTAAATGGATACAGTTATGCGTCAAATGGTTACATTAATGCGTTATAGGATACACAGTACCCATTTCACGCAATGATGTAACTAAATACCGCAGCGTTAACTGTATACATAGATGCGTTAAAAGGCTACAGTTAAGCGTTAAATAGGTACATTCATGCGGTAAAGAATACACAGTACCCATTTAACGCAATGATGTATCCAAATACCGCAGCGTTAATTGGATACATCTATGCGTTAAATGGATACAGTTGTGCGTTAAATGGCTACGCTATTGCGTTAAAGGATACATAGTACCCATTTCACGCAAAAATGTATCCAAATACCGCTGTACATTTTTGCGTTAAATGGTTACCTGTATACGTTAAAAGGGTACATTATTGCGTGAAATGACTACAATTTTGCAATTAACTCTTTACATTTTGAGTAATATAGATATTAGGTTACAGTCGATTTTAGGAATGTAATAATTTCATGTACTGGATATACTCGATAGTATTTCTTTTTCATTTTCAAACAATTTGAACATAAAAGCTTTGTTTCTAAAGTGACTATAGTATAAACATGTAGAATAGATATAATACTTTTGTCCACGTTTTATGTTTTTACTATTATTTTTAGGATAATGGAAAAGAGAGTACATTTTAATGAGACAGTGGAGATCTTTTTATATGAAAAAAACGCTGAAACTTATACTATCACAGTAGAATACCAGGAAAGAAAAAAATACTATGACATTTTGAAATTAACTATAGCTCTGATTGTGTGCATTTGTGTTCTTGGGATAATTGTGTTTTTCTATAACCTTTTTACATAATTCGTGTGGAGTGTGTGATGACTATTCTATAAAGTAGTAAGTATCTGTATAATACTCTCAACCAGTCTAGACTAGGGTGCAAAGAGATATGGAAAAAGATTACAGACAGACTGCAGACGAAGAGAAAGAGGAGAAACAAGGAGAGGGTTAGTTGGTAAGAGAGTGTGAACTAATGACTGTGGTTTTGTTTGGGTATGGTGGTGAGAAACTGGTTTTATTTTGAATTGTTTTATTTTTGTATTTGTAAAAATACTATGATATGGAAATTGTTAGAGAGTGTTAATAAATGAATGCAGTTTTGATTGGGGAATGAATACATTTGAATCTTGATATTTTCATTTAAACGTATTCAAGCAGTGAGAAACTGGTTCTATTTTGAATTGATTTATGTTTGTACTTGAAAAAGAACAATGATATTAAAATGGCAAGAGAGTGTGGACTAATGACTGTGGTTTTGTTTGGGAAAATGAATAAATTTGAATCTTGATACTTTATTTAAACACCTTTAAGCAGTGAGAAACTGGTTTGTATTTTGAATTGTTTTATTTTTGTATTTGTAGAAATGCTATGATATTGAAATGGTAAGAGACTGTGCACTCATGATTGTGGAATTAATAAATTTGATTCTTGATATTTTTATTAAAACACTTTTAAGCAGTGAGAAACTGGTTTGTATTTTGAATTGTTTTATTTTTGTATTTGTAGAAATGCTATGATATTGAAATGGTAAGAGAGTGTGCACTCATGATTGTGGATTTGATTTGGAAATTAATAAATTTGATTCTTGATATTTTTATTTAAGTACCTTTAAGCAGTAAGAAACTGGTTCTATTTTAAATAGTTTTATTTTTGTTTTGGTCAAATTGTTATGATATTGGAATGGTAAGAGAGTGTGGACTGATGACTGTGGCTTTGTTTGAGAAATGAATAAATTTAAATATTGATATTTTTATTTAAGCACCTTTAAGCAGTGAGAAACTGGTTCTATATTGAATTGTTTTATTTTTGTTTTTGTTTAAATACTGTGATATTGAAATATAGAATAAATTCAATTCCATTACTTTGGTTTTTGTCTCTGTGATGCCGTAATTCATCAATCGTCTATGATGCAGTATTATCCATACTTACTAAACGTGACAGTCCAGCGCATATACACATATACACATATACATACATGTAAGTATACATACACACACATATACACACCTTCATATATACATACATACATGTATACAAACATACATGTACACATGTATATATATGTACACATACATACATACATACATACATACATACATACATACATACATACATACATACATACATACATACATACATACATACATACATACATACACATACATTGAGTTATGGATACACTTATGCATTTGGAATGCTAAGATCTGTGTATATGTGATTGTTTAAGTATATTTGTATATGCATGTGTGGATGTATGCACTCATTTTTTATAAGCGTGTACACATGTTTATATGTATGTATGTATTTGTATATGTGTGGAGGCATAGTAATATGTGTATAATTTGAATCATTTTGATATAAGGGTCTCACACAATAGATAAATTCAATCAACTGCTAAAAATTTGCTGTTCTACAAATTTTGTATATGTGTTCACATCTTTTACATACTAACACACTTATATACACGTGTTTATGTAATTTTACATGTATACATACATTAATGCAGTCCCATGTTCGCGTAAAATATCAGAGATATAGACAGAAGTCAATTGTCATTAGGAATATTTTCCTGAGATGATAAACAGCCGTTAATTGTGCATTGATAACGTTAACTAACCTTTCTACTCCATTTTGACTGATTGAAAGATACCATGTCTTAAACTACCAATGAAAATTTGACATATTTTTCTTACAATATCACAAACAAAATACAGTTATTGGTTGGTTATTTTAATGCCACCAGCCTATATCAAACGTTGTAAAAAGATGATTATTTTTGTTTGTATTTTTTGCTAATAATATTGACCTTAACAATTGTAAATATATGGCAATTGGAGCAGTATAGTTGTCAATAAACGTATCATTGTAGTCATGTCACGCACACATGTTACCAATTCACGCAATAATGTAGGCATTTGACGCAAACGTGTAGCAAATTAACGCAGCGATAATTTATACATTCATGCGTTAATTGGTAACATTGTAGCCATTGTAACCAATTAACACAGCGGTAATTGCATACATACATGCGTTAATTGAATACATGTATGCGTTAAATGGTTACAACGTAACCATTTACCGCAATGAAGTAACCAATTAACACAGCGGTAATTGCATACATACATGCGGTAATTGCATACATATATGCGTTAATTGGATACATATATGCGTGAAATGACTACATTTACGCGTTACATGGATACATGTATGCGTTTATTGGTTACAATATAGACATTTTCCACAAAAAGTTGATCAAATATATAGTCAATCCAAAACTTAAGGTGTTTTTTGGCTTGATTTTTTTTCTTTATTTGTTTGTTTTATTTTTTCGTTCTTGTGTATAAATTTAGTTTATCATATGCCACCTTGAACTGCAGATGCTGTTGGTACATAATATTTCATGTTAAATTAATATTATTTGTCGGGGGTAGACGGATTGCTATAAGTTTTTCTGAACTTGTTTCTGAATCCATTGACTGAACTGCATGTACTATTGTAATATTATCCCTTAAATGTTTTGTATTTTACCTGGATTACCCCTCAATAAATAATCAGGCATATAACAATATAACTTATACGTACATACATACATACATACATACATACATACATACATACATACATACATACATACATACATACATACATACATACATACATACATACATACATACATACATACATACATACATACATACATACAGACATAATATGTATAAATACATAAATACATGTTTACATATAAACATACATACATACATGTATATTATGCATAAATACATACATGTTTACATACATACATAAGTCAGAAGCCTCGTGTTTGGTGTTATTTTTTCAGTGTTTTAAGGTATTTTTCGTTACTGGTTTGTTTAAGTTTTGACCATTGTTTTCCTGATTGGATTGTTAATCATTTTTTCTGTCTGGGTCATTTTTAGCCTGCTGTCAGCTGTGATCTTACTTGATTTGCTTAATTTCAAAACTTGGATGAAGAATTATGTCATTGGCACTTATTCCACATCTTGTTGTCTATATCAATATCAGGTCTAACAAACGAGTCAAACTGATTTGATGATAGACTGGAAAACAAAGGTAGGTGCATCTTATCTCAAGATTAAATCGTCATTTAATAAAGCTTTTGTAAAGTATATTATATATTAAAACCGCAGTATATACGCGTCATATAGCAATATATACACACAACCATACAAACATAAGTAGACACATACAAAAATACATACAAATATATATATATACATACATTAATCAATCCAGCCGGACATCCATTCATCAATCGAAAAATAACGCTTTTGTAAAGTATATTATATATATAAGAGCCACGGTATATACGTGTCATACATAAATACATTCAAACACACCAAAAGGCAGCTTTTATCACGACAAATTATATATCCATACGTCCATATCACAATTTTAGAGGCATAATGTGGAAAAAAATATGTTCTTACAAATTGGTCTAAATCGATTGCAAATGATATGAAACGGAAAAAAAATTAAACTCTGAAGAACATACAAAAAAAAAGAGGTAAACATTGGACTTAAAAAAAATTCTTTACTTTGTACCCATTTTGACGCAAAATGTACCCGATTCCCGTCAAAATGTACCCGATTCCAGTAAAAAGTAGTCAATTAACGCCCATTGGTATCCATTTTGTAGAAAATACCGCGGTTTGGGAAAATATGGGTACAATTTTCGACCGCACTGCTAACCCTAACCCTAACCCTAACCCTAACCCTAACCCTAACCCTAACCCTAACCCTAACCCTAACCCTAATTATGAGTTAATATTTTTTTCAAACCCTCAGCGGTGACAAAGTGACATGGCCCGGGGGTTAAGATTTGCGGGTAAAGGATCGATCGCGTTTTGGTCGGCACAGACAGGGGCCCTGGGGGTCCAGATACCCCATGAGCTTCATTTCTTTCGTATGTCGCGTTTTTAAGGGACAAAACGGCAACTTTGAAATCTAACCCTTTGCCTTTCCTAAAGAGGGTTAGGAAATTTTTTTACGGCCGATAGGGGTTAGCTAAATTACCCGTCCCATGCCACCTAAACGCCCTCTAACCCTCCGCCAAAAATGGGGGCTCTAAGTACAAAACACGACTTTCCACATATTGGGGTCTACCTGGTATACCCAGGACAATATTCTTAAGATCTTTATATCGTGTTATATACAGATATAGAGCTAGAATCTTTATATGTTATAATATACCTGTAAAATTTGGCAGGAAGTTGGGCAGGGACCCAACAAAGCATCATGCAAAATTTGGTTCGACTCCTATCTACCAAATTTTTTTCTTGAATTTTTTCTGTGTTAAAAAGCTAAGCCTAACCTACATTTTCTCAAAAACGAGTTGAAACCCTATTGACTGAGATTTTTTTTGTATTTGTCCTACCCTTTGCATATTTTGTATAAGTTGTGCCCATTAACGTACTCTAGGGATGGTTTTAATATTTCATTGACCAATCTAGTTGCTTTTTTTAGTACTGGGGTCATTTTCTAGGTCTATAATACCTTAAAAAGCGACAAAATGCAGGTTTTGGGCTTACAAGGGGTTGTGTGTACTCCTATAATTTTTTAATTAACTCCTGCACATATATATGGAGTTAAAGATCAACATCGTAGAATTCTAAAACAGGTCTTGGATTCTCAAAAGCATGACATATAGTGAAATAACGAGCGATTGAAGGTGACTACCATTTTTGTGTCCTTCAGTTTTTCTTCAAATTTAACTAATCAACTGATCAAAGTGATCGATTTACCTTTGTGCTTATATGTCAGTCTTTGGTCCAAAATGTTTTATAGTCCGACAAAGAGCTATATTTTAGCTATCCAAAACAGGCTTTAGATCATGTATAACCTCTTTCATATTGTTACAAAGTTCGATTTAATATACCGACCCTAGGGGGAAAAACCCTACAATTAGATACAAGTTAGGGGTTCATTAGGGGTTTAGTTTTCTTCTTCGTCCTTTTGCATAGCGCTTGTAGATATATTTGAGATTATATTTTTGGCAAATAGGAATCCAAAACAGTTTTTGGATCAACAATAACTGTAATTTTAGCCGAATAACGAGTAACCGAAATTAGTTAGCATGAGAGCATATGCAGGTTACCAATTACCGCTAATCTATCATTATTTTTCCTATCAAAATTCAGAACAAATTTCATACCTACATATACAAATGAAAATTTACATACATACATCCATATACACTAAAAGCTACATACATACATAAATACTTACTTACTGACTTACCTACTTACTTACTGACTTGCTTACTTGCTTACTTGCTAACCTGTCTGCCTGCCTGTCTGCCCGCCAGCATGTCTGCATGTCTGCCTCTCTGCCTGCCTGCATGCCGGTTTCCCATCTCACTTACTTACCTACCTACTTACATTTTTTTTTTAGTTACTTACTAACTTACTTACTTATTTGCCTTTACTTCATCAGAAATACATACATACGCACAAATTTCACTCTCATTTGTTAAGATATCTTGAAAATTACAAAAGTTACATCGTTTCGAAAATTGTAATTTATGCATCATTCTTTAAGCTTTTGTAAGTCTTATTAAGCCGAAATTTGCGTAAGTTCATTTGTTTGAGTTTATAAACAATAAAGAAAGACAATACAAGGCAGACGAAAAGAAGTTATGTATAGAAATATTATAGCCATTGTACGATATATGGTACCGTAAATTGGTTACATCGGAAAGAGGAATGTCTATAAACTTTGTACTCAAATGTCTCGTGCAGCAACTTTCCACTGGAAAATGTAGCAAATTACCGCAATTTGTATCCAATTACCGCACAAATGTAGTAAATCACCGCACAAATGTAGCCAATTACCACCAAAAAACGTGTAAATGGCTACATTATCGCGGTAATTTGTAACTTTAATGCGATGAATGGCTACTTCTGTGCGGTAATAAATGACTTTTTGACGGTAAATGAACGACAAAGTTACCATTTGCCACCAAAATGTAGCCATTTAGTGCAAAAAGTAATTTTTTACCGCAAAATGTAGCCATTTACCGCAAAATGTAGCCATTTTCCACCAAAATGTAGCCATCAAGCGCAAAAAAGTAACAAATTACCGCAAGACTGTATCCATTTCCCGCAAAAAAGTAACCATGTACCGCATGGAAGTAGTCATTTACCGCAAGAAAGTAACCATGTACCGCAAGTATGTAGCAGTTTACCACAAAAATGTTGCCGTTTACCACAAAAATGTTGCCGTTTACCGCCAAAAAGACAGCGGTATATGGGTACTTAATTGTGGTAATTGGTTACTTTGTCGCTACTTTACCGTCAAAAAGTCATTAATTACCGCAATAAATGTAGCGGTTTACCGCAAAGAAGTAGCCCTTCACCGTAAAATGTTTTTTTTGTTATCACTCAAACTTGTAATATATCTGCTAATTTGATGTACTTGACTTCTTATATGTTTGTGATTCTTATTAAGTGATGGAAAGTGTTCAATATCCCCACTGATTTCCTTGTCTTTATGATTTTCATTAGAGATGCCACTCAGTTTTGTACAACGCATTGTTTTGACTGTACTGAATTTTCTTTCTTTAGGGAAGAATTGATCTTTTGCTGACAGCTTTCAACCCACAACACACAAACCAACACAGACATATGGACACATACAATCAAACATACACCCTCAATTTGGTGGGGTGGTCTATATCATTCCATGTATGCAGTAAGGTGATGGGCTGTGTAGTGGTATACATTGCAATTTTATTGTCAGAATTCACACAACAAACCAATTCGTACACCCACACATCAGCACACATACACGCAGACTTACACCCACCATTTAGTGGGTGGTCTATATCAGTGCGTGTGTGCAGTAAGATGATATGCTCAGTAGTAATATGCATTGTTTTTTTTTTCTGTCAGCATTCATTAAACAACAAACCAACGAATTAACACAAACACTCACACGTGAGCACACATACACATAGACATACCCACACAAACACACCAGCACACATACACGTAGACCCTAACCTGTTTTTTTCTGTCAGCATTAACTAAACAACAAACCAACAAATCAACACAAACACTCACACATGAGCACATCGTCCTGAATATGCATGAAATATTTGCCACTGGACGTTAAGCAACCAATCAACAATTAATCAATCACACATGAGCACACATACACATAGACATACACACACACACACACACACACACACACACACCAGCACACATACACGCAGACATACACCCACAATTAAGTGAGGTGGTCTATATCATTGCATTTGTGTGGTAAGGGTACGGGCTGTGTAGTTTGTCTGTGTATGCTTGTTTTGTGCTACTGTTCTTCCGGCTGTCTGTAATGGAGTGGCTAAGTGCTTTTATCTTTTATAATTATAACAATAATAAATGCACAATAGTAATAAACAAAGACATAGGTCTGTCCGTCAGACAATATTTTAATCTCCGTATCATCAGTCAGTTAATCAATGTTAGAATGTAGCCATCTACCGCAAATATGAAGTTATTTACCGCAAAAATGTAGTCATGTCCCGCTAGCTATTGTTGGCGACAAAACAACGGTAAATGGCTACCAATTTGCGGTACATGACTACATTTGTGTGGTAATGGCTACCTGTCGACACTACCGCAGAAATGTAGTCATTTTACCGCAAATATGTTGCCTTTTACCGCTTTTCACGATTTGCGGTAAATCACTACATGTTTGCGGTACATGACTACATTTCTGCGGTAGTGTGGGTACGTAGAAAATTACCGCAAACTTGTAGTCATTTACCGCAAACGTGTAGTGATTTACCGTAAATCGTGAAAAGCGGTAAAAGGCAACATACTTGCGGTAAACAATTACATGTTTACGGTACATGTCTACATTTCCGCGGTAGTGTGGGTACGTAACCACTACCGCAACTTTGTAGTTATTTACCGTTGATAAATAGCAAACAAAAGGCATAAAACAGCCTTTCCTAAAGAGGGTTAGGAAATTTTTTTACGGTCGATAGGGGTTAGCTAAATTATCCGTCCCATGCCACCTAAACGCCATCTAACCCTCCGCCAAAAAAAGGGAGCTCTAGGTTCAAAACACGACTTTCCACATATTGGGGTCTACCTGGTATACCCAGGACAATATTCTTAAGATCTTTATATCGTGTAAAATACAGATATAGAGCTAAAATCTTTATATGTTGTAATATACCTGTAAAATTTGGCAGGAAGTTGGGCAGGGACCCAACAAAGCATCATGCAAAATTTGGTTTGACTCCTATCTACCAATTTTTTTTCTTGATTTTTTTCTATGTTAAAAAGCTAAGCCTAACCTACATTTTCTCAAAAACGAGTTGAAACCCTATTGACTGAGATTTTTTTTGTATTTGTCCTACCCTTTGCATTTTTTGTATCAGTAGTGCCCATTAACGTACTCTAGGGATGGGTTTAGTGTTTCATTGACCAATCTAGTTGCTTTTTTTAGCACTGGGGTCATTTTCTAGGTCTATAATACCTTAAAAAGCGACGAAATGCAAGTTTTGGGCTGATAAGGGGTTGTGTGTACTCCTTTAATTTTTTAATAAACTCCTGCACATATATATGGAGTTTAAGATCAACATCTGAGAATTCCAAAACAGGTCTTGGATTCTCAAAAGCATGACATATAGTGAAAAAACGAGCGATTGAAGGTGACTACCATTTTTGTGTCCTTCAGTTTTTCTTCAAATTTAACTAATCAACTGATCAAAGTGATCGATTTACTTTTGTGCTTATATGTCAGTCTTTGGTCCAAAATGTTTTATAGTCCGACAAAGAGCTATATTTTAGCTATCCAAAACAGGCTTTAGATCATTTATAACCTCTTGCATATTGTTACAAAGATCGATTTTATATACCGACCCTAGGGGCCAAAAACCTACAATTAGATACAAGTTAGGGGTTCATTAGGGGTTTATTTTTCTACTTCATGCTTTTGAATAACGCTTGCAGATATATTTTAGATTAAATTTTGGGCAAATAGGAATCCAAAACAGTTTTTGGATCAACAATACCTGTAATTTTAGCCGAATAACGAGAAACCGAAATTAGTTAGCATGAGAGCATACGCAGGTTACCAATTACCGCTAATCTATCATTATTTTTCCTATCAAAATTCAGAACAAATTTCATACCTTCATATACAAATAAAAATGTACATACATACATTAATATACACTAAAAGCTATATACATACATACATACTTACTTACTGACTTACCTACTTACTTAATGACTTGCTTACTTGCTAACCTGTCTGCCTGCCTGCCTACCTGCCAGCATGTCTGCTTGTCTGCCTTTCTGCCTGCCTGCATGCCGGTTTCGCATCTAACTTACCTACCTACCTACTTACATTTTTTTTTAGTTACTTACTAACTTACTTACTTATTTGCCTTTACTTCATCAAAAAATGATACATACGCACAAATTTCACTCTCATTTGTTAAGATATCTTGAAAATTACAAAAGTTACATCGTTTCGAAAATTGTAATTTATGTATCATTCTTTAAGCTTTTGTCAGTCTTATTAAGCCGAAACTTGAGTAAGTTCATTTGTTTGAGTTTATAAACAATAAAGAAAGACAATACAAAGCAGACGAAAAAGAAGTTGTGTATAGAAATATAATAGCCATTGTACGATATATGATACCGTAAATTGGTTACATCAGAAAGAGGAATGTCTATAAACTTTGTACTCAAATGTCTCGTGCAGCAACTTTCCACTGTAAAATGTAGCAAATTACCGCAATTTGTATCCAATTACCGCACAAATGTAGTAAATCACCTCACAAATGTTGCCAAATACCGCAAAAAAACGTGTAAACGGCTACATTCATGCGGTAATTTGTAACTTTTATGCGGTGAATGGCTACTTCTGTGCGGTAATGAATGACTTTTTGACGGTAAATGAACGACAAAGTTACGATTTGCCACCAAAATGTAGCCATTTAGCGCAAAAGGTAATTATTTACCGCAAAATGTAGCCATTTACCGCAAAATGTAGCCATTAACTACCAAAATGTAGCCATTAAGCGCAAAAAAGTAACAAATTACCGCAAAACTGTAGCCATTTCCCGCAAAAAAATAACCATGTACCGCATGGAAGTTGTCATTTACCGCAAGAAAGTAACCATGTACCGCAAGTATGTAGCAGTTTACCACAAAAATGTTGCCGTTTACCGCCAAAAAGACAGCGGTATATGGGTACTTAATTGCGGTAATTGCTTACTTTGTCGCTATTTCACCGCCAAAAAGTCATTAATTACCGCAATAAATGTAACGGTTTACCGCAAAGAAGTAGCCATTCACCGTAAAATGTTTTTTTTGTAATGACTAAAACTTGTAATATATCTGCTAATTTGATGTACTTGACTTCTTATATGTTTGTGATTCTTATTAAGTGATGGAAAGTGTTCAATATCCTCACTGATTTCCTTGTCTTTATGATTTTCATTAGAGATGCCACTGAGTTTTGTACAACGCATAGTTTTGACTGTAGTGAATTTTCTTTCTTTAGGGAAGAATTGATCTTTTGCTGACAGCATTCAACCCACAACACACAAACCAACACAGACATATGGACACATACAATCAAACATACGCCCACAATTTGGTGGGGTGGTTTATATCATTCCATGTATGCAGTAAGGTGATGGGCTGTGTAGTGGTAAAAATTGCTCTTTTAGTGTCAGAATTCACACAACAAACCAACACATACACCCACACATCAGCACACATACACGCAGACTTACACCCACCATTTAGTGGGTGTTCTATATCAGTGCGTGTGTGCACTAAGGTGATTTTAATCTCCGTATCATCAGTCAGTTAATCAATGTTAGAATGTAGCCATCTACCGCAAATATGAAGTTATTTACCGCAAAAATGTAGTCATGTACCTCTAGTTATTGTTGGCGACAAAACAACGGTAAATGGCTACAAAATTTCGGTAAATGGCTACAAAATTTCGGTACATGACTACCACAAAATGTACCTGTTTACCACGAAAATGTAGCCATTTTGCGCCCAAAAAGTGCCAAATTACCGCAAGGCTGTAGCTTTTTACCACTAGAATGTAGCAATTTAGCGCAAAAAAGTAACCAATTACCGCAAAACTGTAACCTTTTACCACAAAAATGTAGACTTTTATCGCAGAAAAGTAACCAATTACCGCAAGACTGTAGCCGTTTACCACAAGAATGTAACCATTTAGCGCAAAAAGGTAACCAACTACCGCAAGACTGTAGCCGTTTACCACAAAAATGTAGCCTTTAATCGAAGAAAAGTAACCAGTTACCGCAAGACTGAACCATTTACTACCAAAAAAGAGTCAATTCCCGCAAAAGGTAATTAAATTCAAGCCTTATTTTAGTATTAGTATTGTCAGAGACATATATACACATATATACATATATATGTCTCTGGCATTGTCATCTGATAAAGATCATGCCGATTATAAGATACACAGTTTTCTCTGCTTTCAAATCTTTCTGTTTGAACCCGTCGAACTGGAACTTATCAATTATTGGTAATGTTAATTATTTGGAAAAAAAAGGTCCTGGAATGGAGTATTTTTTAATCAACAGCATTGTCCTATATTAGTTTTCTTTGATTCGCTGTTATACGTCATGCCCGCTAAATTTATTTTTAGTATTCGTATTGTTATCTTAGAAAGTCTGATTAAAATACTACAATAGGTAACAATTTGACAATTTAGTAGTGTCAACCCTGTGATAATGACCCGTGTATATAGCATATTAATTCTGAATACACCGTTTGTTGGTGCTCCTTTCGGATGCGGAACGTACAGGTAAGGTAATAGGTACATGTAACAGGTGAATATACTATTGGTATCGGTATCGGACTCGACCCGGAACTTCTTAATTATTGGCAATATTAATTACGTGGAAAACAAAAGGGCCTGGAGTGGTGTAATTTTTAATCTAAACCTTTGTACTATATTAGTTATATATAAAGGTGAATTCTTTGATTCGTCGTTTTTACGTGATGACGGCTGACAAATTGGACCTCGTAATTTTAGTATTATATAGATAGATAGATGACAAATTGGACCTCGTAATTTTAGTATTATAGATGTTAATTAGCCTTAATGTCATATGATAGGTGATCTGTGTTGGGTCAAATGACCAGTGATCCATGATAGGTCATGTGATATGTGATCTATGGTGGGTCACATGATCAGTGGTCCATGATGGGTCATGTGATACATTTTTATGTGATCTGTGTTGGGTCAAAAGACCAGTGATCCATGATAGGTCATGTGATATGTGATCTATGGTGGGTCACATGATCAGTGGTCCATGATGGGTCATGTGATACATTTTTATGTGATTTGTGGTGGGTCACATGACCAGTGATCTAAAATGGATCATGTGATTAGTGAGTCCTAAAGGCTGTGTGATCATTTATATGTGATCTTCATAAAATGTTTTATGTTTAGACAATAATAAAATGTTGATCTTTGTGGATTTCTAATGTTATGATTTTCTAGGTCTAGTTTTCGCATTAGAAAAAAGACAATAATCGCCATCAGTTTTGGTGCCTAAAGTGCCCTTTAAGATGGTATTAATGAAAAATACAGCATGTCCATTCTTGTCGAGGTCATTTTGAATTGTTGTCATTTCTGATAATAGATAATTGGCAGAATTTTGCATCTGCATTCTTGATGTCAAGCTTCTTGTTGTAGTAAATGGTGAAATCCCATCAACATAATTGAGGGCCCTCATGGGGTTTTTGATTATGTGATTACTTGGCCGTTTTTTTAATGATTATTTGATTATTAAGCCAAATATTTCATGATTATTTGATTACCTAGGACTGTATTTTTAGTTTATGATTATTTGATTACTAAAGATAAGCAAATATTTAATGATTATGTGATTATATTGGCAAAAAAATGGTGATTATGTGATTACTAGAACCCCCCCCCCCCCCCATGAGGGGCCTCATAATTGTATTTACCCTGCTACTTGTTGTCCCTGGCTGTTCACACAGTTTTTATAAAGATAGTGACACCAGGGCCGTAGCGTGGAGGCAAAGGAGGCAAATGCCTCACCTTTGAAACGACGACCAAACTTTTAAAATGTCATTTTTTTTTAATTATATATTTTACATTATCAATATGCGAGTTTAGCGTTTCAAATTATCTACCAGCAAACTACTACATACATGATACAATATGTCCAATCTGCAGCAGCGATTGCAGCTTTTACCATAGCGATGACGGTAAAAAAATAAGTGTTCCGAATACAAGTCAAAATAAAAAAATTGAAACAAATCTTAATGTCGTTACAAAAGTAGTTGAAGATGGGTTCTTTAAAGAGAAAAAAATATGAAAAAGGTAACTCATGAGTATAAAAACACCCTATAAGTATGCTGGCTTATTACTTTCCTTGGTTTATTTTAAATCGATAACGCTATAGTTAATATTAATCTTTAAACTAAATTAATTCATTGGCCAAAAATATAATAATTGTTCATAATTAATTTAAACAAAATTATGAAGCGCCTTTTCTATGGAAGTCTTTAATGTATAAGGCAATTCTTGATTTTTATTTATCTTTAATAAAATTATGAAATATATTTTTGGTATTGTTTGAAAATATTTTTTTTTGTGTTTCTTTTTCTGTTAATGATCAGCATTGTCTGGTTGTATGCAAGCGTGTTCCATTGATTCTAGTGCGGTAGGTCGTGGTTTCGAACCCTGGTAGGTCAACCCAATAACTTAAAAATTGATAGAATAATGTGTCCAGGTAAAGGTCTTCCAGCAGAATAATGTGTCCAGGTAGGTCTTCCAGCGGAATGTTTACAGATAACTTGTGATCACTTGTGACATTAGAACGTAAAAAATCCGGTTAAATAACAATGCTGGTCAATTTTTCTCTGTACCTATATTCTTATGGTTAATGATTATGTATAATAAATATATTCTTATTGATGGTCGTCTTTAAGAAGCTTATAACTTGCTGTTGGACATATATACATATATATATATACATAAGAACGTGTGTTGAAGCTGTTCGATAGTACAGGTCACAGGAGAATCGGAAAGTTTTAGTTGACCAACAGAGATAAACTTTAATATTGAAACTTGATTTGTTACTTACTAGGCTAGTTAAAAAAAAACGCATTTCTGTTATATTTTTTATTATAGATGGTAATGCTGGAAAAAGCTTCTCCCGTTTCAGGCAACCGAACCACCCTAAAAAAAAACCCATTTTTTTTTTGAATTGTCTCACTTTAAATAGACATGCCCTACGGCCTTGTAGTCTTTGGTTTAAGTTTGCAAGACATCAATATTTTTTTCAAATATTCATTTTTACCAAATTCAAATTCAAATATTTATTGCCATATAAACTAAAACATTAAGTTTGTGACATATAAAATAATAAACAATATAACTATATTTCACATATATATATACACAATCATCCATTTACAGTAACTATTCCAGTGTCCCCTGTCCTCAGTTCTAATGACCTTTTGATGTAGGACCCCAATTTATTTACTTGTGATGGTGTTGATGGATTGAGTATAGAAATCAACTTTTCTTCATCAGATAAATCTTTAACAGAAAAATTAAAATCCAAGTTGTTAAAAAAGTTATTTCTTAGTTCCATATTTAATTTACAATCTAATATAAAATGTTTTTCGTTTTCTAATGATTTACATTTAAGGCATATTCTCTGCTCTCTAGGAATATTTGTATGTCTGCCTTTTTCTATATTTAAATTATGGTCACTTATTCTTAGTTTTGTTATTAATTTTCTATAAGTAAAGTTTGATGTTCTTAAATAGTCTTCAAAACATAAATTTTGTTTAAGATTCTTATATAAATAAAGTTTACTTTTTTCATCTATGTTTTGCATCTTATCATGTATCAAATTTTCAAAGAAGTTTTTAGAGCTTGTTTTTATATAAACTTTAAATGAATTATCTATTTTTTTGTCTGAACTAGTATTTTGTTGAATTTCTGCTATATTTATATTAAGTTCACTTAAAATATTTTTAACATTTACCAAGCCTCACATGCGGGAATTTCTCGCTGCATTGAAGACCTTTTGGTGACCTTCTGCTGTTGTCTGCTCTATGGTCGAGTTGTTGTCTCTTCGACACATTCCCAATTTCCATTCTATATTTTATTGAATTTTATGAAGCTTAGACAAAGATTTTTTTATGATTAAAAGATACTCACCAGAGCAAAAATGTCATATTTTTGTTTTGTTTTAACCATATCTTACTGATAAAAGAACATATTTTTCAATTATGCCTGTGAGAACCATTAAAACGTTTAATCCTGCTGCAATTGTTTGCACCTGTCCTAAGTCAGATAGAATCTGATGTTCAGTGGTTGTCATCTGTTTGTGTTGTTCTCGTTTGAAATTTCTCTTTTTAATATAGATTAGACCGTTGGTTTTCCATTTTTAATGGTTTTAAACATGTGATTTTTATACGACGCAAAAATTAAAAAAAATTTGGTCGTATATTGGTATCACGTCATCAGTGTCGTCCGAAGGGCGTGGTTTCCGGATAATAACTTTTATATAAGTAAATAGAAATCAATTTAATTTTAACACAATGTTTGTAACCACTAAAGGAAGGTTGGGATTTATTTTTCGGGTTATGCTCCGAACAGTTTAGAAATTAGGGGCCCAAAGGGTCCCAAAACAAGCGTGTTGCGCCTGTCCCAAGTCAGGAGCCTCTGGCCTTTGTTAGTCTTGTATTATTTTAATTTTAGTTTCTTGTGTACAATTTGGAAATTAATATGGCGTTCATTATCACTGAACCAGTATATATTTGTTTAGGGGCCAGCTGAAGGACGCCTCCGGGTGCGGGAGTCATCGCTACATTGAAGACCTGTTGTTGACCTTCTGCTGTTTTTTTTTTTTATTTGGTCGAGTTGTTGTCTCTTTGACACATTCCCCATTTCCATTCTCAATTTTGTTCATAGTTAGTTTACTCGTTTGAATTGTTTTACATTGACCTATTGTTGTTAATGTCTGTGTCATTTTGGTCTCTTGTGGACGGTTGTCTCATTGCGATCATACCACATTTTCGTTTTTATATTTATCTACAAGTTGTGTATTAGTATTTCAATTGCTCTGATATTGTACCACAATGTGCATACCATAAAGTAGAAGGTTGGGATTTTTTACAAGGGTTATGGGTCAATCAGTCTATGAATGAAGGGCCAAAAAGGGAGCACCTGGTTATAGCTTGTTGTTCGGTGTGAGCCAAGGTGTTGAAGGCTGTACCTTGACCAATAATGGTTTACTTATGTAAATTGTTACTTGGATGGAGAGTTGTCTCATTGACACTCATACCATATTTTTCTATATCTATATGATTAATATGTATATAATGTGAAATAGTATACGTCATAGAAACAGAAACCCAACAAACACTCATAAAGATCAGAAAACGCTTAGAGGTCAACAAATGACATACATGTTCATTAAGAAGAATATATCATCAAGCTGTGAATTGCCTAGAATATACACAAAATAAAAAATAAGACTATGAGATGATTAATCACATTTCTTTAGCCAACATAAATGAGCTATTCAAACAAAATAAGACTTGTTTTTGTTGACGGTATACAGTGAGATGTGTATGACAAAACGGACACACCTAGCGTTTTTTTTTTTGAAAACTATTTGCACCGTAGATGCATAAGTTTATAAGTGTATACATCTCATGTTACATGTATTAATGTTTATGTTTTAACATATATAATCTGTAGAATTTAGTACGTGGGAGAAATAGTCGGCTAAATAACAATCAATTCCATCACATGATATCTTTGCTCAAAGAAACATTATGTATGTGCCTGTTCAAAGTCAGGAGCCTGTAATTCAGTGGTTGTGGTTTGTTTATAAATGTGTTTCATATTTGTTTTTCGTTCATTTTTTGTACATAAATAAGGCCTTTAGTTTTCTAGTTTGAATTGTTTTACATAGTCATTTCGGGCCTTTTATAGCTGATTATGCGGTATGGGCTTTGCTATAGATGTTTAATTATTTGTCACTTTGGTCTTTTGTGGACAGTTGTCTCATTGGCAATCATACCACATCTTCTTTTTGATATCCTTTACGATAATGTTATTTTTCAAATTATAGAAGTGAACACTGGAACACCACGGTGAGAATAAGAAGAGAGAACTTTGGGATCTACCAAAAATTGGTTGTTGGGTTGCTTCCCCCTAATTTGTAATTTTAAGGAAATTTTGCCGTTTTTATGCTCCATTTATGGGCATTATATTTTCTGCTCTGCGTCCGTTCGGACGTCCAATTAATTTGAAACTTAAAACACATTTTGCCTGTGATATGATCTTTCTGATTTTAATGCCAAATTAGAGATTTCCCCCCATTCTCACGGTCCATAAAACATATAAAATGATAGTGCCGATGGGGCATCCGTGTACAATTGACACATTCGTGTTGGTTATGTTATAGATAGAGATAAATTGTTAACAACAATAATGTTCAGCATAAGTCAGATCTACAAATAAGTCAAATGACCAAAATGGGCAGTTGACCCCTTCATGAGTTATTGTCCTTTATAGTCAATTTTACCATTTTTTCTTTAATTTTTGTAATCTTTTACCAAAATCTTCTACTCTGAAACTACTAGGACAAAATGCAAAAAGTTTGGTCAAATTTGTCATATCTGTTTCAGAGAATAAGATAACAAAATTTACAAAAAAATGTTAAAAATTTACATTAAAGGGCAACTCCTTTAAGGGCAATTTTTGTCATGTCGACTTATTTGTAGATCTTACTTTACTGAACATTATTGCTGTTTACGGTTTATCTCTATCTATAATAATAATCAAGATAATGATCAAAAATTGCAACAACAAAAATACCAATTCAGGGGCAGCAACCCAACAATGGGTTGCCTTATTTGTCTGAATTTTAAGGCTTGACCTGATGAAAATATTTACCCCTTTGTCAGATTTGCTCTAAATGTTTTGGTTTCAGAGATATATGCCAAAATCTACATGTTACCCCTTTTTTCATTTTTAGCCATGGCAGCCATCTTGGTTGGCAGGCCAGGTTATCAGACATATTTTTTTAAACAAGATGCCCCAACAAGGATCTGTGGTTAACTTTTGCTTAGTAATTGTAGAGAACATGTTAGTTCACAAGGTGAAAATCCGAATGGAAATGTGTCATCATAGCCCAGAGTCAATATTTCGACTCCAAGCACCAGTCTTAGCTGTTTTTCTTTCTTATCATGTTTAATGCAGTGTGCTTAGCGTACTAATCAGTATATATAAATTTAGGAGTCTAGTTTCACTTTGTTGTGCTTGAAACACTGACAGGACGGTACCAAGGCTGTTTTCAAATAGTTTAAAAGAGGCTAGGATATAAAATGATGTATGACAATAAGGAGTGTCATAGGGACCCATTTTGTATTTTGTTAGTAACTGGTAAAATAAAACATATATTTAAATACAGACTTGATTTGACTATTGGAAATTAACCATTTAATGTTAGATACATACACCCTACACACTAATACTGCATTCTAAGACTGATAAAAACCACATGAGAATAAACTACAAACTTGACAGCAAAGATACAGAAGAAACATTAGACCAAGAAATTTATAAAAGACTTGAAAGCAAATTTTCTCAGAATGAAGGAAACATTAATTAAGTGCAAGTGTGTTGATCACTGCATCTATAACTAAGATAATGCTGTTAAAATTGATGAAAAGCTGCAACCCTATCAAGTCACTGAGAAGTGCTACAATGTTTATATATAAGCAGCACATAATCAGTAACAAGAAAGGCTGTTAACTTGTTAATTTTTGACAGCAGTACTTTTAGAAGTTAAAATGTTTACTCCAGATTTTTGAAGAAAATAAGAACTACACAAGAGAAAAAAGAAAACAGCACTTCCATTATACCAGTACATCAAGCCCTTATAAAGAAATTAACATTTTCTCCATAACTACTTTACATGCAACTCTCAATATTACCCTCATCTACTCATTTTTTTTCTTTTTCTCCCTATAGAACATATATCCATACATACCACTCTCATTATTTACCCTCATCCTCCCTCCATTTCTCTTTTATATCCATATCAACCTTAACTACCTATATTAGCCTACTCTGTGTGTTAAATATCCCCATGAAAGTGTTAGTTATGAAAAGATTTTAATCATGAAGTACCAGGCATGGAAGAATGAAAAATTTCAATACCTAAAAGAAGATCTAAAATTTTCATTTTTTAAATATTGAGCTAATTTGGAGTTGTAGTTTCTATTTCAATATTAAATGGTTATCATTATTTTAAAAATTAAGGTAACAGCCAAAGTTACAATAAGCCAAAATGTGTGATGTAAATTTTGTTTAAAGAAATTATCCTTGGATAACCATTTTGCAGCCAAAATATGTATTTAAAAGAAAGGTGTAAAAAATGTTTTAGAAAAAATGAAAACAATTATAAAAAAAATTACAATAGGAAAGTAAAAGTCCAAAAGTAAAAATTGCCAAAAGTTTTTAAAATGCCAAATGGTACAAAAGTACCTGTCTGCTAATGTACTAGCCAGCTGGCCTGAGGGTTATCTGGACTTTAAGGTGCTAGTTCACCGAAACAAATGGCCGCAGTAACCACCAGTCTCTTCCTTTCGGAGTACCAATTTTACAGTCTCTGATTTGACTAAAGCATGACTTATAAAGCCAATATGAATAAACCTGACCCATTGAACAAATTAAAAAAAAACATCCAATTAAAATTTGGATAAAAAGTTAAAAACACTCCCAATTAAAATAATGATAAAAATTTAAACCTTCCCCAATTAAAATTTGAATAAAAGATAAAAACATTTAATAAAATTTGGATAAAAAGTTAAAATCTTCACCAATTAAAATTTGAATAAAAAGATAAAAACATCCAATAAAAAAATTGGATAAAAGATAAAAACATTTCCAATTAAAATATGGATAAAAAAAATAAAAACTTACCCAATTAAAATATGAATAAAAAGATAAAAACATCCCCAATAAAAAAATTGGATAAAAGATAAAAACATTTCCAATTAAAATATGGATAAAAAAATAAAAACTTACCCAATTAAAATTATGATAAAAATTAAAAACATCCCCAATTAAAATTTGGATAAAAACTTGTACCAGTAAAACGGATACATGGTACACGGTCTGACCAAGTCTCCCTTGATCACGGTCCAATTGAGTGATTGCACTCACTCAGTTCATATCAGTACTAGCAGATGTATGGTACTTAGACCGCAACTCAGTCGCAGTCTGACCAAGTCACCCTTGGTTACGGTCAACTGAGTGATCGAACTCACTAAGTTCATACCATTACTAGCAAATACTTGATATGTATGGTACTTAGACCACGACTCGGTCGCAGTCTGACCAAGTCACCCTTGGTCATGACGGTCCAACTGAGTGATCGATCTCGCTCAGTTCATGCATGGTACAAAGAAAAGGTTTAGACCAGGACTCGGTCGCAGTCTGACCAAGTCACCCTTGGTCTGACGGTCAGGGTCCAACTGAGTGATCTATCTCCCTCAGTTCATACCAGTACTAGCAGATACTTGATATGTATGGTGGGGACGTTACTATACCTAAATGGGAGGTATAGTATCTGTGAACCCTAAACACAGATGGCGACTTAACTTCCCATACATGTAATCAAGTATACAATGCTATTACTGACAAGTTTATATGATGTTTATAAAATAACTAATGGAAAACCTACCACAATAAAAAGATAAAAACATTGCATCAAAGTTTCCTGTGGCAAGAAGTGAAATATTTCTTTTATACAAGTTAAAATGTAGTAAATAGTCCAGTTATAGTTGGTTTCCTTGAAGTTTTTCAAAATGCTCAAGGAAGAATGTCGACTTTTGGGTAAATACAATGTGACAGTAACTCAACAATAGAGTAAAACCAAAAAAAAAGGCTATGAAAGTGTCAAAGTACAGTCTTTCCCAATAAACGATAATAACTTATGGTATCTTATTAATTTTTCCTTGCAAGTCTTTGCATGAAAAATGTTACATTTATGTCATACAAATGCTAGTCAGATTACCTCCACATAGCTTTGAAATAACAATCAAATGTTGATTATTGTTTTAAGACAATGTACCTTCATTTTAAAGTTATATATTGTGCACAAAACAACAGGTCATGATATTCTTGATCCGAGGTTACACAAGGGTCAAATGACAGACAATGTTATTACTATATACTAATAGCGCAAATTAGTAGGTACATCTTTCATGCTGTAGGCGTTAAAAAATATAGGTCACTGTAAGCAAGTTGTTAGAGATAGCGCCAATATAACAAAACATGATACAATTTCAAATGCAGAAACCATTATGGCCTGATCTATGTAAAAAAAACAAGCGAAAAAAAAAAACCAATTCGAAATGTTTAATTAATTACCATTGAATTAAAAGTGAACCTCAAAATCGACAGGAATCACAATACCCCAAACATAATTCAGCAGATGGAGAGTTGTCTCATTGGCACTCATACCACATCTTCTTATATCTATAGAATCACTATACCCTAAAATATTATTCTGAAGGGATAAATATAACCTGAAATATTATAACAAGCAAATACCAGCTTTTCGTTTTGTGTGGTCTGACCCAGCCAGGGATTTAAACTCAAAACTCTTCCTCTCAAAATAACTGAAACACTTACTGTAAATTCAGAAATTATTGCGTTCATTTATTATTGCGATTTTGTCAATTTCAACTTAAATGCGATTTTAATTTTTACGATTTTGGGAAAAGTCATGCTTTATTAAGTTAAAAAATTACAAAATGCGAGTTTTAATTATTGCGTTTACAACCCTGTCGTATTATTCGCAATAATAAAAACCTCACAATAATTTCTGAATTTACAGTAGATTATTTCTAAAAAGCGGAACAAAATATTATTTTAATAATATTTTACAGAAACATAAAAAAGTTCAAATAAATGTTATTTATTAAAATGAGAAATGATTTATGTAGCAATCACCTTATATAATACTGATACTTACGACATAAGAATATGGCAATATTGAAAAAAAAATACACCCCGCTTTAAAAAAAATCATACATTGTAGGGAAGAATCATAGGTGTTTAATTGTTACAGAAATTTCAACTTTTATACAATAGTTTTGAACTAGCAAATAGGGAAATAAGTTCATGTTATTCCACTTTATAATAGTAAATATATATATAGTAAAACAAATAATATATGACATTTTTTGTTACTACTTTTAAACATACAAGTAAAACAATACTAGCATTCTATAAAATATACCATTCCTTCTATTGCATTATGAAATACTATTTGACATTTCTTTTAAACTATTACAAAAGAATTCACTTACTAAAATCAAGAGGAGCAATGTTCAATTTCATGGACAGGGTGTTAAATATTATTTTAAAGCTAAGAAGAAATTTACAAAGTCACAGGATTTACCATTAAATTTGAAAACAAATTAAATCTTCTTTTCTACAAAAAACAAGAGTTGTCTCCCTATTTGCATTAGCCGTATCATGAAATACTGTTACCAAAGTACCTACAAATACTGGAGATAACTCATTAAACTAAAAATTAAGTCATAATTGGGAGGAAGGGGTGTTTAATATCAGATAATATTGAGAATGGAAGCACTTTTGTAGATGATGACGACATAAATATAATTTGAAATTCCAATGTCAGACCAATCAACTTAATGCATTATCTAGACCTCTGTTTACAAGCTAATTTTATTTACAGAACTATAATACTGTCATCTTACTTTTTTACATCTTATATAGCATATCTAACAACAAATATATAACAATCATATATAAAACTAATACATTCTAATCTATTGCAGGCCTTCCATGCAGTGTACAAAACTAGCTCATATGAAAAGATAAACAAGTGTATTCCTTCCCCTTAACCCTTAAACTCGGCCTGCTAGTTTCCAGTCCTCACAACTTATGCTCAGTTTGTTTAATTCAAAAACAAGTTAAATCTTCTATTTACATTAGCCTTATCATGAAATATAAAAATATCAAAAGTACCTACAAACATGGGAGATAACTCCTTAAACTGTAGTAGTTATCTATACTACATGTAAATTGGATGAGAGTTGTCTCATTGTCACCAATTTCACATCTTCTTATATCTATATACCTATAAAAGGATGGTAGTGGGTAAGGACAGGAGTAAAACAATATCCCCCCCAACTGAAAGGGCATAAAAATAGATTTAACCCAATGGCAGCTGATTGTTCTCAAACGTCACATCAAAGTCTTACATTAAACACCTAGTACATGTATTAACTAAGACCATATAGGGGGGAACTGTAGGCCTATGAAATTCGAATGTAATCAACATATCTGGTTTAAAAGAATAAATCTTTACAACTGGCTCTCACCCTTTTCTATCTCTCTCTTTAAACATAATTGTATTATACTACATATTTTTTTGTCAATAAGTGTTTCCAAGTTCCTCAGATCATCAGAATCCATTCTTTTTTTGCTTCAGTTGATTTCTAAATTAACAAGCACACGTTGTCTACAAATAGAAAATAACATTTCATTCAAAACATAAACTAAAATTCACAAAATAACATAAAAATGTTGATGTCAGAAGATATTTACATTTTATCCATATATGGGGTAGCCAGGAGATAGAGGCTAAAGAAATTCTTCATATGAAGCAGTTCAAAATTTTATTAAATCTAATGGCATCTTAAGTATGAAATGCAACCATTGTACTTATATTTTACTTCAGATTTGTTTAAAATAAACATGTCAATTTTTTCAGGCACCATGGATTGAAAATTTTCATTCAACCAAAGATTTGATGGATAAGGCAATATGCCTTCAAACTAGTTTAACCCTGCCACACTCTGTATGTGCCTGTAATTCAGTGGTTAATGTTTGTTGCTGTGATTTGTTCATTATTTTGGACATGAATAAGGTTTTCGATTTTTTTATTTTTTTTTATTTTACAATTTTCATTTTTTAGCTGACTATGTGGTATGGGTTTTACTCATTTTTGAAGGCAGAATTGTGACCTATAGCTGTTAATTTATATGTCATTTGGTTTCTTGTGGAGAGTTTTCAAAATTGCAATCATACCACATCTTCATATTTTTATATCTGTAATAAGGTATCGTATTATTATAGAAGCAATAAACTAGAACCGTTCATTATCTTTAATGTTACCTTGAAACAAGGATTTATTGTTACAGTCAACATACATACCTTCAAGTTGGTATTATTTTACATTCAGGTCCTACTTTCCTTCGATTTTCCTTCAGTAAATCGTTTACGTGTTTTCAAAATATCCAGGATAACTGAAAAAAAAAATTGAATCCATAACTGTGATAGTTTTAAACACTTATTGAAGGCCGTATGTTGACCTATAGTTGTTAACTTATATATCTTTTAGTCTCTGGTGGAGTCAGTTGTCTCATTGGCAATTATACCAATCTTATTTCGATATATATACATGAATATGGAATTTAGTCAATTAATTAACATCTAATCATAGCAGTTAAATTAGATACAATATTGCTAAAGTGACATATAGGTCCAATGGGCCAGGTGTAAATATCAAATTGCTATGTATATACATGTAATTGTTTAGATGTATGTTATGATTCTAACTTACTAATACATAACATTTATCATATACATGCATATTATCATGGCATAATAATACTTCTTAATTTACTAGGCTAATTCTTGTGAATTTTTATAGTTTTTTATTTTTAGTTTATGCATGATTTTTTTTTTCCACCTATGAATTCTTATTTGTAATACATATTTTGGTCATAACTGTTAATTGTGACCTGTGGAGCAGGAACTGTGTACCCTTCCTATTCTTTCAGGAGCACCATTGTTAAAATTCTACAGTTTGTTGGGTTGATATAATATATAGGGGTCATCATTAATTGTCAACCATTTTCCAAAGTGTACAAAACAGGGCATACACTTTTTTAGACCCCCTACCCTCCCTTAAAAAGTATACATCAACCATTTTCAGATTTCAAGACAAGATTCAATCATTCTTAAAAAAAATTTAGTCTATTAAAGTGTTTAATATAGAAACTTGCATTGAAAAAAACTGAAACATACTAGTATCCGACTGTTTTATTTGATAAATAAAAAAAATGCATACTTTAAAAACTGCTATACTTTGGGGCCAAAAAGGGGTCTTACTGCACCTACTCCTTTATCCCTTTTCTACCCTTAAACAGAACATCAATGAATATTTTTGGTGCTCCATGTTAATTATCTTGTGGAATTATGTAATACTATATCCAAATGTGAATTTAAATATCAAAATCATAACTACTCAAATGAAATGACTGGACATCTACTACATGTACCTTATGCATATTTACCTTGTCTTTTGAATGTCAAAGCTTCATGCAGACCCAGTTGTGATGTTTCTCATCTGGGAGATTAATCAGTATATAATCATTCTTCCTTTTTACAAGGATAGGTTGTTGACATATTTCTCAATCCCAAACCTGGAGAACCAGAGAATCTTTACTCAAGCTTTGTTTCCTTTAAATCAATTGCAGACCAAGGCTGACAAGTCAAATCTACCAAAAAATTTATATCAAGAGTTTTCTTTTCCTAGACATCCTTTCAAGGCTGATGACCATCATTCAGCCTGCTATTTGACCCATAACTGGGGCAAGGGTGATGAGTGCTAGGTATGTCCGCATGTCGATCGGCCTAAACACTTCATCTCTAGGGTCCTTGCTACTCCGAGATCCTCTACAGTCAAGCCTAGGACACTAGATCCTAGTTACCGTGTGCTGTCACGGGGAGGCACTGTAGAAGTCTTGTTAGTGTAGAGGCTATATACTGGAAGGAAAGACTTACGCACTCAGCTTTCTTTTCACCTATGAATATAAGCTATCCAGCGGCAGTTTAAGAGTCCTCGACTCCCAACCACACTAGACGCATACACAAACCTGTGGTAACACCACCAGCACACAAAAAAAAGGGTTCATTATTTCAAATTTAGAAAAAAAGAAGGTCATTTATTCAAATTTGGAAAAAGAAATGATTATTTATTCAAATTTAAAAAAAAAATGGTTATTTATTCAAATTTAATAAACAAAACGAAGGTTTATTTATTTATAATTTTAAAAAAAGAAGTATTATTTAATTAAATTTTGAAATAGGAAGGTTTATTTATTTATAATTTAAAAAGGAAGAATTATTTATTTAAATTTAGAAAAAGGATTGGTTATTTATCTGAAAACTAGAAAAGGAATTATTTATTTAAAATCCAGAAAAGAAAGTGTTATTTATTTAAATTAAGAAAAAGGAAGTATTCATTATTTTGAAATTTATTATGCATTTCATCCAAAAGTAAGGGTTATTTGTACTTCACAATCTTTAAAGCAACTATTCAGTATCAGAACAGTGTGAAATTACAACACCAACACATTACTTAATTCCCCTCCTTACCCAGCAACTTCTTCATCTCTATTACACTAGGCTGTGGGGTAGCCCTCCCTGACCTCCAAGACCTTAAATACACTGGACTCTCATGGGTTAACCCTCCCTGACCCCAAGCCCTTAAAACAAGTCCCTGGGTTCCCATGGGGTAACCCTCCCTGACCCCAAAACCCTTAAAAACAAGTCCCTGGACTCCCATGGGGTAACCCTACCCGACCCCCAATCCCTTAAAACAAGTACCTGGTTTCCCATGGGGTAACCCTTCCCGACGCCCATCCATTAAAAACAAGTCCCTGGACTCCCATGGTGGTTACCCTCCCTGACCCCCCATCCCTTAAAAACAAGTCCCTGGACTCCCATGGGGTAACCCTCCCCAACCACCATCCCTTTAAAAAACAAGATCCTGGACTCCCATGGGGTAATCCTCCCTGAACCCCAATCCCATAAAAACAAGTCCCTGGTCTCCCATGGGGTAACCCTCCCCAACCACCATCCCTTAAAAACAAGATCCTGGACTCTCACGCGGTAATCCTCCCCAACCCCCAATCCCATAAAAACAAGTCCCTGGACCTCCATGGGATAACCCTTCCGGACCCCCATGCCCTTAAAAATAAGTCCCTGGACCTGTTTTGGGTTAGATATTCCCTACTCCCTTCCTTGCCCTTAAATACAAGTGCCTGGAGTCTTCCTCTCCCTTTCATCAGACCCTAGTCTCCTCCAAGACCTCTGAGTTCTTAAATTCCAGTTCCTGGACGTTGCCTCATTCTACCAAACCTGCTCCGAAGCTCAGTCCCAGGTCAACTATACATAAAGCTGTTGATATGTGGGAAGAGGGGATAATTAAAGAAAGCCAAGAAGAAAACATTAGCAAGCCAGTATAAACTACCTTTTATTCTATACATACAGTGTTAATGGTTGTGGGTGTCATGCTAAGTGAATGTGCTTTGGTATTGTGATTGGGTATAGTGATTGGGTATGGTGATGGGATTTAGTGATTGGGTATGGTGATGAGGTATGGTGATTGGGTATGGTGATGGGGTATTGTGATGGGGTATGGTGATTGGGTATGGTGATGGGGTATGGTGATTGGGTATGGTGATGGGGTATGGTGATGGGGTATGGTGATGGGGTTTCATGTCTAGTTTATAGGTAATGTTCTACTGACTTGCTAGTGTTCAATTTTTAAACATTTTTAAAAAAGGTAAGTAACGCATTCATGTTGCAATTATACCCTATAATAATGCAGTATTGTTAAATTCAAGTTGTTGGAAGTCCAAATCTCAATGAAACACTGAAAATTAAAATTTTCATATTTTTTTAGTTATTGTGAGCTAAATTATGATATCAAAATTTAGTAAATGGAATGGTTATATATTTATACAAATTTGGAAAAAATGAACTGTTATTTATTTCAATTCAGAAAAAGATAATTACTTAGATATGTCTTTAAAAAAGCATTTTTACTCTTTATGAACAATTACATGGATATATTTTAATGCTTCTTAAATAAATTTTAGTGATTTGTTTGAAATCTAATAAAAAAAAATAATTAGAAATTACCAAATTTTGTTTGAAATCTAACAAATTTTGTTTTTATCGTAAAAATTTAATAAATTTTGGTGATTTTGTTTAAAATTTAATTAATTTTGATGTTTTTATTCGAAAGATGTAAAAGGAAAGTTCCCATGAATTAAATGTATCCATTACTTCCATCACCACATAATTCAATTCCGCCTTCCCATGAAAATAATGTATCCATTACTTCCATCACGACATAATTCAATTCCGCCTTCCCATGAAAATAATGTATCCATTTCTTCATCATGATATAATTCAATTCCGCCTTCCCATGAAAATAATGTATCCATTACTTCCATCACGACATAATTCAATTCCGCCTTCCCATGAAAATAATGTATCCATTACTTCATCACGACATAATTCAATTCCGCCTTCCCATGAAAATAATGTATCCATTACTTCATTACGACATAATTCAATACCGCCTTCCCATGAAAATAATGTATCCATTACTTCATCACGACATTATTCAATTCAGCCTTCCCATGAAAATAATGTATCCATTACTTCCATCACGACATAATTCAATTCCGCCTTCCCATGAAAATAATGTATCCATTACTTCCATCACGATATAATTCGATCCGCCTTCCCATGAAAATAATGTATCCATTACTTCATCACGACATAATTCAATCCCGCCTTCCCATGAAAATAATGTATCCATTACTTCATCACGATATAATTCAATTCCACCTTCCCATGAAAATAATGTATCCATTACTTCATTACGACATAATTCAATTCCGTCTTCCCATGAAAATAATGTATCCATTACTTCATCACGACATAATTCAATTCCGCCTTCCCATGAAAATAATGTATCCATTACTTCCATCACGACATAATTCAATTCCGCCTTCCCATGAAAATAATGTATCCATTACTTCATCACGATATAATTCAATTCCGCCTTCCCATGAAAATAATGTATCCATTACTTCATTACGACATAATTCAATTCCGCCTTCCCATGAAAATAATGTATCCATTACTTCATCACGACATAATTCAATTCCGCCTTCTCATGAAAATAATGTATCCATTACTTCCATCACGACATAATTCAATTCCGCTTTCCCATGAAAATAATGTATCCATTACTTCCATCACGACATAATTCAATTCCGCCTTCCCATGAAAATAATGTATCCATTACTCCATCACGACATAATTCAATTCCGCCTTCCCATGAAAATAATGTATCCATTTCTTCATCACGACATAATTCAATTCCGCCTTCCCATGAAAATAATGTATCGATTACTTCCATCACGACATAATTCAATTCCCCCTTCCCATGAAAATAATGTATCCATTACTTCCATCATGACATAATTCAATTCCGCCTTCCCATGAAAATAATGTATCCATTACTCCATCACGATATAATTCAATTCCGCCTTCCCATGAAAATAATGTATCCATTACTTCCATCACGATATATTTCAATTCCGCCTTCCCATGAAAATAATGTATCCATTACTTCCATCACGACATAATTCAATTCCTTCTTCCCATGAAAATAATGTATCCATTACTTCATCACGACATAATTCAATTCCCCCTTCCCATGAAAATAATGTATCCATTACTTCATTACGACATAATTCAATTCCGCCTTCCCATGAAAATAATTTATCCATTACTTCATCACGACATAATTCAATTCCACCTTCCCATGAAAATAATGTATCCATTACTTCCATCACGACATAATTCAATTCCGCCTTCCCATGAAAATAATGTATCCATTACTTCCATCACGACATAATTCGATCCGCCTTCCCATGAAAATAATGTATCCATTACTCCATCACGACATAATTCAATTCCGCCTTCCCATGAAAATAATGTATCCATTACTACATTACGAAATAATTCAATTCCGCCTTCCCATGAAAATAATGTATCCATTACTCCATCACGATATAATTCAATTCCGCCTTCCCATGAAAATAATGTATCCATTACTTCCATCACGATATATTTCAATTCCGCCTTCCCATGAAAATAATGTATCCATTACTTCCATCACGACATAATTCAATTCCGCCTTCCCATGAAAATAATGTATCCATTACTCCATCACGACATAATTCAATTCCGCCTTCCCATGAAAATAATGTATCCATTACTACATTACGAAATAATTCAATTCCGCCTTCCCATGAAAATAATGTATCCATTACTTTCATCACAATATATTTCAATTCCGCCTTCCAATGAAAATAATGTATCCATTACTTCCATCACGACATAATTCAATTCCGCCTTCCCATGAAAATAATGTATCCATTACTTCATCACGATATAATTCAATTCCGCCTTTCCATGAAAATAATGTATTCATTACTTCATCACGACATAATTCAATTCCGCATTCCCATGAAAATAATGTATCCAGTACTTCATCACGACATAATTCAATTCCGCCTAATCCCATGAAAATAATGTATCCGTTACTTCCATCACGACATAATTCAATTTGGTCTTCCCATGAAAATAATGTATCCATTACTTCCATCACGACATAATTCAATTTGGTCTTCCCATGAAAATAATGTATCCATTACTTCCATCACGACATAATTCAATTCCGCCTAATCCCATGAAAATAATGTATCCGTTACTTCCATCACGACATAATTCAATTTGGTCTTCCCATGAAAATAATGTATCCATTACTTCCATCAGGACATCTATTACTTCATCACGACATAATTCAATTTCGCCTTCCCATGAAAATAATGTATCCATTACTTCCATCACGACATAATTCAATTCCGCCTTCCCATGAAAATAATGTATCCATTACTCCATCACGACATAATTCAATTCCGCCTTCCCATGAAAATAATGTATCCATTACTTCATCACGACATAATTCAATTCCGCCTTCCCATGAAAATAATGTATCCATTACTTCCATCACGACATTATTCAATTCCGCCTTCCTATGAAAATAATGTATCCATTACTTCCATCACGATATAATTCAATTCCGCCTTCCCATGAAAATAATGTATCCATTACTTCATAAAAATCCCGAAGATCGCAGGTTCTGTGTTTCTCAACCACTATCCAGTCCATCAGAAACATTCTGAAATTAAACTGAAGAAAGGATTAAAATACCTGAAAAAAAAGTATTAATTAATATACATAGATATTACAGTGTATTTTTTTTTTTTTTTTATATATTTTTTTTTTTTTTTTTTTTTTTTTTTATATAAAAGTAGAATGTTTGTCACCACCAAATTATCAGAGACCATCTTTCCAACACATTACTTCAAATTAAAATTAAATATATTGCAGGTTACCTTAGATATTAATTAACACACATGAAATAATAAAAAAAAAATTTATGTTATTTTGTATCACAAATCTCCAATGTTTTGTGTATGAATTCGAGTGCCAATAAAATATCTCAATAAAATGTTACTTTAAACTTTCAGGGGAAAAACTACTGACCGAAATATTAAAAAATATAGACTTTTGCATAAAATACCAAGTAATGTGAGGAAACCAATCGTATGCAGGAAAAGCTCAGTTGTAGTGACATATATTCTCAGTATTACTAGTGACAGATAAGTACTGAAACTGGTACTTACAAGAGATCTAAACACCTCTACAACTATAACCTTCACTGGACAATTGTAAGTTCTGAAATAAAACAAGTATGGACGTCATGCAGTCAGATAAAGCAGATGTATCTACTGCACCAACTGTAGGGAAAAAATATTTTTTACAAGTGTATGTGTCATTATGTTTTACTTTACTCTACTGTCAACTCCAAGATTTTTTTTGTTGGTGATTGTCATATTTCTTTGCTTCTGTGATTTTTTTGTGTGTGAATTTTTTGTGTGTGAATTTTTTGTGTGTGAATTTTTTTGTGTGTGAATTTTTTGTGTGTGAATATTTTGTGTGTGAATTCGTTGTGTGTGATTTCATTGTGTGTGAATTTTTAGTGTGTGATTTCATTGTGTGTGAATTTTTAGTGTGTGAATTTTTTGTGTGTGAATCTTTTAAAAGTGTGAATTTTTAAGTCAGTTGTTTTGCATGTACCCAATTTTGGCTCCTCTGTCGTTAACCAATTATGTCAATAAAAAAAACAAATAATACAAATACCACTGGTTTTCAATTTGTTCAGGTTGTCATAATGGAGTGGACCATTTGACTTAACCAGGTTTTATAGATTCCCCCTTTTTGAATTTACCATGAAGTCTATGTAAATAGATATGGCACTATGGAATGATCTTTAAGGTCATATTCAAAGAGGAGACCCTCAAGGTTGATCAAGGATGTCATGGTCAGAGTCATGCCCTTCAGAACGATGTTCATAATACAGCATCTATACTAAAATAAAAAAACCTTTAAATAACTGGTATGAAGAAAAAGTTATGAAAATTAAAAAAATAAAATTATGAAAGCTAAAGACAAGAATTGAATAAATTCATTAATATTGACTTTGAAATCTACTGGAACAGTTATACATTTAATCTGTCTCTAAATTTGACATTAACCAATTTTTCCTTAAATAGTAATTTTGTCCTAGCTCAGAAATACCAATCTATTCTGAAAATTACTAGAATTATAAAATTCCTAAATAACTTCCCTTCACAGAACAGTACACAATACCCTTAAGATATCTGTCTCTCTGCTCTCTATTATTATCTCGTTCATTCATTCATTCATTCACACATCTTCCAGACAACCTATTTAGGAAGTATCATGTTAGTTATCCCACCCAGGTTAGTTCTTGATACTTTGTGAATAAAATGGTTTAATATTGATGTACCAGACATGGAGGGAAGATTAAACAAGAATTTCATTTACCAGGTTTCCAGGTGTATGGTGCATTCTGAGCTTATTAAGAAAGGTGTTATTTTATTTTACATTTTACAAAATAGTTTAGAAAAAATCCAAATTAAAATAAGTCATGTTTATCAAAAAGAAAAAGATATTGTAGGATGGCAACGAATATTGGGAGACCATAAACATCTGACCGTGGGAATTTGAGATTTTTCTGATCTCAATGATTTACTGATTCGTTTCAGTTGTACATTGTCTCTACATCTTCTATATAGTTTTTATTTTTCTCCACAAAACAGATCTTATCTTGCTGATAATTTTTAAAAAAAAATCACAAATTTTTCTCTCTCTATAATAGTTTTTATTCTTTCTCTCTATAATATAGTTTTTAAATTTTTCTCTCTCTATAATCTAGTTTTTTCTATCTATAGACTGTATATGTCCAAAATATAGTTAAATAAAAAGGTCATTAAAAGGGTAACAACTCCAAAAAAAGGTTGACTGACAAGGTTGATGATTGATACCAAATTTCTTCGATTTTTTTTTTTTCGAAATCTGATCCATATCAAATTTGAAGGTGTGCGTTACTGATAAAGTCAAGTGTGTTGAGTTCTGTGAATGATGATGTCATGTGATAATTACAAGTTTTACCTCGGCGAAATCCTGAATTCTCACCGAAATCACTAGTGATTCTAAATGTTTTTGCTGTACAAAATTAATACTCTATTTCTATGATTACTGTACATATGAAGGTCTCTGATATCCTAATGATGATAACATGCTACAACAACATTATACATCTACCTTTGGTAACATACAATGTCTGACTTAACTAAAAAATGTATAAAACAATCATGCTTTTATTTACACATATATACATATATATACAAAGAAAGTAAGGGTAGAGTATTTGGGTAGAGGGGGACTCGGGGAGTAAAACTAAGGGCAGGTTTAATTCTATCTATTTATAGTTTTCATTTTTGCCAGAGAATTCCTAAACCTGTTATGACCTATTAAAAGACCAAACTGTCAATGAAGTGTTCAAGATACAATCATCACTAAAACATCAACCAACCAATCAATCAATACCATCAGTCATTCATCACTTGTCAAGTAATCTGGGGGCAACTGGTCATAAGGGACAAAACCAACAAAAATACCAATGTGAACCTACTCTTCTCAACGACACACAATACTAAGCTGAAACATCCGACACCTCAAACTGTACCCTCTAAAGGTCCTCCAAAAACCATTCAGACAATGACTCTTCATGAAATGCCTCCTGAACCAAACTCTCCTCATAGCTGCTCTGCCTTCCTCGTCCCAAATCACAACTCTATCCTGCTCATCAGTAAAGACCTCGTCATCCGCTAGAGACAGCTCTTCCACATCACTTACACCTTCTTCTAAATCCAAAGGACCACAGCAAGGTAAAACCCTGGAGATTACATACTGCATCTGCAGATTTCGACCCTCACTTTCCAAGTTTGCGCCAAACATCTGCAGAGTCTCATCATCACTCTCCAACCTTTGTTTTACCTTACTATAATCCTCGGATAGGGCCTCCACCTCCTCAGAAACACCAATAACCCTCCTTTCCAGATCATCCCACCACTCATCAGCCTGCTGCTGCTCCTGATCCCAGGTTGAGAAAAGGTCAGCATCATCTGTGTCGAAAACCAACTCATGTTCCTCTTCCTCCTCAAACACCGCTGTATCGTTTTCAACAGTGTCATCCAAAGTAGAAATGACTTCTACCTCAAATGGCATTGCTGAAAACAATGCAACATGGGGTGCTTCAACCAAACACTGCTCCGGGTCAGCAGCCCTTGGCAGCTCAGGAGACTCTACCACAGGGGAAGGAACATCATGACACATACCTTGAACCTGGGGTGACCTCTCTGGCTCAACACATGGTCTAACTGAAGGACCATACGGACACAGACCTACTAAGTCTACGAACTCTCTCACTATACATAGTATACCAATCATTTTCTTGCTTTTCTTGTCGTTTTGTCTGAAAATACAGAAAAGTAAAATGATCTTAGTGATGTTTGTTAATTTTATAGACAACAATAAGTTCGCAGAGCCCAGCATAATACAACTGCAGTAGTCGAACCCTGAACAGTTTGCAAGTTGGACAAAAATTCTTGAAAAAGGGGTTGTGGTTGTAAGAAAAAGGGGAGAAGCGGGGTAAGACTTGTAGTTTCAAAGGACGTTTGATAAAAAAGAAACATATCCCTATAAATACCAATAATGAAGGTACGTAATAATCAAAATGTTCTTTCATTCCCCAAAACTGGGGAAGATCAGTTATTGATTGTGTGTTGAATTCACGTAAGGTCCAGGGACACATGTTTGAGTTCTATATAAAAAAAATAGAATTTTATGGGGGTGTATGTTTTCTATTCCTCTAAAAAGATATTATCCTCGATTTGATGAATTTATTTTTTTATTCTGGTCAAGCAGATGACAAAAAAAATTCTGAATCCAGATTTCCCCCATAACTTTAATAGTGTTAAATATTGAAAAAAAAAATTGATTGAAAGCGTTGAAAAAAGGCGGAGCTAGACTGCATTAACAACTTTTCAGATGGAAGTTAATGCACTGGTTTAAGCTCCTCCACTTCTTTGCTTTTCAAACAAGAAGTTCTCTATGGCGGGATTGGAGAGTGAAATAACTAAAAAATTACTCAGTTAACACACTCTACTAAAAATAACCTAGTTAACTCACCAGAAGATCGAAGGAAAATTTACCATTTTAATATGTTCAATACTTTATATAATAATTTGCAAGTCATATTTTGCGTGTATTAAATCTTCTGTCATATCAGCATTTTTTGTCTTAATATTATACAAACAAGAAATATAAATCAATAGAAAAATGGAAAATTTAAAGAAAAAAACCCACTTATAATGACCTCAAGTAATTGTTTGGGAACTAGAAAAACGTTTCACGGTTTTGGCACCTTTTTGACCCCTAATTTCTGAACGTTTGATGCAATAATCCCAGCCTTCCCATTGTGTTGTGATAGTTTGCAATACCATTTCAGAAAGATCCATACACCAAAACACTATAGTATAATAGTCATGATCGATAGTCCCAGATAATAATGAAATAAAGAAATTGTTCAAATCAATTTTAAAGATTTCATTTCTATTTCTATTGTAAATTCTCAACTATATAGTATAGGAATAAAAACTGTTTTGTCCTTGCAAAAAACTTTCCATTTCCAGCATGAAATTTTTTGTCTCAGTTAAGGGGGCCCGCAGGTCTAAATCAACTTTTTTTCCTAATATAGGAGTTTGCTATTTTTTTCTATGATTTAACTTTATCTTATATACCTTAAAAAAATATAAAATAAAAATATGGGGTCACCGTTCATTATAATACTCTCCCAGTCTTCCTCAGAAAGAAGCATACATTTTTGTTAATGTCCTTTTTTACTGTTGAACTAATAGGAGATAAATATTGGTAATATCGAAATAAAAAAGAACTAAATTACAGAAATCGCTTAAATTTTATAATTATTTAGTTTACTTTTTATAAATCTAAAGGCGGTATTTAACACCCAACCTTGGTTTGTTGTAATATACATGCACTGTGTATCATGGTAGTCAGCAGATATCAGTACTAACCAGGCATAGTGACCTTACACAGAAATGAAAATCTTTGTTGTGTTCACAAAAGATCAATGTGTACTTCAATCTAAAGATTGTATTGTTGTTTTAAGAAATGATTTGGTCGTAGGTTGATGATAATAGATGTCTCATATTTTCTCAAAACAAGAATGATAACTAAAAACTTGTTGAAGAAGTTGGCGCTCTTCTTATGCTATATAATTCTATATTCATTGCAACTCTTTTTCCAATAGAAGGCCACTCACGGTGTGTGTGTAATAAGTATAGCTGTTTCAATAATTGACATTGAAATCTTTCGTAGTGTACATATGATATTCTTTTATATTTTATTCCGAAAACAGAGTTGTCTGCTACAGTTTGCGATAATAAGCAAAAATTTGCACGCCGCGAAAAAATAACCTGCTATATGGTATTATGTTCAACAGAATTGTTCCTAAAGTTGCTTCCAGCCTTAGAAATAAGACGTCTAAAAATGTTTTGTTGACAGTTGCTTCCAACCTTTGAAATAAGACGTCTAAATGTTTTGTTGACAGTGGCTTCCAACCTTTGAAATAATTAAAACGTTTAAATGTTTTGTTGACAGTTCAACAGTTTACCAAGATGGAAGCTAAAACAAAACACAAGACGACTCACTTCACAATACTTTTTCAAAGGGAAATAACTCAGTTTTTTCAAATAAATTTATTATAGCAAAAATGTTTCAACTTAAGTACCATTGTCTTTTAAAAGTGATGAATAATATTAATCATAATTATCAGTAAATACTGGCATCCCTTAGGAGTCAATTGTCAATTCAGATGATTTTGACTATTTTGTAGATCTTTCTTTAAAAAACATTCTTGCTGTTTACAGTGTTGTTTATTTACCAAATAATTAATATTAAAGAAATCGATAATTCAGAACTTACATTTAAGACCAACTGTTCAAACTATTTTCTAACTGAACAAAATAAAGATGCACGAAACTAATGTATTTTTTCTTCTTCTACTGAATGCATTTTATGTACTTATTCAATATTTAAGCTGCTATATTTAACTGTATTATGTATTTTATTTTGTATGTATTTGTCTGTTTTCTATTTGTATTAATATTTTTTTAAGGCCTCATTGGAAGATTAACATGTTATTGTTAAATGTGTTACCTTCGTTAAATAAAGAATTTTATTATTATTATTATTATTACTGTATATTTCTATTTTTAATAATATTCAAGATAACCAAAAACTGCAAAATTTCTTTAAAATTACCAATTTAGGGTCAGCAACCCAACAAGGAAGTGTCTGATTAAGCAGGGAGCATTGAACTGCTGCAAGTTTTGGTTATCTGACATTGATTTTTACATATATCCATATTGATGAATCAAATTTTCCCAAATTAAGTTAATAGGGGGTGGGGGGAGAGGGTCAGTAATCCATCATTAAACATTTGATCTCGTCCCTTATATCTTGCCACTAATCAATATTGTTGTATAGTTTGGAGTAGTTTGAGGGTTTAAATTGAGGATATTAAAATTACAAAAGAGAGCTGCTAGATTTATAAATACCAGAAACAGACCCTTTTGCTCCTTCCAAGCCCTTATTCAAACACTAGATGACAGTTGAGCAGAGCATAACAGGGGCGGATCCAGCCATTTTCAAAAGGGGGGTGCCTGACCCATTATATGTCCCCATTCAAATGCATTGATCGTCCAAAAAAAGGGGGGTCCAACCCCCAGAACCCCTCCTCGGCATATGGCCTGGCATAAAATATCACAAGTTTTTGATGACATTAAAATGAATCAAAAGTAATGTCCCATCATGTCTCATTACTAACAAATTCATCATGTTTAAGACAGAAGATCATACCCTTTGGAGAGTTAATTGTTATTCAAGGAAACCTCAAACTTCCTAAACCAAAAATAGAATTGTTCTAAAAATCTTTTGTATATTCTGGACTATTCTTGTGGAACAATTTGCCAATAGCATAGGATCAGATTCCCCTATGTTACACATCATCTAATGAGATGCAGATTTTATAGCTATTCTTATCTCTGAAAACCCGGATGTTGCGGACAAACACTCAGCATGATTGTATTACTTTAACTTATAACATGTAGTAATGCATATCAATTTGTAAAATTTGAAAGTAAACATTTACATTGTGTTTAACTATATTAATATATAATGATTAAAAATAAATTAACAAAAAATCTTACAAAATGTACAGTTGAATAGATTTTTTAGTGTTTTATATTAATTAAATGTACTTATATTATCAATCTTAACCATTTTTTCCTTATTCTAATTTTCCTCTTTAGAGAACAGGTTATACTTTATTTTTCATTGTGGTATTTTTACCTGCTGGAAATGTAAACAATTAATTATACAGTCCATACTTCTATAATGAATAAGTTTCACAATAATTCTAATAAAAAGTATTCTCTGATTATTATATAATAATCACTGGCAGATTCAATTTTGAAGTATTTTTGTGTAGATTTTGGCATGGAAAGACAAATTTAACTTCAAATGAATTAATTCTAATTTGAAACACAATATAAGAATTAATGTTCAAAATATATGATTTTGGTCTTGGTTAAAAGGGTCTTTGAAAATATATATATGTATTTGATGGAATAAATTCTCTACATTCGATTGTCTCGCCGTGTCAAACATTAAAGTTGTCAAAGCCTACTTGAATTCGAATATTATAAAGTCTATATCGAAATATTTTTCAACAATTTTTGCACTTTGGTATGTTAAAAAAAAATCCGGTGCTATTAGGTGCTGTTGAAGCCCTTTTGATGTGATATTGCGAATTTTACATGTTTTTGTACAATTTTTCATCAATTATGTTAATAGATATCTCAAACCAAAATCAAAAAATTAATTTCTATCCAGATTTTTTTTTTTAAACTTAAACTTCCAACACATTGTTGTTTCGGTTGAAAAAGGTCCTTCTCACTTCTCATACATTTTTGGGATGAATACTCAAAATCTGATAGAACATTTCGAAATTGCAGTTTTCTGTTGTCGTAAGTCAATTATTTATTTTTATTGAAAATGTCATTTTATTGTAAGAATCCTTAAGTACATAAACATGATAAATGGAGCTGTATTTTGAATTTGAGTATAAAGAATAAAAAAACTATTTGAGAAGGACTCTTGTGTGAAATAGATTCAGAGTAAATTGATTCTGCGTACTTTCTTAATGAGTCTTATTGATAAAATTTTATACATTATGTATGTCATTTTCTATAAAATGCTGTTCTTTTGGACTCTAAAACTATAAATATTCATCTTTAATATTCTTCCATGGTAAGTTAAAATAGGCTCGTATAGAAAACGTTAAAAGAGAGTTTGTAGAAGATTTTGTTGCAAAGAGTACTTTTATTCTTCTTTTCAGGAGCGGATCTAGTATTTTCAGTTATGGGGGGGCGCAAAATTTAATATTCCCCGAGCGGAGCGAGGCGAAAAAATTTTGGAGGTTTTTTTAGGTAAAATTATTGAAATATTCTTCTTAAGGGGTGAAATGTAGATAGCTCGAACTATTGTGTGTTAAAATAAGCGAGGAATTCAAGTTTAAAGCTGAAACAGCCTTAATCCACACCTGACAACAATCTACAGATAGACGGGCGGACAGAGTGAGACGAGACAGATCACAATTGCTCACCTAACCAATATATTTTTCAAACGAAATATTCTACTTTTACCAGCAATTTTTAATTGTCCTTTCATCATATCTGTTTTTTACTTTTTTGATTTTCGGAGGTCGTGCCAGACTTCACTGTGTTCGCCACAAACAACTAAAATCAGAATGAGATGCATTTACGCAGATATTTTAATTTACTTGGGATCCCAAGCATACGGTAATACGGTACAGAATTCGGCTAACTAATTAGGTTGCAAGGGAGAAATAAATATAGACACAGAGATACAAATTAATAAACTAACCTTTCGCTTAAAACAGTATTTCTATCTTTCATTACGGATATCATAAAATAATCTCACCTGCCGACTGTTTTCTGGACCGTGTCATGATGAAATTGTGAAAGTGATTTAGGGATGTTTTGGAACTTCGATTAATCAAACAAATTGATTATAAAAACCGAAAACACAATGTTATAGCTGTTTTTACTTTAACAGCTAAAAACCTATTATATCTGTCATCAAACGCAGCTCCGCGTTTTACACATTCCTTTCAAATTATTGATAGAACTTTGATAAAGCGTAGGTCAGTTGATTAGTAATCACGTTGATTCTGTGAAACTGACTGTTTTATTTGTACTTTGAATGTTAAAATAAGATTGAATGGTCTCTTCTGATACTTGAAAAATGTTGAAGTCAACCCATGCTTTGCAAATTTTAGGGGGGGCGCACGCCCGTCACGCCCCCGCCTAAATCCACCCCTGCTTTTTATAGGGAATTATGTAAGAGGACTTTGAGTGGTTACATCTTTTCAAAGAGTACTTTCCATTACTATTTAAAACTAATATTTCAACCAAAAAAGAATATTCTTCGATACTTTATTTTTTCTATATAGACACCAAGGGATGGCTTTTAAGTGTATATATTTGTTATATAAACATTCAGAAATGTTTCTAGTTATAAAAGAATGTTAAATCAGTCTTTACTAAATCATATTTAATTGAAATTGTAAAAGACCAAAAAGTTACTATTTCATATTTCCTATAGTAATTGTTTGTTTAATACAGTAACACTACTGGTATGGGATAAGTTTGTCCGCAAGTGAGACTGATTAATCAGTGAGAAGATAAGGTTAACTATAAATAGAACAATCAGATAATCTGAACCTATGCTATAGGGTATAGAAATATTACAAATGTTAATTCTTTCAAATACAAAATAACAGATCATTTATTGAAATCAACCTGTTGAATAATTGAGAGCTTATTGTCATGTTTATTTGTTCACCAGATTTTATCAAGCTTTATTGAACTTTTTATCATACTTGACTTTTATACCATAAATGTATGAAATATGCATATGTTTGCATTTTGTTTGAATTTTTAAATCAGTTATATAGCTAACAGTGTATTGTTCTTGTGGTTGTTGCGGTAATTGGAAAATAAGTGTTAAAAAATTTGTGAGAGAAAATCAAATATTCTTGAAAATTTTACAATCAAAATATAAGTCCGCCTCTATCAATTTTATACAAGCTTCCCCCATAAAAATGTAAAAAGGGTAAAAATCATTATTTAAAGGCAATAAAAGATGAGAAAGAATAAAACGCATACATCTGACTGTATAAAGAAAAAACTAAATATATACACCCATTTCATCAAAATCAATCAAGTACATTAATCTTTGGTTTGACTCCTTTGAATTAAATTTGAGCAAAAACTCGAAAAAGTTTAATATCTTTATATTAAGCTGAAGCAATTGGTTTTTGATTAAATATCCAAAGCAGTTGATAGATATTATTGGTTATATAATTGATCTACACAATATACAAGGGAGACAATTTTAATATCATTTCAATTAGATAAGAGTTATCTCTCATTGTATTTCCACATGAACACTGGCTAATTGAAGTGGATTTCATGCAGAGCTCCAGTTAAAAATTTGAGAATTAAGAGTTTTTACTAATAATTTTTAATGTAATTGAGTGAAATATTTTTTCCTTTTGCATTATCTGTTCAAGTTCACCCCCTGGCTGGCATATTCCTGAATGCATTTTTTTTCTCATAGTTTTCAATTCAAATTGAGACATTCAGCTCTGTTAGGATAAAGTTGATTCATTGTCATGTGTATGATGTGGCAGTATTATAGCTCTGTGAATGTGTTAAAACAATTTAACATCATTCATGGAAAGTTATTTTAATCACCCAATTTTAGTAACATAAACCAAATTATTGTCCATGTAAACATCATAACAGTCCCTATAAATATATGATCATAATAATGGATGGTTATTTGATGACCAGTGCCATTGCACACAGAGTTATTCCTTACTCCATGAATGAACCAATAATATGGGTGAAATTTCTATATTGCTCAGAATAAGTAACAGTTTTGAGACAATTGATATAACTATCTCTTTGGCAAGAGGTGATTTTCTATTCTGCGTAAATTAAAAGAAAATTTTATGAACTGTTGCCGATTTCTTATCTTAAATTAAATTATTTAAAGATTCATATTTATTCAGACTCAGTTCTGCCATTTGTAATTTCTTGACCTATATTGTTTTGGTTACATTTTAACGTTAATGTAAGTGACCAAGAATGTCCAAGTACATGTAGTTACTGTTGCTTTTTCATTGCTCACTTTTAATGACGAAAGTATCTTTCTTAAAATTACAAATATAACAATAAATAAATAAATTAAGCAAAAATAATTCATTATTTAGGGTAAATAACGTACTTGACAGCGGCTAATAGGGTTGGTGAGGTAAAGTTTTTATAAATTATTGGGTTCTCTTTCGAATGAATTGGGTTTTCAAACACTGAGGAAAATTGAACCATAGAGCAGAAAACAACATTCAGCCATTACCTTAGTACCTTCTCATATTTTATTTCAAAATTTTATCTCAAAAATTTTATTTTATTCACAAAAAATTTGTAAGGGTTCCGCGGAACCCAGTGTCTCGCCTACTTTTACTGTAACTCCCAGGCTCAACAAAAATGAGGAAAACAATCAATAAAAATATTCCTACTGATACTATCTTTTGATTGTAAGATGCTTCTGTCCAAGTTTGGTATACATTTCAGGATAGTTTATGAATCGAATAAATGTTTTAAAAACTTAAAGTGCAGACTGTATTTTATGTTAACTGGATTTATTTTTTTACAAAATTTACTTCTGGATACTATCTTATGATCACAAACAAGCTTCTGTCCAAGTTTGGTACAAACCCATGATAGTTAAAGAAAGTTATTCAAATTTTAAAAACTTTAACCACAGAGTGAATGTAATGTTTCCCCGCAGAAAAAACTAAGTCCATTTATAAGCAAAAAACAGAAAAAAAGGAATTTTATTTTTGCAAACTTTACTTCTGGATACTATCTTATGATCATAAACAAGCTTCTGTCCAAGTTTGGTAGAACTCTAGTATAGTTTAAGAAAGAATTTCAAATTTTAAAAACTTTAACCACAGAGTGAATGTAATGTTCCACGCAGAAAAACTAAGTCCATTTATAAGCAAAAAATAGAAAAAAAGGAATTTTATTTTTGCAAACTTTACTTCTGGATACTATCTTATGATCATAAACAAGCTTCTGTCCAAGTTTGGTAGAACTCCAGTGTAGTTTAAGAAAGATATTCAAATTTTAAAAACTTTAACCACAGAGTGAATGTAATGTTCCACGCAGAAAAACTAAGTCCATTTATAAGTAAAAAACAGAAAAAATTGAATTTTATTTTTGAAAAATTTACTTCTGGATACTATCTTATGATCATAAACAAGCTTCTGTCCAAGTTCGGTAGAAATCCAGTATAGTTTAAGAAAGTTATTAAATTTTCAAAAACTTTAACCACAGAGTGAATATTTGTGGACGCCGCCGCCGCCGCCGGAATGTAGGATCACTTAGTCTCGCTTTTTCGACTAAAGTCGAAGGCTCGACAAAAAGTGGTTCTTTAACAATCTACGCAAATTTAGGCAGTTTTGAATTTTATTAAATAATTTTTCAAAAAAAAAGCCGTCAGCAAATCTATATGTAATTTAAAAGAAACAACATTGATACTTACAAAGCCATAATTTGTATTGATTAAAGAGGGTATTTGAATTCAATTTTTCATTATGTCAGAAATTTCAAATTATTTTACAATGTAATGATGCATATTGTTTCAAATATCTTCTGGCAATGTCATATCCAGAAATCAACGCCACTTTGCTCATTTGAATATTATACTAATGAAATCCGATACAGGTCACTGAAATTATATTGAAATGATCTGGATTTTTGAAAAAAATGTCTCTTTTAACTTTAATTTAAGTGATAAGACAGGTTGCCGGGACAGAAAATAAATATACACAACAATATACACCATTTAAACGAAACATAATGACTGTCGTTGCAAAAATCAAGGTTCCTGAGCTTTTTTGAAAATTGAAGCAAGAGGCTTTTAACATTGCAGTATACATTATAGGCTAAAATGGCTGAAACTTCAAATTTGCAAACTTAGTGTTGAAAATTGGCTAACAAGGTCATTAGAAAAATAAGTTGCTGGGGTGAAACTTGAAACTTGGATGTCCAAAGAATATTAGCCAGTCAAAACCTTGTACATTGTATGTGTAGTCGTTTAACTCTAGGTTCCCATGTAAAGTTAAAATGCCAACTTTTTAAGAAGAATAAACTCATGAGAACATGAAAATTTCACTTAATTCGCGTTCATTGTTTTGATTTTGACCGCCTGACAACTTTGCGGAAATATCAGAGTGATTATAAACAAGGACTCTGTGACGGGCAACTTATAATATCCGTGTTTTAAAGATTTTAATGATATCAAGCCAGTCTAGTTCAAACTATAATCACGTGGTACAATTCTTATTTACATATTACGAATATTAATGACCAAAAGCACTACTAATTTCTGGCTATGTATCAGAAAATTCTATCTGAGTTAATATATACCAAAAAATTGACATTAAAAATGTTTTTTTTTCAATAACTTCCATGAAAAGATATACTTAAAGAGGAACTCTAGATATTTTGTTAAAGTCATGTGTGTAGAATCTCTTTTCTTTAGAAGTGGTATTAAAATCCGGAATGCTATGTAAAAGGTGAATTAAAAAACACAATTTAACTCAACATGTTTGTTTAAGTGATGATAAATACATGTAATTTAAAAGAAACAACATTGACACTTACAAAGCCATAATTTGTACTGATTAAAGAGGGTATTTGAATTCAATTTTTCATTATGTCAGAAATTTCAAATTATTTTACAATGTACATGATGCATGTTGTTTCAAATATTTTTATTTTGTTTACAATTGAAGAAACCTATGTCAGCATTCTCACATACTCAAATTTGATTCTTTCTTTTCATTTTAACTGCTTCAAACCCATTTATCATTTTAAGTTTTCAAGGTTAAAACAAGTATGAGCTAGAGTGTGCTGGTGTTTCATGAACATACATTTTATTATTTTGTAAAAAGTTACTGGTAAAAGATCATCAAGTAAACTTTAATTGATTTTGCCATGTTTAATATTAGTTTTTAATTTGTTGTCACAGCAAAGTTACCAATCACTGTTGATACTGACATTAACAGAATTGTTCTATTTTTAGTCATGGCAACCATGTTGGTTAGCAGGCAGGGTGTCAAGACACATTTTACACAGTATTCATGAAATTCTGTAGTTCAGATTCAAAAGCTGCAGTAGTATTAAGTAAATTTATGCAAAAATTCTTAGTTCCAAGGGACATAACCCCAAGAAAAAAGTTGAATCAAAGTTGCCTAAAATTCTGTTAGTAGTTTTAGAGAAGTTGTGATGACAGGAAGAGGATTGACGAGTCAAAAACATTAAATTCAAAATAAACTTGGGGGGGGGGGGGGGGTGTAATTAGATGGCATATAATGGAAATTTAGCTAATATGACATTTACTTAAACCTAGCCATAGGATAAAAGAATCACAAGATTGACTGTCAATATTAAACAATAAAATACAATACATAAATTAAAAACCTGATGTGCCTATATCAGATTTTACTCAACTTGGCAAGTAAAACCAATGTCCATTGCCCCTTAATTCAATATTAAGTTCTGAATGTATGTAAAGCAAAATTATATCCGGGTGAAATTTGATCTGGAGGAAAAAATGTCACAGTAGTTGTTGTTAATTTTTTATCTGGAGGAAAATATTTCCCTGGGATATTTTTTCCTTTGCCGTGAAATTCTATTTCGGTAGTTAACTTATTGAATACTATAATATAAGTAATTATTAGAAAAAACTTATCCCTTAAAAATACTATGAAATAATAGTCGTGTATTTGAATTAAAGCGAAATTGTTAAAAAAAAAAAATGTATTATAATGGGAAATAATTACACAAATTATCATTGAAATTTCCTGAAATATTCAAGTCAATATCATCCTTTTAAAAAGAAAATCATCATGAAACAAAGGGAAGAAAACCAGAAGTAATTATAAAGATCCTAATTGTGAAAATAATATCATAAGGTTAGTGAAATACATGTTTTCTGATCTCAGTTCAAATATAAATTTAAAAGTATTAAGGTAGAAATATAGTTGCAATACTACTGTTGAAAGTAATAGAAGAATTTGATTATGATGATATTTTTAACTATATAAATACTGTAAAACCAACTACATATCACAAGCTATTTATTTTTCGCGACTTTGGTGAATAGAAAAAAATCGCGAAATTAAATCGTCGCGAAAAGGTATAACTTGGGTCTTTCTCTATTAAACCATTAAGTGATTAAAAAATTGCGAAATTAAATCGCCGGGAAGTTGACTAGATGGGTATAAACGCGAAATAAAGTATCCACGAAAGATAAGTTGGTTTACAGTAGTTTTGTCTGATGACAGAGATGTAGTTGTTGATTATATGGAAATCAGATAAATCGTAGCATAGCAATATATTGGAACAAAAGCATGTTTAACAGCTGGATAGTATTTACCTGTGAAATGTTATATGTCTTATTAAATCAAGTTGTAAGTCATCTTTTCATGTAAATGAATATATAAACAAGAGGCTCTCAAGAGCCTGAATCGCTCACCTGGTAAACAATGCCTTATTGATATTTTATCGTATGTTTTTCTATGTTGTGATGTTATGCTATTGTTTCAGAAAAAGGGAGATGTTTTGGGCCCATTAAAACGTTTAATCCCGCTGCAAATGTTTGCACCTGTCCTAAGTCAGGAATCTGATGTACAGTAGTTGTCGTTTGTTTATGAAATATATATTTGTTTCTCGTTTCTCGTTCTGTTTATATAGATTAGATCGTTGGTTTTCCCGTTTGAATGGTTTTACACTAGTACTTTTGGGGCCCTTTATAGCTTGTTGTTCGGTGTGAGCCAAGACTCTGTGTTGAAGGCCGTACTTTAACCTATAATGGTTTAATTTTTAAATTGTTATTTGCATAGAGAGTTGTCTCGTTGGCACTCACACCACATCTTCCTATATCTACTTATTGAACATATTGAACCATGCCAGGCAATCATCAATTCAGGGGCATTATACCTGAAAAACCAGTTACCCAATTCAACTGAAAATTTCAGGACAGGTAGACCTGGACCTAATAAATACTTAACTTCTGTCTTATTTGCTCTAAATGCTGGAGTTTTTGAGATATAAGCCAAAAACTGCATTTTACCCTGTGTTCTATTTTTAGCCATGACGGCCATGTTTTTAGACGAAATAGAAAATAAAATACAAACTTTATTCTATACACCCTACTGATCATTCAGTTGAAGTTTGGTTGAATTTGGTTGAGTAGTTATAGAGGAGAAGATTTTTTAAAGTTAGCAAATATGATGAAAAAATTGTGAAAAAATTGTCATTAAAGGACAATAACCCCTTAAGGGTCAATTGACAATTTTGGTGATATTAACTTATTTGTCGATCTTATTTTGCTGATAATTTTTGCTGTTTACAGTTTATCTTTATCTATAATAATATTCAAGATAATGACCAAAAACTGCAAAATTTCCTTAAAATTTCCAATTAGTGGCAGCAACCCAACAATGGGTTGTTTGATTCATCTGAAAATTTCAGGGCTGATAGATCTTGACCTAATGAACATTTTTAACCCTATCAGATTTGCTCTAAATGCTTTTGTTTTTGAGATATAAGCCAAAAACTGCATTTGACCCCTATGTTCTATTTTAAGTAATGGTGGCCATGTTTTTTGACGGATCAAAAATCGAAGTGCACATTTTGTGCAGGATATACTAAGGAACAATCATGCTAAGTTTCATTCAAATCCATTCAGTAGTTTCAGAGGAGAAGATGTTAGAAAAATTGTTAACGACGACAGACGACGACGGACGCCAAGTGATGAAAAAAGCTCACATGGCCTTTAAGCCCAGGTGAGCTAAAAATAAGATTCAAAGAAAAATTTCACTATGAAATAGATTCAGAAATATATTATATTAATATCTTTAAAATATAAATTTCTCATAATTACCTCCCTTTGATAAATTATACAAATTTGTTCTACCTTTGTGAAACATTTCATTATTATAGTCAGGTATATATTGATTGATTGTAACTGACATTGTAGTTAATGGGACTCTATTTCACACGGTTCTGTGAAATATAGTACGGCAAATATATACCGGTATATACTATCCGCATAACACAGATAGATTTTCATTCCTCTGGAAAAAATCAACCTGTGAAATATCATGCCTGGAAAAAAATTACCTGGACAAGTTATCCTCAGGATAAAATATCACAGAGGAAGAAATAAACCGTTACATATACGCAAAATATTTGCCACTGGGCTTCCAGTGGGTTAGACCTAGCAGTGGCTGATCCATGAATTTTCATAAAGGGGGGGGGGGGGCACTGACTACTTGAGACGGTTGCTTCATTTTATATTCAACCAAATTTTCCCAAGCAAATGGGATCCCTGGCCTTTACCCATAATCCACCTCTGCATAGGGGAGTTGACTCATGAAATATCAGCTGAGTTTTTCTCGCATGCTAAGGCCACATCAATTTGATTCCTTGTTCGACGGACCCGCCCGCACCTATTTTTTTCAAAACAGATTTTTTTTTTATTATATTCCCGCTTCCGGCATCCAGAAATGAAATCATGTCCATTTCCCGCACCGTTTTTTTTGTAAATATTATATAATGATCTCAACATTTGTTTTTTAAAATCAGTCTATAGATATAGGGAGATGTGGTGTGAGTGCCAATGAGACAACTCTCCATCCAAATAACAATTTAAAAATTAAACCATTATAGGTTAAAGTACGGCCTTTATATAACAATTTTAAACCTATCAGCACCCCAAAACACTGTAAATATTTGTGAGAATATTTGTTTCAGCATGAAACCAATTTATTCCAAGCGGGCTTGCTCCGATATAAATAGAAATACCAGTACAGAACAAAACGTTGGTTTCTTTCCCCATACTTATATTCCCTATAAAAAATATGTTCGTTGTTAAAATAAAGTACAAAGAACTTCTGAAGGATTTGCCTTCAACTGCAATTATAATGTATGGTGACGGTCATACCTGCTGCAGTGTTGTGCACCTGTCCTGGTTGATTCAGGGACCTGTGGTTCAGCAGTTATCGTTTGTTGATGTCATGTGGTTCATTGGAATTTTCCCGTTTGGAAATATAATTTAGATCGTTGGTTTTCCTGTTCGAATTGTGTACAATACTAAGTTGTGGTCCCTTATAGCTTGCTGGTTGGTCTTGATCAAAGCTCTGTGTAAAAGGCTGTACTTTGACCTATGTTTGTTATTATCAGGTTGGGACCAAACCTCCCTCAGACCAGGGCCTTGAAGGGGTAATTTTACCATGTTTACAGTTGTTTACAGTTGTAGAAAAGAAAATAGAAATACTAAGGATTTGTACAGTGCTACGATACAAAACCTTAGACAACTTAGATTTTTTTACTCAAAAAGAGGAGAAATACATTATATTTTAAACAACTTTTCTAAAAGAGGGATGGGTCCACTCATTTGAATAAATGTGTTAACATGGTTAAAGTCCAGGAATATTAAAAAAAATTTGAACATGTTTTGACCATTTAATACCAAATATTATAGTTCTTTGGGAAAATATAAGCCCTTTTGTACTTTTTTACCAAAAAAACTATGTTATAACTTATTTTGACCCCTCATAATAGGGATATTCATAACATTTAGTAGTCCAAATAATTATGACGTCTTGAAAGGCTATTATAATTTTTTTCTTTGACGCTTTTGATGTAAGGCGTCAAAGAAAAAAATTATAATAGCCTTTCAAGACGTCATAATTATTTGGACTAAACATTTAGGGGTTGTTCTGAACCTGATTATGACTTGGATGGAGAATTGTCTCATTGTCAGTCACACATACATAGACCACATTTAATTATTCAATTATTTCTTGTTGAACAGGGAAAAAATACTGCATAAATTAAAAAAATGTCAAGGTACAAGTCATAAATCAAGTTTTAATATAGTCAAAACCTACTATTTTATGTTTACAAAAAAAAATTATAATGGCTCGCCTTTACTTTTTCAGCTTCGCCTCAAAAATTTGCAAATTAAATATTTTTTTATTAAAATTTTCAAATCGCTCGCTCGCCCCAATTTTTGGAGTCCAAAAATCCGTAGAACAAGAAATTAAATTGGTGTGGCCTAATAGTAAAGAGAAATAATTGTGTGGATCTGAATAATGATCAATAATGAATATTCTTGAATAATTCTTATATTTGTCAACAGGTCAAAAACATGTTTATCAAAACCTTATGGAAATTAAATGAGCCAAATCCATTTTAGTCAAGTTGGGTACCCTGCATAAAGAAAAAGACTCAAGCACACCCAAATCATCTTTCATGTCAGTTTATTTTATTTGACTGATCTCCACATACATTCAAATTAGCTGTGAATCAAGGGCTTTATAGTAGTAAAATTTAAATGCCACCTTTGGTGACTTAAGCACGTTTAATTCGTAACAACAATTAAATATAAGATCCTTGTAATAGAGTCGGCCATTTTATATTTTCTGTCATCTGGATGTTTACGTTTATTGGATCATTTATCACTCAAATATGTATTAATGTCTAGGGTGATTTCTTATAGCATATACAGAGATTGACATCGACAGCAGTATAAAATTCACAGGAAAAGTTGAAATACATAATTATACTCTTTAATCTCAGCTATTTGCATTGTACTCTAGATTATGATATTTTTACCCACTCATAACTTGTACTAAATTTAAATGATGGATCTTTTTATGAACTGTTTAACTATTTCATTGTCAATTCAATGTTTGTATTTGCCATAAATTCTATCTTTTTAACTTCAAACTTAAAAACGTCTCACTTACTCAATATTTCTCGAATTAAGGGAAAGAGTTAAATTTGACATGCGTGACAAAATCATTTCATTAACCAATCAAATTGCAGCTCTAAGCAACGTAAATATGCCCCTGGTATATTTCACTACGGTTGAGAATCCCCGAAACTTAAGGAGTTTTAAAAAACAAAGAACTAATAAGTGATTTCTTTTTATAAAATTCCAGATTTAAAAGATGCACAGTGAAAAATTGTACATTTAATGTGGTGAGGACACCACAGGAAACACGAGAACAAGACGAAACAAGGAGCGGAAACAAGAATCAATTTATAAACACGAAACAAAAATAGCGAAAACACCAAAAACCTATACATGTACATTTGTTGTAAAATTGCCTGCACCCTCGATTTTGCTGCTACGTATATATATATTCTCTCATCTGCATTGATTTCAGTAAACGTAATTTCGAATTCTGAAAAAATGATTAATTATATAACGAAACCGACACTATTAGCGATTGCTTGGAACGGTAACATGACGTTACTTAAAATTACTATTATCGAATTCTGCCATATATATAGATTTGGAGAAACTGAGAAAAACAAAACTGCCATAGATTTATGATTTGTTTGACAATATCTCAGTAGCATGGGTTCGAATCCCGGCGAGCAAAGAACCAAAAATTTTCTTTTTACAGATCTGTCATTGTTGGGTTGATGTTTAGACGAGTTGTATATTACATATCCAGAGCCACCTGTACTGGCTTTCCGTAGGTCAAAAATCCTTAAAGACTTGCTTGTGAGACCTGATTTATCCTCTCAAGTAGGCTCTTCATCTGTGGGCTCTTGCAAGGGTTGCGGAAACAAACGATATCTGACTTGCAAACAAAAACTGTATACCCAGACTTATAACAGTCACTCCACTGGTACAGAATACACCATATTTTGCAATGTTAATTGCAAGACTTCAAATGTTGTTTATCTCTTACAGTGTAAATGTGGTAAACAGTATGTTGGCGAGTCAGAACAGTTGTTTCACAAATGGTCATCTTAGCGACTACCAATGCAAGCCAGACCTCCCTCTCAGTCGACATTTGAGATCCCCTGGCCACACTAAGGCAGATTGCTCTCGACTGAACAGTACAATCATTGACCACAACAGTGCTTGGTATAGGGAGGAAAGACTCACTCGGGAGAGATTTTGAATAAGAACATTAAATATTTTGGCACCGAATGGGATAAATGAAAAGAGGTAGTTCGAATTCGTGCAGTGATTTATAATTGGGGTATATTTTTTAAAGCGTTTGGTACATTGTAAAAACCGCAATTTTTATACGTGTGCATATAAAACAAATTTCGTTGTAGAACACATACAACAAATTTACAAAAGACCAAAACAGAAAAAAAGTATTTTTTTAACAAAACGCTTTTGACTAAGGGGACGACCATTTGATATTCTTGGGGAGGAGGATTTTGAAAAATAACCCAGCCTTGATAATCACAAAAATAAATGGTTTGTTCTGTGTCAGTTGAAAATAAATTACCTGACTTGCAATGTATTGAAAATAAATAACTCAGCAGGTCTAATCGAAGTATGAGATGGCACCAGATTCTTCATAAATTCATCTTTTTTCCCAAAAAAAATCGGGAAACACTTCCCAAATATTCTAATAATAAAAGTAAAAATATTATTCAAATATACTTGAAATGTCTGAAAATTGGTTTCATTTAACTTGAGGAATATTGTCTCAGGAACACTTACCTCACTTTTATTTCAATTGAACTTGATATCAAAGAATACAAAACTGGCTCTGTTTTTGTAGATAAAACTACTGAGATAGCTGACATGGTTTGAATTAAAGTAAGACCACCAATTTCCCTGTATCAAATCATTTGAAAAAAACATCAATGTATCGCCCGATATGACCTTTTACATTGAAGGGTTAAATTGCATTAAGTCGTGTTCAGACACTTTTTAAAACAGAAAATAAAGGAATATGGAGTAAACATGCACAGAACCTAATCGCACACAAAGTCAATGCATAGAAATATACAAATGATCAATGATCATCAATGGTCAAAGTTTTTATTCCTGTTCATCATCTTGATAGTTGCTGGAGGGTTTTCAACAATAAAAGAATCATTAATACCGTAAAACAAGGTCAACTCCTTAGTGTCGACTTAAGCAATACTAGTACTTAAAGTATAAAAATGCACTGTCACTATTTTAAAATCTAGTCATAAATAAAATCACCAAAGTCTAAGCACAATACAAGACAAGAACAGACAGACAGATCCGGTTTTAATGATTATGAGAATTACGATTTTGCTTTATCCTACATATCGGTCTATTAATGTTGTCCCTAATATCTAAAAGTCTTAAATTACAACGAATCTATGTTTTTGCTTTGAGACCAGAATATTGTAAAAAAAAATTCTAAATGAATTGCGTTTCAACATAAGAAAGAATCTGGAAAACGCTCAGAATGCACGATTTTGCGTTATTTTTCTTAGAGCTTGTTGGGGCATTGAGCGGCCCAAGACCCCTCGCCAAAAATATTTCGACTCACTATTAAAAGAGGCTAGTTACGGCCCTGGTGTATCGATTGGACAAAACCTCTTGGGCTGCGGTCCAAGGTACTGTCATAAAGCGCCGGTGTTGCATAGCCATTCTTCCCCAATGCCATTTTTTTCCCCGGGGAAAGGCTGACATGAGCCAATATTTCCCTTGTGGAAATTTTGGATCATTTTCATTCTTCCCCCCCGCGAAAATTTGACAATACGTATACATATAGTCACTTTCCCCCCATGTCAATCTTTCCCCCTATATTATAGATATCACTACATATATATATATACACGTCTGAAAATTAAACCGAACAGTGTTAGAAACAGGTTTTTAGATACAAATGTTTAGTTCTTTTACATTAACAAAAGTCTGTCTACAGGTTCTCTGTCTATGTTTCAACTAATCTGTCTTTCTTTGTGTCCCCTAGTCTTTCTACATTCTCAACTGCATGTCTGTCTATATGTCGACAAGTATGTTACTGCATACCACACATATATTTTCACTTGGCCTAACTATTGTAACATGATTTGAATTGTCTCATGTTATTGCCAGTCAAAAATTAAAATATCTCCTTCAGCCATCGGTAATAACTGCCATGATAAGTCCACCATAAATTTTGACAGGGATTGTTAAACCACTTGGCTCAAAAAGTTTCAGCCAAGTACTCATAAAAAAATAAGTAGATGAAGTATGATTGCCAATAAGACAACTATCCACCATATAAATAAGTATAATGTGGATTTTTTTGTGGATATATGCAATTAAAGGTAACCAGACAGTCTTAAAAAATGAGAAAAAATACTTTATAGTCGACTATGAAATCACAATGAAACATTTTATAAAACAATTAAATGAGAACTAAAACCTGGTTTATGGATATCAATTCATAGACATTGGTGTCTTCTTAATAAAAGTTATTCATGTAATATTTGCCACTGGATGTTTAATTATTATCACAATTGTCTTTTAATATATAGCCATTCTTAAGCTTGTTACAAGTATTGTAGGAATTGTTACCATTAGGATGTATGGAGCAGACGACACAGAGATGTAGTTAACCTTCCAATGTTTGTATTGTAGGAATGGTAACCATTAGGATGTATGGAGCAGACGACACAGAGATGTAGATAACCTTCCAATGTTTGTATTGTAGGAATGGTTACCATTAGGATGTGTGGAGCAGACGACACAGAGATGTAGTTAACCTTCCATTGTTTGTATTGTAGGAATGGTTACCATTAGAATGTATGGAGCAGACGACACAGAGATGTAGTTAACCTTCTATTGTTTGTATTGTAGGAATGGTTACCATTAGGATGTATGGAGCAGACGACACAGAAATGTAGTTAACCTTCCAATGTTTGTATTGTAGGAATGGTTACCATTAGAATGTGTGGAGCAGACGACACAGAGATGTAGTTAACCTTCCAATGTTTCTATTGTAGGAATTGTTACCATTAGGATGTATGGCGCAGACGACACAGAGATGTAGTTAACCTTCCAATGTTTGTATTGTAGGAATGGTTACCATAAGAATGTATGGAGCAGACGACACAGTGATGTAGTTAACCTTCCATTGTTTGTATTGTAGGAATAGTTACCATTAGGATGTGTGGAGCAGACGACACAGAGATGTAGTTAACCTTCCAATGTTTGTATTGTAGGAATGGTTACCATTAGAATGTATGGAGCAGACGACACAGAGTTGTAGTTAACCTTCCATTGTTTGTATTGTAGGAATGGTTACCATTAGAATGTGTGGAGCAGACGACACAGAGATGTAGTTAACCTTCCATTGTTTGTATTGTAGGAATGGTTACCATTAGAATGTGTGGAGCAGACGACACAGAGATGTAGTTAACCTTCCAATGTTTGTATTGTAGGAATGGTTACCATTAGGATGTATGGAGCAGACGACACAGAGATTTAGTTAACCTTCCATTGTTTGTATTGTAGGAATAGTTACCATTAGGATGTGTGGAGCAGACGACATAGAGATGTAGTTAACCTTCCAATGTTTGTATTGTAGGAATGGTTACCATTAGAATGTATGGAGCAGACGACACAGAGATGTAGTTAACCTCCCATTGTTTGTATTGTAGGAATGGTTACCATTAGAATGTGTGGAGCAGACGACACAGAGATGTAGTTAACATTCCAATGTTTGTATTGTAGGAATGGTTACCATTAGGATGTATGGAGCAGACGACACAGAGATGTAGTTAACCTTCCATTGTTTGTATTGTAGGAATAGTTACCATTAGGATGTGTGGAGCAAACGACATAGAGATGTAGTTAACCTTCCAATGTTTGTATTGTAGGAATGGTTACCATGAGAATGTATGGAGCAGACGACACAGAGATGTAGTTAACCTCCCATTGTTTGTATTGTAGGAATGGTTACCATTAGAATGTGTGGAGCAGACGACACAGAGATGTAGTTAACCTTCCAATGTTTGTATTGTAGGAATGGTTACCATTAGAATGTATGGAGCAGACGACACAGAGATGTAGTTAACCTTCTATTGTTTGTATTGTAGGAATGGTTACCATTAGGATGTATGGAGCAGACGACACAGAGATGTAGTTAACCTTCCATTGTTTGTATTGTAGGAATAGTTACCATTAGGATGTGTGGAGCAAACGACATAGAGATGTAGTTAACCTTCCAATGTTTGTATTGTAGGAATGGTTACCATGAGAATGTATGGAGCAGACGACACAGAGATGTAGTTAACCTCCCATTGTTTGTATTGTAGGAATGGTTACCATTAGAATGTGTGGAGCAGACGACACAGAGATGTAGTTAACCTTCCAATGTTTGTATTGTAGGAATGGTTACCATTAGAATGTATGGAGCAGACGACACAGAGATGTAGTTAACCTCCCATTGTTTGTATTGTAGGAATGGTTACCATTAGAATGTGTGGAGCAGACGACACAGAGATGTAGTTAACCTTCCAATGTTTCTATTGTAGGAATTGTTACCATTAGGATGTATGGCGCAGACGACACAGAGATGTAGTTAACCTTCCAATGTTTGTATTGTAGGAATGGTTACCATAAGAATGTATGGAGCAGACGACACAGTGATGTAGTTAACCTTCCATTGTTTGTATTGTTGGAATAGTTACCATTAGGATGTGTGGGGCAGACGACACAGAGATGTAGTTAACCTTCCAATGTTTGTATTGTAGGAATGGTTACCATTAGAATGTATGGAGCAGACGACACAGAGATGTAGTTAACCTTCCATTGTTTGTATTGTAGGAATGGTTACCATTAGAATGTGTGGAGCAGACGACACAGAGATGTAGTTAACCTTCCATTGTTTGTATTGTAGGAATGGTTACCATTAGAATGTGTGGAACAGACGACACAGAGATGTAGTTAACCTTCCAATGTTTGTATTGTAGGAATGGTTACCATTAGGATGTATGGAGCAGACGACACAGCGATTTAGTTAACCTTCCATTGTTTGTATTGTAGGAATAGTTACCATTAGGATGTGTGGAGCAGACGACATAGAGATGTAGTTTACCTTCCAATGTTTGTATTGTAGGAATGGTTACCATTAGAATGTATGGAGCAGACGACACAGAGATGTAGTTAACCTCCCATTGTTTGTATTGTAGGAATGGTTACCATTAGAATGTGTGGAGCAGACGACACAGAGATGTAGTTAACCTTCCAATGTTTGTATTGTAGGAATGGTTACCATTAGGATGTATGGAGCAGACGACACAGAGATGTAGTTAACCTTCCATTGTTTGTATTGTAGGAATAGTTACCATTAGGATGTGTGGAGCAAACGACACAGAGATGTAGTTAACCTTCCAATGTTTGTATTGTAGGAATGGTTACCATGAGAATGTATGGAGCAGACGACACAGAGCTCCCATTGTTTGTATTGTAGGAATGGTTACCATTAGAATGTTTGGAGCAGACGACACAGAGATGTAGTTAACCTCCCAATGTTTGTATTGTAGGAATGGTTACCATTAGGATGTGTGGAGCAGACGACACAGAGATGTAGTTAACCTTCCAATGTTTGTATTGTAGGAATGGTTACCATTAGGATGTGTGGAGCAGACGACACAGAGATGTAGTTAACCTTCCAATGTTTGTATTGTAGGAATGGTTACCATTAGAATGTATGGAGCAGACGACACAGAGATGTAGTTAACCTTCCCATGTTTGTATTGTAGGAATGGTTACCATAAGGATGTATGGAGCAGACGACACAGAGATGTAGTTAACCTTCCAATGTTTGTATTGTAGGAATGCATGGTTACCATAAGGATGTATGGAGCAGACGACACAGAGATGTAGTTAACCTTCCATTGTTTGTATTGTAGGAATGGTTAACATTAGGATGTGTGGAGCAGACGACACAGAGATGTAGTTAACCTTCCATTGTTTGTATTGTAGGAATAGTTACCATTAGAATGTGTGGAGCAGACGACACAGAGATGTAGTTAACCTTCTATTGTTTGTATTGTAGGAATGGTTACCATTAGGATGTGTGGAGCAGACGACACAGAGATGTAGTTAACCTTCCATTGTTTGTATTGTAGGAATAGTTACCATTAGGATGTGTGTCCAGAGCAGACGACACAGAGATGTAGTTAACCTTCCAATGTTTGTACTGAAGGAATAGTTACCATTAGAATGTATGGAGCAGACGACGCAGAGATGTAGTTAACCTTCTATTGTTTGTATTGTAGGAATGGTTACCATTAGAATGTGTGGAGCAGACGACACAGAGATGTAGTTAACCTTCCATTGTTTGTATTGTAGAAATAGTTACCATTAGAATGTATGGAGCAGACGACACAGAGATGTAGTTAACCTTCTATTGTTTGTATTGTAGGAATAGTTACCATTAGAATGTATGGAGCAGACGACACAGAGATGTAGTTAACCTTCCATTGTTTGTATTGTAGGAATAGTTACCATTAGAATGTATGGAGCAGACGACATAGAGATGTAGTTAACCTTCTATTGTTTGTATTGTAGGAATGATTACCATTAGAATGTATGGAGCAGACGACACAGAGATGTAGTTAACCTTCCATTGTTTGTATTGAAGGAATGGTTACCATTAGGATGTGTGGAGCAGACGACACAGAGATGTAGTTAACCTTCCAATGTTTGTATTGTAGGAATGGTTACCATTAGGATGTGTGTCCAGAGCAGACGTCACAGAGATGTAGTTAACCTCCCATTGTTTGTATTGTAGGAATGGTTACCATTAGAATGTGTGGAGCAGACGACACAGAGATGTTGTTAACCTTCCAATGTTTGTATTGTAGGAATGGTTACCATTAGGATGTGTGTCCAGAGCAGACGACACAGAGATGTAGTTAACCTCCCATTGTTTGTATTGTAGGAATGGTTACCATTAGAATGTGTGGAGCAGACGACACAGAGATGTAGTTAACCTTCCATTGTTTGTATTGTAGGAATGGTTACCATTAGGATGTATGGAGCAGACGACACAGAGATGTAGTTAACCTTCCAATGTTTGTATTGTAGGAATGGTTACCATTAGGATGTGTGGAGCAGACGACACAGAGATGTAGTTAACCTTCCAATGTTTGTATTGTAGAAATGGTTACCATAAGAATGTATGGAGCAGACGACACAGAGATGTAGTTAACCTTCCAATGTTTGTATTGTAGGAATGGTTACCATTAGAATGTGTGGAGCAGACGACACAGAGATGTAGTTAACCTCCCATTGTTTGTATTGTAGGAATGGTTACCATTAGAATGTGTGGAGCAGATGACACAGAGATGTAGTTAACCTTTTATTGTTTGTATTGTAGGAATTGTTACCATTAGAATGTATGGAGCAGACGACACAGAGATGTAGTTAACCTCCCATTGTTTGTATTGTAGGAATGGTTACCATTAGAATGTGTGGAGCAGACGACACAGAGATGTAGTTAACCTTCCATTGTTTGTATTGTAGGAATGGTTACTATTAGGATGTATGGAGCAGACGACACAGAGATGTAGTTAACCTTCCATTGTTTGTATTGTAGGAATGGTTACCATTAGAATGTGTGGAGCAGAGGACACAGAGATGTAGTTAACCTTCCAATGTTTGTATTGCAGGAATTGTTACCATTAGAATGTATGGAGCAGACGACACAGAGATGTAGTTAACCTTCCATTGTTTGTATTGTAGGAATAGTTACCATTAGAATGTATGGAGCAGACGACATAGAGATGTAGTTAACCTTCTATTGTTTGTATTGTAGGAATGGTTACCATTAGAATGTATGGAGCAGACGACACAGAGATGTAGTTAACCTTTCATTGTTTGTATTGTACGAATGGTTACCATTAGGATGTGTGGAGCAGACGACACAGAGATGTAGTTAACCTTCCAATGTTTGTATTGTAGGAATGGTTACCATTAGGATGTGTGTCCAGAGCAGACGTCACAGAGATGTAGTTAACCTCCCATTGTTTGTATTGTAGGAATGGTTACCATTAGAATGTGTGGAGCAGACGACACAGAGATGTAGTTAACCTTCCAATGTTTGTATTGTAGGAATGGTTACCATTAGGATGTGTGTCCAGAGCAGACGACACAGAGATGTAGTTAACCTCCCATTGTTCGTATTGTAGGAATGGTTACCATTAGAATGTGTGGAGCAGACGACACAGAGATGTAGTTAACCTTCCATTGTTTGTATTGTAGGAATGGTTACCATTAGGATGTATGGAGCAGACGACACAGAGATGTAGTTAACCTTCCAATGTTTGTATTGTAGGAATGGTTACCATTAGGATGTGTGGAGCAGACGACACAGAGATGTAGTTAACCTTCCAATGTTTGTATTGTAGGAATGGTTACCATAAGAATGTATGGAGCAGACGACACAGAGATTTAGTTAACCTTCCAATGTTTGTATTGTAGGAATGGTTACCATTAGGATGTATGGAGCAGACGACACAGAGATGTAGTTAACCTCCCATTGTTTGTATTTTAGGAATGGTTACCATTAGAATATGTGGAGCAGATGACACAGAGATGTAGTTAACCTTTTATTGTTTGTATTGTAGGAATTGTTACCATTAGAATGTATGGAGCAGACGACACAGAGATGTAGTTAACCTCCCATTGTTTGTATTGTAGGAATGGTTACCATTAGAATGTGTGGAGCAGACGACACAGAGATGTAGTTAACCTTCCATTGTTTGTATTGTAGGAATGGTTACTATTAGGATGTATGGAGCAGACGACACAGAGATGTAGTTAACCTTCCATTGTTTGTATTGTAGGAATGGTTACCATTAGAATGTGTGGAGCAGAGGACACAGAGATGTAGTTAACCTTCCAATGTTTGTATTGTAGGAATTGTTACCATTAGAATGTATGGAGCAGACGTCACAGAGATGTAGTTAACCTCCCATTGTTTGTATTGTATGAATGGTTACCATTAGAATGTGTGGAGCAGACGACACAGAGATGTAGTTAACCTTCCATTGTTTGTATTGTAGGAATGGTTACCATTAGGATGTATGGAGCAGACGACACAGAGATGTAGTTAACCTCCCATTGTTTGTATTGTAGGAATGGTTACCATTAGGATGTATGGAGCAGACGACACAGAGATGTAGGTAACCTTCCAATGTTTGTATTGTAGGAATGGTTACCATTAGGATGTGTGTCCAGAGCAGACGACACAGAGATTTAGTTAACCTTCCAATGTTTGTATTGTAGGAATGGTTACCATTAGTATGTGTGGAGCAGACGACACAGAGATGTAGTTAACCTTCCAATGTTTGTATTGTAGGAATGGTTACCATTAGAATGTGTGGAGCAGACGACACAGAGATGTAGTTAACCTTCTATTGTTTGAATTGTAGGAATGGTTACCATTAGAATGTGTGTCCAGAGCAGACGACACAGAGATGTAGTTAACCTTCCAATGTTTGTATTGTAGGAATGGTTACCATTAGAATGTGTGGAGCAGACGACACAGAGATGTAGTTAACCTTCTATTGTTTGAATTGTAGGAATGGTTACCATTAGAATGTGTGTCCAGAGCAGACGACACAGAGATGTAGTTAACCTTTCAATGATTGTATTGTAGGAATGGTTACCATTAGAATGTGTGTCCAGAGCAGACGACACAGAGATTTAGTTAACCTTGCAATGTTTGTACTGTAGGAATGGTGACCATTAGGATGTGTGTCCAGAGCAGACGACACAGAGATGTAGTTAACCTTCCAATGTTTGTATTGTAGGAATGGTTACCATAAGAATGTGTGGAGCAGATGACACAGAGATGTAGTTAACCTTCCAATGATTGTATTTTAGGAATGGTTACCATTAGCATGTGTAGAGCAGACGACACAGAGATGTAGTTAACCTTCCATTGTTTGTATTGTAGGAATGGTTACCATTAGGATGTGTGTCCAGAGCAGACGACACAGAGATGTAGTTAACCTTCCAATGTTTGTATTGTAGGTATGGTTACCATTAGAATGTGTGAAACAGACGACACAGAGATGTAGTTACTAGTAACCTTCTATTGTTTGAATTGTAGGAATGGTGACCATTAGGATGTGTGGAGCAGACGACACAGAGATGTAGTTAACCTTCCAATGTTTGTATTGTAGGAATGGTGACCATTAGAATGTGTGGAGCAGACGACACAGAGATGTAGTTAACCTTCTATTGTTTGTATTGTAGGAATGGTGATCATTAGGATGTAGTGAGCAAACGACACAGAGATGTAGTTAACCTTCCAATGTTTGTATTGTAGGAATGGTTACCATTTGAATGTGTGGAGCAGACGACACAGAGATGTAGTTAACCTTTCAATGTTTGTATTGTAGGTATGGTTACCATTAGGATGTGTGTCCAGAGCAGACGACACAGAGATGTAGTTAACCTTCCAATGTTTTATTGTAGGAAAGGTTACCATTAGGATGTGTGGAGCAGACGACACAGAGATGTAGTTAACTTTCCAATGTTTGTATTGTAGGAATGGTTACCATTAGAATGTGTGTCCAGAGCAGACGACACAGAGATGAAGTTAACCTTCCAATGTTTGTATTGTAGGAATGGTTACCATTAGAATGTGTGGAGCAGACGACACAGAGATGTAGTTAACCTTCTATTGTTTGAATTGTAGGAATGGTTACCATTAGAATGTGTGTCCAGAGCAGACGACACAGAGATGTAGTTAACCTTCCAATGTTTGTATTGTAGGAATGGTTACCATTAGGATGTGTGTCCAGAGCAGACGACACAGAGATGTAGTTAACCTCCCATTGTTCGTATTGTAGGAATGGTTACCATTAGAATGTGTGGAGCAGACGACACAGAGATGTAGTTAACCTTCCATTGTTTGTATTGTAGGAATGGTTACCATTAGGATGTATGGAGCAGACGACACAGAGATGTAGTTAACCTTCCAATGTTTGTATTGTAGGAATGGTTACCATTAGGATGTGTGGAGCAGACGACACAGAGATGTAGTTAACCTTCCAATGTTTGTATTGTAGGAATGGTTACCATAAGAATGTATGGAGCAGACGACACAGAGATGTAGTTAACCTCCCATTGTTTGTATTGTAGGAATGGTTACCATTAGGATGTATGGAGCAGACGACACAGAGATGTAGGTAACCTTCCAATGTTTGTATTGTAGGAATGGTTACCATTAGGATGTGTGTCCAGAGCAGACGACACAGAGATTTAGTTAACCTTCCAATGTTTGTATTGTAGGAATGGTTACCATTAGTATGTGTGGAGCAGACGACACAGAGATGTAGTTAACCTTCCAATGTTTGTATTGTAGGAATGGTTACCATTAGAATGTGTGGAGCAGACGACACAGAGATGTAGTTAACCTTCTATTGTTTGAATTGTAGGAATGGTTACCATTAGAATGTGTGTCCAGAGCAGACGACACAGAGATGTAGTTAACCTTCCAATGTTTGTATTGTAGGAATGGTTACCATTAGAATGTGTGGAGCAGACGACACAGAGATGTAGTTAACCTTCTATTGTTTGAATTGTAGGAATGGTTACCATTAGAATGTGTGTCCAGAGCAGACGACACAGAGATGTAGTTAACCTTTCAATGATTGTATTGTAGGAATGGTTACCATTAGAATGTGTGTCCAGAGCAGACGACACAGAGATTTAGTTAACCTTGCAATGTTTGTACTGTAGGAATGGTGACCATTAGGATGTGTGTCCAGAGCAGACGACACAGAGATGTAGTTAACCTTCCAATGTTTGTATTGTAGGAATGGTTACCATAAGAATGTGTGGAGCAGATGACACAGAGATGTAGTTAACCTTCCAATGATTGTATTTTAGGAATGGTTACCATTAGCATGTGTAGAGCAGACGACACAGAGATGTAGTTAACCTTCCATTGTTTGTATTGTAGGAATGGTTACCATTAGGATGTGTGTCCAGAGCAGACGACACAGAGATGTAGTTAACCTTCCAATGTTTGTATTGTAGGTATGGTTACCATTAGAATGTGTGAAACAGACGACACAGAGATGTAGTTACTAGTAACCTTCTATTGTTTGAATTGTAGGAATGGTGACCATTAGGATGTGTGGAGCAGACGACACAGAGATGTAGTTAACCTTCCAATGTTTGTATTGTAGGAATGGTGACCATTAGAATGTGTGGAGCAGACGACACAGAGATGTAGTTAACCTTCTATTGTTTGTATTGTAGGAATGGTGATCATTAGGATGTAGTGAGCAAACGACACAGAGATGTAGTTAACCTTCCAATGTTTGTATTGTAGGAATGGTTACCATTTGAATGTGTGGAGCAGACGACACAGAGATGTAGTTAACCTTTCAATGTTTGTACTGTAGGTATGGTTACCATTAGGATGTGTGTCCAGAGCAGACGACACAGAGATGTAGTTAACCTTCCAATGTTTTATTGTAGGAAAGGTTACCATTAGGATGTGTGGAGCAGACGACACAGAGATGTAGTTAACTTTCCAATGTTTGTATTGTAGGAATGGTTACCATTAGAATGTGTGTCCAGAGCAGACGACACAGAGATGTAGTTAACCTTCCAATGTTTGTATTGTAGGAATGGTTACCATTAGAATGTGTGGAGCAGACGACACAGAGATGTAGTTAACCTTCTATTGTTTGAATTGTAGGAATGGTTACCATTAGAATGTGTGTCCAGAGCAGACGACACAGAGATGTAGTTAACCTTCCAATGTTTGTACTGTATGAATGGTTACCATTAGGATGTGTGTCCAGAGCAGACGACACAGAGATGTAGTTAACCTTCCAATGTTTGTATTGTAGGAATGGTTACCATTAGAATGTGTGGAGCAGATGACACAGAGATGTAGTTAACCTTCCAATGATTGTATTGTAGGAATGGTTACCATTAGGATGTGTGTCCAGAGCAGACGACACAGAGATGTAGTTAACCTTCCAATGATTGTATTGTAGGAATGGTTACCATTAGAATGTGTGGAGCAGATGACACAGAGATGTAGTTAACCTTCCAATGATTGTATTGTAGGTATGGTTACCATTAGGATGTGTGTCCAGAGCAGACGACACAGAGATGTAGTTAACCTTCCAATGTTTGTATTGTAGGAATGGTTACCATTAGAATGTGTGAAACAGACGACACAGAGATGTAGTTACTAGTAACCTTCTATTGTTTGAATTGTAGGAATGGTGACCATTAGGATGTGTGGAGCAGACGACACAGAGATGTAGTTAACCTTCCAATGTTTGTATTGTAGGAATGGTGACCATTAGAATGTGTGGAACAGACGACACAGAGATGTAGTTAACCTTCTATTGTTTGTATTGTAGGAATGGTGATCATTAGGATGTAGTGAGCAAACGACACAGAGATGTAGTTAACCTTCCAATGTTTGTATTGTAGGAATGGTTACCATTTGAATGTGTGGAGCAGACGACACAGAGATGTAGTTAACCTTCCAATGTTTGTATTGTAGGTATGGTGACCATTAGGATGTGTGTCCAGAGCAGACGACACAGAGATGTAGTTAACCTTCCAATGTTTTATTGTAGGAAAGGTTACCATTAGGATGTGTGGAGCAGACGACACAGAGATGTAGTTAACTTTCCAATGTTTGTATTGTAGGAATGGTTACCATTAGAATGTGTGTCCAGAGCAGACGACACAGAGATGTAGTTAACCTTCCAATGTTTGTATTGTAGGAATGGTTACCATTAGAATGTGTGGAGCAGACGACACAGAGATGTAGTTAACCTTCTATTGTTTGAATTGTAGGAATGGTTACCATTAGAATGTGTGTCCAGAGCAGACGACACAGAGATTTAGTTAACCTTGCAATGTTTGTACTGTAGGAATGGTGACCATTAGGATGTGTGTCCAGAGCAGACGACACAGAGATGTAGTTAACCTTCCAATGTTTGTATTGTAGGAATGGTTACCATAAGAATGTGTGGAGCAGATGACACAGAGATGTAGTTAACCTTCCAATGATTGTATTTTAGGAATGGTTACCATTAGCTTGTGTAGAGCAGACGACACAGAGATGTAGTTAACCTTCCATTGTTTGTATTGTAGGAATGGTTACCATTAGGATGTGTGTCCAGAGCAGACGACACAGAGATGTAGTTAACCTTCCAATGTTTGTATTGTAGGTATGGTTACCATTAGAATGTGTGAAACAGACGACACAGAGATGTAGTTACTAGTAACCTTCTATTGTTTGAATTGTAGGAATGGTGACCATTAGGATGTGTGGAGCAGACGACACAGAGATGTAGTTAACCTTCCAATGTTTGTATTGTAGGAATGGTGACCATTAGAATGTGTGGAGCAGACGACACAGAGATGTAGTTAACCTTCTATTGTTTGTATTGTAGGAATGGTGATCATTAGGATGTAGTGAGCAAACGACACAGAGATGTAGTTAACCTTCCAATGTTTGTATTGTAGGAATGGTTACCATTTGAATGTGTGGAGCAGACGACACAGAGATGTAGTTAACCTTCCAATGTTTGTATTGTAGGTATGGTTACCATTAGGATGTGTGTCCAGAGCAGACGACACAGAGATGTAGTTAACCTTCCAATGTTTTATTGTAGGAAAGGTTACCATTAGGATGTGTGGAGCAGACGACACAGAGATGTAGTTAACTTTCCAATGTTTGTATTGTAGGAATGGTTACCATTAGAATGTGTGTCCAGAGCAGACGACACAGAGATGTAGTTAACCTTCCAATGTTTGTATTGTAGGAATGGTTACCATTAGAATGTGTGGAGCAGACGACACAGAGATGTAGTTAACCTTCTATTGTTTGAATTGTAGGAATGGTTACCATTAGAATGTGTGTCCAGAGCAGACGACACAGAGATGTAGTTAACCTTTCAATGATTGTATTGTAGGAATGGTTACCATTAGAATGTGTGTCCAGAGCAGACGACACAGAGATGTAGTTAACCTTCCAATGTTTGTATTGTAGGAATGGTTACCATAAGAATGTGTGGAGCAGACGACACAGAGATGTAGTTAACCTTTCAATGTTTGTATTGTAGGTATGGTTACCATTAGGATGTGTGTCCAGAGCAGACGACACAGAGATGTAGTTAACCTTCCAATGTTTTATTGTAGGAAAGGTTACCATTAGGATGTGTGGAGCAGACGACACAGAGATGTAGTTAACTTTCCAATGTTTGTATTGTAGGAATGGTTACCATTAGAATGTGTGTCCAGAGCAGACGACACAGAGATGTAGTTAACCTTCCAATGTTTGTATTGTAGGAATGGTTACCATTAGAATGTGTGGAGCAGACGACACAGAGATGTAGTTAACCTTCTATTGTTTGAATTGTAGGAATGGTTACCATTAGAATGTGTGTCCAGAGCAGACGACACAGAGATGTAGTTAACCTTCCAATGTTTGTACTGTATGAATGGTTACCATTAGGATGTGAATGAATGAATGAATGAATGAATCTTTATTTCCTCCATGTATATGAAGATTTTGCATACAAAAAGAAAACAAGCAATTATTTACACAATCAACAAAATATCATACATTATGAGATGAATACATATGAAAAAAAGAACAAAAAAAAACACTCACAAAAAACAACATAGTAGATAAACACACAATGCACAGATTCTAGTATAAACAGCAGAAACACAATGTTTTTCAATCAATGTCTATTCAAAATTCAAAATTAAACCTATTTTCAAATAAAACATGTCTGAATTTTTTAAACATGGGGTAAATATGTTTTGCTACGTAATACATCATTCTAGACCAAACTATAGGATCGAGATCGTATACAGTATTATCAACAGCTCCCAATAGTACTTCAAGAAGGTCATCATCGTCTAAATTGAAAATATCCACGGACTTTTGAATGGGAAGTTCATCCACAATTTTATAGAACATGACATTTCTTTCGGTTAGTAGAACATGACACTCCATTATTAGATGTTTAACGATATCAAAAGATTGTTTGTTACATAGAGTACATGTAGCTTTCTTAATGGCTGCCGATCCTAAAGCTACAAGTACTAACAGTTCGAGTTTTGTATCGGGATATAAAACTGTCAACCGAATTAGTCTATGTTCACAGAGGGTAGGATGAATTTTGGAATACCGTTTGAGTTCATTTCTATTTTCTAAATTACTTTTCCATCTGTTCTCTTCATAAATTTCAATAGACTGACGGACAATTTTCGACCAAAGCACTTTTTCTGGTATGTAATCCTCATTGACATAAGTTTCAAGGAAGGAAAATAGATCGTATTTAACAAGAGTTGTTATAAGATTATATGTTAGAGAGTGTTCGGCATTTTCATCCAGTATAAATTGACTGATGCACATGTTGAACAGTTTTTTATGAGTTGTGCCAGATTTACTCCTACATAATCGCCCAAAGAATAAAAGTTTGAATTTGTCGATTACAGCTTCTAATGACCATAGACCAAGGTTACTTGTAGTTGAGTCCGTTGGTGAATATTTGTCCATGCATTGGATATACCGCGCAGCATATCGTTGTGTTCTTTCTAAAAGTTCTGTTTCAGAATTTGAGAGTTGTCCCCATACTTCGCAAGAGTACAATGCTGTAGGAAGAACAAATCGTTTCCATATCAACGTGTTTGTAATCGGTGTAAGGCCTTTTGGGTTTACTCCAGCACTATACAATGAGTGTAGATTTTTCTTTAATTTCTTAGCCGCCTTTTTTGTCCTTTCAAAAGTTTTATTATTGTTAGTTATCAATGTACCAGCATAAATTGTATCAGTTTTACACGCTATTGTTGTATTTCCAAGCTTAATGTCAACATCTGTATTATTATTATTAAAAGTCAAGACACAACTTTTTGTTCCGTTATATTTAAGTCTCCATTTACACGCATAAGTTTGAACACAGTCGAGAAGACCTTGTAGACCTTTTGGCGAAGCACTTAGAAGGGTTGTGTCGTCCGCAAGAAGAATGGTAGGAATGTTCAAATAACCAATTCGTATTCCAAAATTTGTCGAAATCAGCTGCAAAATTAAGTCATTAATGTACAAAGAAAAAAGCCAAGATGAGAGTACTCTCCCTTGCCCTACACCCTGCGAAATGGAGAAATTGTCACTAGTGAATCCATTGTATTGCACATGTGCACTAGCAGATTTGTAAGACATAAAAAGAATGTTCCATAGTTTACCAGTTACACCGATTTCTTTCAATTTCAGAAAAAGTCCGTCGTGCCAGATCTTATCAAATGCTTTCTCATTATCTAGAAAACCAACATAAAGTTTAGATTTACTTTTCAAAAACACGTTAATACATTCTTTGAGTGTGTATAAAGCGGGGATAGAACCATGTTCAGGAACAAATCCAAACTGTAAAGGATCAGGAAAAGTCTTGTCTAGTGCGGTAAGCATTTTATTTATTCGATGAAGAACTGTTTTGTCATGTAATTTTCCAAATACGGATGTTAGAACAATAGCTCTGTAACTGTTCGGATTACTCTTGTCTTTGTTATTTCCTTTATATAACGGAATAATTATGCCATGTCGATATAATAATGGTACATATTCGCATTTAAGTATAATATTAAAAATATAACAAATCCATTTCAACAAGGTATTACCACCGTATATTATATGTTCATTGCATACATAGTCCGGGCCTGGCGCCTTACCACATTTTAAAGTTTTAATTTGCTTATATATTTCATCATCAGTGTAGGGCACATCGAAACAAGCATTAAACGGTTTTCTACTTTGACTGCTATATTCACGAATTTTTTCTGTGACATCCATATAAAAAGATTGATCAAAATTGTCACTTTCATTTTCATTAGGAGTATACAAATCACTAAAATAGGTACTCCACAACTTGCAAATATCACCGTTGTTAGTAGCTGAATTTCCATCATAATTCAAACAAGTTGCAGGCGATTTTTGTTGTCTATGCTTTCGCACAACACGATAAAATTGTCCTATGTCCATTTCGGCTGCTTTTTGCACATCAGCAAATTTTTCAGATTCCCATAATCTCTCTGCATTACGTTTTTGCTTTCGAAATTCTCTTTTCTTATCTTTATACTGATTATAAAAAATATTGTCATTGTTTCGTACTTTTCCCGTTGACAGCCACGTTTTTCGAGCTTGTCGTTGCTCATTATGATAATAGTCTAAGCTGTTACTTTTCCAGTACGGTTTTAGATAGTGTCTAAATTTTCCAGTAGGAATACACGAATTTGCGGCGATATGTACAACATTTACAATATTTGAGTTTATATGTTCTATGTAATTTTCGTTTATTTCAGATGAGTTCAATGGTAAAACTTCAAAGTTTAGTAATTTGTCTAATTCTGTTTGATAATATTTCTTCTCCCATTCATCACATTTCGACCACATTAGAACTTTACGATAAAGATGAAATTTATTTGATGTATTACATAGCAAATTCATATCTAAGATAATCAAAACAGGATAATGATCTGAAACATTAAATGGACAATCATTTCTAACTTCTAATTTTTTAAAGCCATTACAAAAGAATTCTGGAATGAAAATATAATCAATCATAGTTTTACGTGTCATGTCTTTAGACCTAAATGTAAAATCAGGGCCTTTACGACCGGACATCAATGGAACAGGAGATAAATTATTTTTTGTAATGAAGTCTATGACATTTTTTGATTTACTACTTAAACTTGTTACTGTAATGTCAGTATTAAAGTCACCACCAATTACTGTTACACAATCAACTGACATTCTATCATAAATACTACATACAGTTTGAAAATATTGTAAATACTCTTCAGTTGAATGATTTGTTGATGGTAGTAAAGTACCTATGATACATAAACTTTCATAACCATGCTTGGATAATTTGACAGCACAAATTCTGTCATTATCAACAAATAAATTATGTGTCTTAAAACCAAGTTTTTTCCTTACAAGAATGGCTACTCCACCAGAGCCTCTGTTTGAATTTACTGAACAAGAGCTAAAACATGAAAATACTCGAAAATCGTTTGCTAACTCATATAAAAATGTAATATTATTTCTATTTAACCAGTGTTCAGTTACAATACATATATCAGAATCATTGAGCAAGTTTTCAAAATATGAGGTGCCATACATAGCGCCTCTCATATTCCATGTTGTTATTCGTAACAACATGAGTAACATAACAAATACAATATATAACAGTTTGAACATGAATGTTATTGATGTTTGTTTTGTGGGATATAGTCTCGCCAGTACACGCCTTCTGGCCAGAAGAAGTCATCGTTTTCTACTGCAACAAAGTCCCTCTCATTGATGTTAACACGTAGAGTATATGTCGCAATGTCTTTGTATTGTCGCTTTATTAGCAGTTTTACAAAAGTTATATTAACCCCTTTACTTGACGCAAAATGTCTAATTGCAGTATCAACTAGTTCGAAAGGTTTATCAGCAGTTACATTGTAAAGTACGATTCTTCTGGAACGTTTCCTTACAACACCACGAAATACACTTGTATCTCCGTTTGTCACTTGTGTTTGTATATGTTGAATCTGTTCTGTAGGAACCGGTCTGTCCATCGTATTTGGTCGTGCGTATGAATGCACATAAGTGTTTTTTGTCATTGTGTTTTCCTGATCATATACATGATCCCTCTTTGCGCTATCTATACTATTGTTTTCGGTATGTAAACTCTGATAATTATCAAGTTCAGAGTTAGCGGTTTTCGACTGTAATTGTATATTTTCATTAGCACTTCGATTTAAAGCCTCACTATAAGACATTGTAGTTTTTCCAAGTGTTTTACATTTCCCATCTATTGATTCTAGTCGGTTAATTATTTTATTTAAAACATTTTGTCTTTGTTCGTCACTTGTGCGTATCTTATCTTCTTGATCTTTCAAATCTTGAGATTGCAGTTTAATTTCTGACCTTAGGCGGGTTACTTTTTCTTTTTCATCATACAATTCTGTTTTTAATGAATAAATTTGTCGATCTTTGTCGTGAACAACATTAGCAAGACGCTTGATCTCACATTCGAATTTCTCATTTATTGTTTCAATTTTATCGTTTAAAGTTTTTAGGTTTTCATTGAAACTTTGTTTGATTTCGAGAAGTGTTGCTAGTATATATGAATTGCCTTGGGTGCTTGTTTCACGGTTTGTCATTTTGTTGAGAACCTCATGTACACTGTTTTCGCCAGTATCGAAATGTGCATTTGTATTCCGTCTGCCTCGAGAAATTAAAGGTTTCAGTTCATTACTTGTGAGATTGCCCTCAAGAAAATTAAATAAGGTGTAAATGTCATCAGAAAGCTTTTCTTCGATTGACGGTCCGTTTTCACGGTGAGTGCGTTCGATGAGTCTAGATTCTAATAGTACATGTTCTTGTTTCTTGGTTAACTCAAATAAAGAGCTTCTGATAGGTTTTAAATCATCTGTGTCAGTATTTTGTAATAATTCGCTCTTAAAATTATATCTATCTAATTGACCAAACTTTGTCTGGATAATTCTATACATGTCGTCATCATTGAATTGACTATCGGTTATTGATTGTGTTAAATTAATGTTATTTATATCATTTTGATTTTCAATTTCGTCTGCAAATAAATCATCATTGACTTGAATATCTTCATGATTGACCGTTAGATCTGTAGTATTTGACGAAGTACTCATTATTTACACCTATGTACATATAATACTATTGTATATAATGTGAGTAGATTTCAACCTTCACTATCATTGTTAAGTAATGGAAATATATGCAATCATCAAAAGTCTTTTCGGAGTCACATTTCAAATATTTCAGCTGATATTATTAATCCGTAGAGACACTTGTACTAGATCATGTAAGAAGAAATTGATGAAAATGCTTTTAAATCACAGTTTTTTGCTATTTTTCACTCACCGATAGAATTCACCGACTAGCTTTCTAAGGGCGCATAACTCCTCAACACAGAGATGTAGTTAACCTTCCAATGATTGTATTGTAGGAATGGTTACCATTAGAATGTGTGGAGCAGATGACACAGAGATGTAGTTAACCTTCCAATGATTGTATTGTAGGTATGGTTACCATTAGGATGTGTTGTGAAACAGACGACACAGAGATGTAGTTACTAGTAACCTTCTATTGTTTGAATTGTAGGAATGGTGACCATTAGGATGTGTGGAGCAGACGACACAGAGATGTAGTTAACCTTCCAATGTTTGTATTGTAGGAATGGTGACCATTAGAATGTGTGGAACAGACGACACAGAGATGTAGTTAACCTTCTATTGTTTGTATTGTAGGAATGGTGATCATTAGGATGTAGTGAGCAAACGACACAGAGATGTAGTTAACCTTCCAATGTTTGTATTGTAGGAATGGTTACCATTTGAATGTGTGGAGCAGACGACACAGAGATGTAGTTAACCTTCCAATGTTTGTATTGTAGGTATGGTGACCATTAGGATGTGTGTCCAGAGCAGACGACACAGAGATGTAGTTAACCTTCCAATGTTTTATTGTAGGAAAGGTTACCATTAGGATGTGTGGAGCAGACGACACAGAGATGTAGTTAACTTTCCAATGTTTGTATTGTAGGAATGGTTACCATTAGAATGTGTGTCCAGAGCAGACGACACAGAGATGTAGTTAACCTTTCAATGATTGTATTGTAGGAATGGTTACCATTAGAATGTGTGTCCAGAGCAGACGACACAGAGATGTAGTTAACCTTCCAATGTTTGTATTGTAGGAATGGTTACCATAAGAATGTGTGGAGCAGACGACACAGAGATGTAGTTAACCTTTCAATGTTTGTATTGTAGGTATGGTTACCATTAGGATGTGTGTCCAGAGCAGACGACACAGAGATGTAGTTAACCTTCCAATGTTTTATTGTAGGAAAGGTTACCATTAGGATGTGTGGAGCAGACGACACAGAGATGTAGTTAACTTTCCAATGTTTGTATTGTAGGAATGGTTACCATTAGAATGTGTGTCCAGAGCAGACGACACAGAGATGTAGTTAACCTTCCAATGTTTGTATTGTAGGAATGGTTACCATTAGAATGTGTGGAGCAGACGACACAGAGATGTAGTTAACCTTCTATTGTTTGAATTGTAGGAATGGTTACCATTAGAATGTGTGTCCAGAGCAGACGACACAGAGATGTAGTTAACCTTCCAATGTTTGTACTGTATGAATGGTTACCATTAGGATGTGTGTCCAGAGCAGACGACACAGAGATGTAGTTAACCTTCCAATGTTTGTATTGTAGGAATGGTTACCATTAGAATGTGTGGAGCAGATGACACAGAGATGTAGTTAACCTTCCAATGATTGTATTGTAGGAATGGTTACCATTAGGATGTGTGTCCAGAGCAGACGACACAGAGATGTAGTTAACCTTCCAATGATTGTATTGTAGGAATGGTTACCATTAGAATGTGTGGAGCAGATGACACAGAGATGTAGTTAACCTTCCAATGATTGTATTGTAGGTATGGTTACCATTAGGATGTGTGTCCAGAGCAGACGACACAGAGATGTAGTTAACCTTCCAATGTTTGTATTGTAGGAATGGTTACCATTAGAATGTGTGAAACAGACGACACAGAGATGTAGTTACTAGTAACCTTCTATTGTTTGAATTGTAGGAATGGTGACCATTAGGATGTGTGGAGCAGACGACACAGAGATGTAGTTAACCTTCCAATGTTTGTATTGTAGGAATGGTGACCATTAGAATGTGTGGAACAGACGACACAGAGATGTAGTTAACCTTCTATTGTTTGTATTGTAGGAATGGTGATCATTAGGATGTAGTGAGCAAACGACACAGAGATGTAGTTAACCTTCCAATGTTTGTATTGTAGGAATGGTTACCATTTGAATGTGTGGAGCAGACGACACAGAGATGTAGTTAACCTTCCAATGTTTGTATTGTAGGTATGGTGACCATTAGGATGTGTGTCCAGAGCAGACGACACAGAGATGTAGTTAACCTTCCAATGTTTTATTGTAGGAAAGGTTACCATTAGGATGTGTGGAGCAGACGACACAGAGATGTAGTTAACTTTCCAATGTTTGTATTGTAGGAATGGTTACCATTAGAATGTGTGTCCAGAGCAGACGACACAGAGATGTAGTTAACCTTCCAATGTTTGTATTGTAGGAATGGTTACCATTAGAATGTGTGGAGCAGACGACACAGAGATGTAGTTAACCTTCTATTGTTTGAATTGTAGGAATGGTTACCATTAGAATGTGTGTCCAGAGCAGACGACACAGAGATTTAGTTAACCTTGCAATGTTTGTACTGTAGGAATGGTGACCATTAGGATGTGTGTCCAGAGCAGACGACACAGAGATGTAGTTAACCTTCCAATGTTTGTATTGTAGGAATGGTTACCATAAGAATGTGTGGAGCAGATGACACAGAGATGTAGTTAACCTTCCAATGATTGTATTTTAGGAATGGTTACCATTAGCTTGTGTAGAGCAGACGACACAGAGATGTAGTTAACCTTCCATTGTTTGTATTGTAGGAATGGTTACCATTAGGATGTGTGTCCAGAGCAGACGACACAGAGATGTAGTTAACCTTCCAATGTTTGTATTGTAGGTATGGTTACCATTAGAATGTGTGAAACAGACGACACAGAGATGTAGTTACTAGTAACCTTCTATTGTTTGAATTGTAGGAATGGTGACCATTAGGATGTGTGGAGCAGACGACACAGAGATGTAGTTAACCTTCCAATGTTTGTATTGTAGGAATGGTGACCATTAGAATGTGTGGAGCAGACGACACAGAGATGTAGTTAACCTTCTATTGTTTGTATTGTAGGAATGGTGATCATTAGGATGTAGTGAGCAAACGACACAGAGATGTAGTTAACCTTCCAATGTTTGTATTGTAGGAATGGTTACCATTTGAATGTGTGGAGCAGACGACACAGAGATGTAGTTAACCTTCCAATGTTTGTATTGTAGGTATGGTTACCATTAGGATGTGTGTCCAGAGCAGACGACACAGAGATGTAGTTAACCTTCCAATGTTTTATTGTAGGAAAGGTTACCATTAGGATGTGTGGAGCAGACGACACAGAGATGTAGTTAACTTTCCAATGTTTGTATTGTAGGAATGGTTACCATTAGAATGTGTGTCCAGAGCAGACGACACAGAGATGTAGTTAACCTTCCAATGTTTGTATTGTAGGAATGGTTACCATTAGAATGTGTGGAGCAGACGACACAGAGATGTAGTTAACCTTCTATTGTTTGAATTGTAGGAATGGTTACCATTAGAATGTGTGTCCAGAGCAGACGACACAGAGATGTAGTTAACCTTTCAATGATTGTATTGTAGGAATGGTTACCATTAGTATGTATGTCCAGAGCAGACGACACAGAGATGTAGTTAACCTTCCAATGTTTGTATTGTAGGAATGGTTACCATAATAATGTGTGGAGCAGACGACACAGAGATGTAGTTAACCTTCTATTGTTTGAATTGTAGGAATGGTTACCATTAGAATGTGTGGAGCAGACGACACAGAGATGTAGTTAACCTTCCAATGTTTGTATTGTAGGTATGGTTACCATTAGGATGTGTGTCCAGAGCAGACGACACAGAGATGTAGTTAACCTTCCAATGTTTGTATTGTAGGAATGGTTACCATTAGGATGTGTGTCCAGAGCAGACGACACAGAGATGTAGTTAACCTTCCAATGTTTGTATTGTAGGAATGGTTACCATTAGAAAGTGTGTCCAGAGCAGACGGCACAGACATTTAGTTAACCTTCCAATGTTTGTACTGTAGGAATGGTGACCATTAGGATGTGTGTCCAGAGCAGACGACACAGAGATGTAGTTAACCTTCCAATGTTTGTATTGTAGGAATGGTTACCATTAGGATGTGTGTCCAGAGCAGACGACACAGAGATGTAGTTAACCTTCCAATGTTTGTATTGTAGGAATGGTTACCATTAGAATGTGTGGAGCAGATGACACAGAGATGTAGTTAACCTTCCAATGATTGTATTGTAGGAATGGTTACCATTAGGATGTGTGTCCAGAGCAGACGACACAGAGATGTAGTTAACCTTTCAATGATTGTATTGTAGGAATGGTTACCATTAGAATGTGTGTCCAGAGCAGACGACACAGAGATGTAGTTAACCTTCCAATGTTTGTATTGTAGGAATGGTTACCATAAGAATGTGTGGAGCAGACGACACAGAGATGTAGTTAACCTTCTATTGTTTGAATTGTAGGAATGGTTACCATTAGAATGTGTGGAGCAGACGACACAGAGATGTAGTTAACCTTCCAATGTTTGTATTGTAGGTATGGTTACCATTAGGATGTGTGTCCAGAGCAGACGACACAGAGATGTAGTTAACCTTCCAATGTTTGTATTGTAGGAATGGTTACCATTAGAATGTGTGTCCAGAGCAGACGACACAGAGATTTAGTTAACCTTCCAATGTTTGTACTGTATGAATGGTTACCATTAGGATGTGTGTCCAGAGCAGACGACACAGAGATGTAGTTAACCTTCCAATGTTTGTATTGTAGGAATGGTTACCATTAGAATGTGTGGAGCAGATGACATAGAGATGTAGTTAACCTTCCAATGATTGTATTGTAGGAATGGTTACCATTAGGATGTGTGTCCAGAGCAGACGACACAGAGATGTAGTTAACCTTCCAATGTTTGTATTGTAGGAATGGTTACCATTAGAATGTGTGGAGCAGATGACACAGAGATGTAGTTAACCTTCCAATGATTGTATTGTAGGTATGGTTACCATTAGGATGTGTGTCCAGAGCAGACGACACAGAGATGTAGTTAACCTTCCAATGTTTGTATTGTAGGAATGGTTACCATTAGAATGTGTGTCCAGAGCAGACGACACAGAGATGTAGTTAACCTTCCAATGTTTGTATTGTAGGAATGGTTACCATAAGAATGTGTGGAGCAGACGACACAGAGATGTAGTTAACCTTCTATTGTTTGAATTGTAGGAATGGTTACCATTAGAATGTGTGGAGCAGACGACACAGAGATGTAGTTAACCTTCCAATGTTTGTATTGTAGGTATGGTTACCATTAGGATGTGTGGAGCAGACGACACAGAGATGTAGTTAACCTTCCAATGTTTGTATTGTAGGAATGGTTACCATTAGGATGTGTGTCCAGAGCAGACGACACAGAGATGTAGTTAACCTTCAAATGTTTGTATTGTAGGAATGGTTACCATTAGAATGTGTGTCCAGAGCAGACGACACAGAGATTTAGTTAACCTTGCAATGTTTGTACTGTAGGAATGGTGACCATTAGGATGTGTGTCCAGAGCAGACGACACAGAGATGTAGTTAACCTTCCAATGTTTGTATTGTAGGAATGGTTACCATAAGAATGTGTGGAGCAGATGACACAGAATTGTAGTTAACCTTCCAATGATTGTATTTTAGGAATGGTTACCATTAGCATGTGTAGAGCAGACGACACAGAGATGTAGTTAACCTTCCATTGTTTGTATTGTAGGAATGGTTACCATTAGGATGTGTGTCCAGAGCAGACGACACAGAGATGTAGTTAACCTTCCAATGTTTGTATTGTAGGTATGGTTACCATTAGAATGTGTGAAACAGACGACACAGAGATGTAGTTACTAGTAACCTTCTATTGTTTGAATTGTAGGAATGGTGACCATTAGGATGTGTGGAGCAGACGACACAGAGATGTAGTTAACCTTCTATTGTTTGTATTGTAGGAATGGTGATCATTAGGATGTAGTGAGCAAACGACACAGAGATGTAGTTAACCTTCCAATGTTTGTATTGTAGGAATGGTTACCATTTGAATGTGTGTAGCAGACGACACAGAGATGTAGTTAACCTTCCAATGTTTGTTTTGTAGGTATGGTTACCATTAGGATGTGTGTCCAGAGCAGACGACACAGAGATGTAGTTAACCTTCCAATGTTTTATTGTAGGAAAGGTTACCATTAGGATGTGTGGAGCAGACGACACAGAGATGTAGTTAACTTTCCAATGTTTGTATTGTAGGAATGGTTACCATTAGAATGTGTGTCCAGAGCAGACGACACAGAGATGTAGTTAACCTTCCAATGTTTGTATTGTAGGAATGGTTACCATTAGAATGTGTGGAGCAGACGACACAGAGATGTAGTTAACCTTCTATTGTTTGAATTGTAGGAATGGTTACCATTAGAATGTGTGTCCAGAGCAGACGACACAGAGATGTAGTTAACCTTTCAATGATTGTATTGTAGGAATGGTTACCATTAGAATGTGTGTCCAGAGCAGACGACACAGAGATTTAGTTAACCTTGCAATGTTTGTACTGTAGGAATGGTGACCATTAGGATGTGTGTCCAGAGCAGACGACACAGAGATGTAGTTAACCTTCCAATGTTTGTATTGTAGGAATGGTTACCATAAGAATGTGTGGAGCAGATGACACAGAGATGTAGTTAACCTTCCAATGATTGTATTTTAGGAATGGTTACCATTAGCATGTGTAGAGCAGACGACACAGAGATGTAGTTAACCTTCCATTGTTTGTATTGTAGGAATGGTTACCATTAGGATGTGTGTCCAGAGCAGACGACACAGAGATGTAGTTAACCTTCCAATGTTTGTATTGTAGGTATGGTTACCATTAGAATGTGTGAAACATACGACACAGAGATGTAGTTACTAGTAACCTTCTATTGTTTGAATTGTAGGAATGGTGACCATTAGGATGTGTGGAGCAGACGACACAGAGATGTAGTTAACCTTCCAATGTTTGTATTGTAGGAATGGTGACCATTAGAATGTGTGGAGCAGACGACACAGAGATGTAGTTAACCTTCTATTGTTTGTATTGTAGGAATGGTGATCATTAGGATGTAGTGAGCAAACGACACAGAGATGTAGTTAACCTTCCAATGTTTGTATTGTAGGAATGGTTACCATTTGAATGTGTGGAGCAGACGACACAGAGATGTAGTTAACCTTCCAATGTTTGTATTGTAGGAATGGTTACCATTAGAATGTGTGGAGCAGACGACACAGAGATGTAGTTAACCTTCTATTGTTTGAATTGTAGGAATGGTTACCATTAGAATGTGTGTCCAGAGCAGACGACACAGAGATGTAGTTAACCTTTCAATGATTGTATTGTAGGAATGGTTACCATTAGAATGTGTGTCCAGAGCAGACGACACAGAGATGTAGTTAACCTTCCAATGTTTGTATTGTAGGAATGGTTACCATAAGAATGTGTGGAGCAGACGACACAGAGATGTAGTTAACCTTCTATTGTTTGAATTGTAGGAATGGTTACCATTAGAATGTGTGGAGCAGACGACACAGAGATGTAGTTAACCTTCCAATGTTTGTATTGTAGGTATGGTTACCATTAGGATGTGTGTCCAGAGCAGACGACACAGAGATGTAGTTAACCTTCCAATGTTTGTATTGTAGGAATGGTTACCATTAGAATGTGTGTCCAGAGCAGACGACACAGAGATTTAGTTAACCTTCCAATGTTTGTACTGTAGGAATGGTTACCATTAGGATGTGTGTCCAGAGCAGACGACACAGAGATGTAGTGAACCTTCCAATGTTTGTATTGTAGGAATGGTTACCATTAGAATGTGTGGAGCAGATGACACAGAGATGTAGTTAACATTCCAATGATTGTATTGTAGGAATGGTTACCATTAGGATGTGTGTCCAGAGCAGACGACACAGAGATGTAGTTAACCTTCCAATGTTTGTATTGTAGGTATGGTTACCATTAGGATGTGTGTCCAGAGCAGACGACACAGAGATGTAGTTAACCTTCCAATGTTTGTATTGTAGGAATGGTTACCATTAGAATGTAAGGAGCAGATGACACAGAGATGTAGTTAACCTTCCAATGATTGTATTGTAGGAATGGTTACCATTAGGATGTGTGTCCAGAGCAGACGACACAGAGATGTAGTTAACCCTCCAATGGTTGTATTGTAGGAATAATTACCATTAGAATCTGTGGAGCAGACGACACAGATATGTAGTTAACCTTCCAATGTTTGTATTGTAGGTATGGTTACCATTAGGATGTGTGTCCAGAGCAGACGACACAGAGATGTAGTTTACCTTCCAATGTTTGTATTGTAGGAATGGTTACCATTAGGATGTGTGGAGCAGACGACACAGAGATTTAGTTACCCTTCCATTGTTTGTATTGTAGGAATGGTTACCATTAGGATGTGTGGAGCAGACGACACAGAGATGTAGTTAACCTTCCAGTGTTTGTATTGTAGGAATGGTGACCATTAGGATGTGTGTCCAGAGCAGACGACACAGAGATGTAGTTAACCTTCCAATGTTTGTATTGTAGGAATGGTTACCATTAGAATGTGTGGAGCAGACGACACAGAGATGTAGTTAACCTTCCAATGTTTGTGTTGGAATGGTGACCATTAGGATGTGTGTCCAGAGCAGACGACACAGAGATGTAGTTAACCTTCCAATGTTTGTATTGTAGGAATGGTTACCATTAGAATGTGTGGAGCAGACGACATAGAGATGTAGTTAACCTTCCAATGTTTGTTTTGTAGGAATGGTGACCATTAGGATGTGTGTCCAGAGCAGACGACACAGAGATGTAGTTAACCTTCCAATGTTTGTATTGTAGGAATGGTTACCATTAGAATGTGTGGAGCAGACGACACAGACATGTAGTTTACCTTCTATTGTTTGAATTGTAGGAATGGTTACCATTAGAATGTGTGGAGCAGACGACACAGAGATGTAGTTAACCTTCCAATGTTTGTATTGTAGGAAAGGTTACCATTAGAATGTGTGGAGCAGAGTGAGACGACACAGAGATGTAGTTAACCTTCCAATGATTGTATTGTAGGAATGGTTACCATTAAGATGTGTGGAGCAGACGACACAGAGATGTAGTTAACCTTCCAATGTTTGTATTGTAGGAATGGTTACCATTAGAATGTGTGTCCAGAGCAGACGACACAGAGATGTAGTTAACCTTCCAATGTTTGTATTGTAGGAATGGTTACCATTAGGATGTGTGGAGCAGACGACACAGAGATTTAGTTAACCTTCCAATGTTTGTATTTTAGGAAAGGTTACCATTAGAATGAATGGAGCAGATGACACAGAGATGTAGTTAACCTTCCATTATTTGTATTGTAGGTATGGTTACCATTAGGATGTGTGTCCAGAGCAGACGACACAGAGATGTAGTTAACCTTCCAATGTTTGTATTGTAGGAATGGTTACCATTAGAATGTGTGGAGCAGACGACACAGAGATGTAGTTAACCTTCCAATGTTTGTTTTGTAGGAATGGTTACCATTAGAATGTGTGGAGCAGACGACACAGAGATGTAGTTAACCTCCCAATGTTTGTATTGTAGGAATGGTGACCATTAGGATGTGTGTCCAGAGCAAACGACGCAGAGATGTAGTTAACCTTCCAATGTTTGTATTGTAGGAATGGTTAACATTAGGATGTGTGGAGAAGACGACACAGATATGTAGTTAACCTTCTATTGTTTGAATTGTAGGTATGGTTACCATTAAGATGTGTTGAGCAGACGACACAGAGATTTAGTTAAACTTCCAATGATTGTATTGTAGGAATGGTTACCATTAGAATGTGTGGAGCAGACGGCACAGAGATGTAGTTAACCTTCTATTGTTTGAATTGTAGGAATTGTTACCTTTAGATGTGTTGAGCAGACGACACAGAGATTTAGTTAACCTTCCAATGATTGTATTGTAGGAATGGTTACCATTAGGATGTGTGTCCAGAGCAGACGACACAGAGATGTAGTTAATCTTCCAATGATTGTATTGTAGGAATTGTTACCATTTGGATGTGTGTCCAGAGCAGACGACACAGAGATTTAGTTAACCTTCCAATGATTGTATTGTAGGAATGGTTACCATTAGGATGTGTGTCTAGAGCAGACGACACAGAGATGTAGTTAACCTTCCAATGTTTGTATTGTAGGAATGGTTACCATTAGGATGTGTGGAGCAGACGACACAGAGATTTAGTTAACCTTCCAATGTTTGTATTGTAGGAAAGGTTACCATCAGAATGAATGGAGCAGATGACACAGAGATGTAGTTAACCTTCCAATGTTTGTATTGTAGGTATGGTTACCATTAGGATGTGTGTCCAGAGCAGACGACACAGAGATGTAGTTAACCTTCCAATGTTTGTATTGTAGGAATGGTTACCATTAGAATGTGTGGAGCAGACGACACAGAGATGTAGTTAACCTTCCAATGTTTGTTTTGTAGGAATGGTTACCATAAGAATGTGTGGAGCAGACGACACAGAGATGTAGTTAACCTTCAAATGATTGTATTGTAGGAATGGTGACCATTAGGATGTGTGTCCAGAGCAAACGACACAGAGATGTAGTTAACCTTCCAATGTTTGTATTGTAGGAATGGTTACCATTAAGATGTGTTGAGCAGACGACACAGAGATTTAGTTAAACTTCCAATGATTGTATTGTAGGAATGGTTACCATTAAAATGTGTGGAGCAGACGACACAGAGATGTAGTTAACCTTCTATTGTTTGAATTGTAGGAATTGTTACCATTAAGATGTGTTGAGCAGACGACACAGAGATTTAGTTAACCTTCCAATGATTGTATTGTAGGAATGGTTACCATTAGGATGTGTGTCCAGAGCAGACGACACAGAGATGTAGTTAATCTTCCAATGATTGTATTGTAGGAATTGTTACCATTTGGATGTGTGTCCAAAGCAGACGACACAGCGATTTAGTTAACCTTCCAATGATTGTATTGTAGGAATGGTTACCATTAGGATGTGTGTCTAGAGCAGACGACACAGAGATGTAGTTAACCTTCCAATGTTTGTATTGTAGGAATGGTTACCATTAGGATGTGTGCCTAGAGCAGACGACACCTAGATGTAGTTAACCTTCCATTGTTTGTATTGTAGGAATGATTACCATTAGAATGTGTGGAGCAGACGACACAGAGATGTAGTTAACCTTCTAATGTTTGTATTGTAGAAATGGTTACCATTAGGATGTGTGTCAAGAGCAGACGACACAGAGATGTAGTTAACCTTCCATTGTTTGTATTGTAGGAATGGTTACCATTAGGATGTGTGTCCAGAGCAGACGACACAGAGATGTAGTTAACCTTCCAATGTTTGTATTGTAGGAATGGTTACCATTAGGATGTGTGGAGCAGACGACACAGAGATGTACTTAACCTTCCAATGTTTGTTTTATAGGAATGGTTACCATTAGGATGTGTGTCCAGAGCAGACGACACAGAGATGTAGTTAACCTTCCAATGTTTGTATTGTAGGAATGGTTACCATTAGAATGTGTGGAGCAGACGACACAGAGATGTAGTTAACCTTCCAATGTTTGTATTGTAGGAATGGTTACCATTAGAATGTGTGGAGCAGACGACACAGAGATGTAGTTAACCTTCCAATGTTTGTTTTGTAGGAATGGTTACCATTTAGATGTGTTGAGCAGACGATACAGAGATGTAGTTAACCTTCCAATGTTTGTATTGTAGAAATGGTTACCATCAGGATGTGTGTCCAGAGCAGACGACACAGAGATGTAGTTAACCTTCCAATGTTTGTATTGAAGGAATGGTTACCATTAGGATGTGTGGAGCAGACGACACAGAGATGTAGTTAACCTTCCGATGTTTGTATTGTAGGAACGGTTACCATTAGGATGTGTGGAGCAGACGACACAGAGATGTAGTTAACCTTCCAATGTTTGTATTGTAGGAATGGTTACCATTAGAATGTGTGTCCTGAGCAGACGACACAGAGATAAAGTTAACCTTCCAATGTTTGTATTGTAAGAATGGTTACCATTAGGATGTGTGTCCAGAGCAGACGGCACAGAGATGTAGTTAACCTTCCAATGTTTGTACTGTAGGAATGGTTACCATTAGGATGTGTGTCCAGAGCAGACGACACAGAGATGTAGTTAACCTTCCAATGTTTGTATTGTAGGAATGGTTACCATTAGAATGTGTGGAGCAGACGACACAGAGATGTAGTTAACCTTCTATTGTTTGAATTGTAGGAATTGTTACCATTAAGATGTGTTGAGCAGACGACACAGAGATTTAGTTAACCTTCCAATGATTGTATTGTAGGAATGGTTACCATTAGAATGTGTGGAGCAGACGACACAGAGATGTAGTTAACCTTCTATTGTTTGAATTGTAGGAATTGTTACCATTAAGATGTGTTGAGCAGACGACACAGAGATTTAGTTAACCTTCCAATGATTGTATTGTAGGAATGATTACCATTAGGATGTGTGTCCAGAGCAGACGACACAGAGATGTAGTTAACCTTTCAATGTTTGTATTGTAGGAATGATTACCATTAGAATGTGTGGAGCAGACGACACAGAGATGTAGTTAACCTTTCGATGTTTGTATTGTAGGAATGATTACCATTAGAATGTGTGGAGCAGACGACACAGAGATGTAGTTAACCTTCTATTGTTTGTATTGTAGAAATTGTTACCATTAGGATGTGTGTCCAGAGCAGACGACACAGAGATGTAGTTAACCTTCCATTGTTTGAATTGTAGGAATTGTTACCATTAAGATGTGTTGAGCAGAGGACACAGAGATTTAGTTAACCTTCCAATGATTGTATTGTACTTCTTATACGTTCAGGTATTTCACATCCAATTTAAAATAATACAAAAGTGTATACTGTCTGGTTCAGCGATTATAGACGTCATACTAAGCTCCGAAATATAAAAATGAACTAAAATTAAAATTATACAAGACTTAAAAGGACAGAGGCTCCTGAATTGGGACAGGCGCACAAATGCAGCGGGGTTAAACATTTTTCGTGAGATCACAACCCTCCCCTGTACCTCTAGCCAATAAAGAATGAAAACACAGTAATACGATCAGGAAAACGCACTTGAAAAGGAAATGCATCTCTTATGTCAGAATAGGAAACAAAAGAAACTAATCAAAATGACAATGATAATAAATTAATAAAGGACTACTATATATAAACGCCAGCTCCAGACCTCAATTAAACCAATTGAACGGTTTTATATGTCTTCAATATGCACACTCTCTCCCTGTTGCATTTATTGCTAATTTGTTCCGGAACATTCATGAAATATTTGTCACTGGCAACAAAAAATTGATAATTTAAAATAGGTGGTTTTCATACAAATTACGAAGAAACGTAGGTTTCAACTCCCTAGGACAAAGCAGCCCTTAATAATGTTTTTTGATATGTTTTAACTTCACTTTGGCCAAACACCCCTTCAATTGTTTCTGTTCTTATTTTTCAAATTTCAATTTCAGCATGCCCTTGGTGAATTCTTTACTTAAAACTTAGCGATTTATATTGTACTGGTTTTTCAAGAGCAAAATCGGTGTATTGCCAAAAATGGAAAAAGCCAGCATTCAGCTGAGAGTGTGGCTTCTCTTTACACGCACCATTCTGACTGGATGTACCTGCCTGTGTTCTTTTCGTTTGCTCAAAGTCAATTGCCGTACGATAACTTAAGAATACTCAAATACCAAAATGCAAATACGGAATTATAATATTTCTTAATACAAAAAAAATCCCTTTCCTGTTATTTACTATTAAAAAAAGTGGTTGATTTAGGACCCATGATTGAGCTACGTATATGATAACCAGCCAAAACGTTGTCTATAATGGAGCAACCATTTAACTTTCAAAGTGGGGTGTGGTTGTTTTGTCAAAGCGCTATCAAGTTTTGCATTGTTATTAATCAATTTATCTGAATCAAATTTTTATTAACACTAAAAGCCATGGAGAAAACTTGGATTCAGATTTTTCTTTTGTCCTCTGCTTGCACAGAATATTATTTTTTCATCAAATTGGGGATCAGAATATTTTAATGTACCATTACCATCGAAGCCCCTCGTGAAAGTATCAAAGTAAAGAAAAGGCGACTATCTATTATTGGATTCCCCAAAAGATTACCATTTATCGCTGATATAAACTTTTGAAAAGAATTTTCATTTTTTAACTGAATGCCGACATCTACAAATGGATAGATAAGCGCTTTATGTAGTACAGCGGCCACTATTACATATAATCAGTCATATATGAATGCTGAAAATAATGTTTATGGTATACGTTTATATATATGATATAAATGATTTTAACTTTTACAAAACCAGAGCTATAAGTTGGATATAAACGTTTACTTTATTTGGCCTTTTAGATTTTATTTGACATTATTTGACTTTTTAACTTATTTGATTCGAGCGTCACCGATAAGTCTTTTGTAGACGAAACGCGCGTCTGGCACAAGAACCGGCAAAATTTATATCCTGGTATCCATCTATGATGCGTTTATGTAGATACCTTGTAACAGTATTTTGGCTTCAATCTACTAATATTTGATCTTAGTACTCTTAATTTCAGCGTAAATAAAATATATATATATCAAAAACTCCCACATTGGATCGACCTTCTTAGGGAACGCTGAAAGCTGAATAATTATGCCCAACAACTTACAAAGAATTATAGATTAAAACGTTAAAGATGATCGTTCATAATGTATATGGAATGATATATTCTTTAGCCAACATTATTGCAGAAAGTAAGAAGTCGTAGAGCAAAACAGAAAAAAATGAAATCAAATGAGATAATACATTGTGTATTGAGCATTTTTATTGCTTAGAGTTCAGTAGAAAATATATATACAAATGTACATGCTCAACCTAAACACACTATTTGACCTACTGCGAGTTGTTCAGTATTTTGTTACTCCTGTTTCTCCTAAAATATGGGTACTAGAAAAACCAGCAAGTAAAATGGCCAATATCAGAGCCGTACGTCTGGTTTTGAAATGATTTCTCTTCTTTTGAGAAATATTTATTTTGTCATCGAATTTTTCACCGCTTACAACTGTTTGTCTGTGGTTTTATTTCATACATAAAATTTTAAGTGTCAGTATGCTTTCAATTCATATTGTTTCGTTTCGTTCCGCTTTTATTTCGTTTTGCTTTTTACAGGTACCCCTCTTTTCGCCCCTTTTCTATTTTTGATATTTTAATAAAAAAAAAAATCAAACTTTCAAAAAGTGAAATAATCAAAATTGCACGTAAGGTTTAGTATTTTAAAAGTTTGATCAAATTCCTAAACTATCAAATTTATAAACTTTTTAAAATTTTGAATTGATACGTGTTACACGGACCCCCATGATATGGGCCTTTGTCAATTATTGTAAATGTGTTTGTGTCAATAAGATATTTGTATTTGTATAATTCAAATTAAGTACCACCTGAGATCTAGCTGCTCGAGTGTTTTAGTATGATTCATGTTGATCAGTGTCTTGTTTTTTGTGGGCTGTTGTTTGACTTTTAGTCGTTTTTCCTATTCGCAATGGCGATTTCATCTTTTGTTTGAAACTTCGATTCTCTTGTTGCAAGATAGATACCTCCGCGCACAAAATGCCAGACATACTTAACTTACAAAATGGAAAGAGACAGCAACATTACCAAGCCCCCCTCAAAACACCAAAAGAAATTCAAAAAAAAAAAAATGTGCACCATTATAACAAACGAAAGCGCTAACTTGAAAAATGAGTTATATAGACAGACCTTAATACTGGTATCCTCTTCCCTGTCAAAACTAAGTAAGTTTTGTTAATTTTTTTAATTTTTTTTTTTTTTTTTTTGGGGGGGGGGGTCTTCCTGGTGTTCTGTTCTTTAAGCAATAACCATTTGATTTTCTGGGGGGGGGGGGGGGGGGCCTATGGTTTTTTTTTGAAAAAAAAGTTTGTTTCCAGTTTTTGGAGAGAAAAAATAATTTGTTTTGAATTCTGAAAAAAAAAATTGTTTGTTACACCCTCAGCTGCCACTATATGTAATGGTAAAATTGAAAGAAAAAAAATATTTTCGACTTGTCGCGAAAAATAGATTGTTTTTCGCCGCAGGCGAAAAAAAAAAGTCTGTACAGAAAAAAAAAACATACCCCCGCCCCCCAGAAAATCAAATGGTTGCTGCCTTACTATACTGCTTAGATTTTAATTATCGTTCAGCATCTTGCATCTTTCAAGCATTAAAAAAAAAAAAGAAATAAGAAACAGTCAATTTCTTATGGTTACCCCGATCCTTTTAAAGCAGGGAACTAGAAAATCGGAGTATATGCAGTTTCTGAGTTATCAAACAAAGTTCAAGGTCAATTGCGATTGAGGCAACCCATTTCTTTTAAGTTATTTGCAAACAGGTTGAAATTAACATTTTGATTAGTATTTCTATTTATCATGATTGTTTGCTATTTTTTTTAGTGGAATTTGAACTTTGTTAATTGCGTATGTTGTTAAGTATACACTTTACGGTCCAAAACTGAATATTTTGGTCATGTGATCTCGTGGTATAAAAAGATTTCGCGCCCCGGAAGTCTTTGCAAATTAAAATAGGTTAGTTGAAGTTAACATGGTTATTTTCTTGTTGTTGATTTTATGTTCGATATTTCGTAAAAGAAACTGATGTAGATGCAAAAATTGAACAAGAATATGGTTGATGTGTATATGTGTTGTAAAGAGATGTAACTACAGAGATGTGGACATCTTCATGATATTAGACTGCTGACTACTTGATCCATTACATGAGTATAGCTCTATATTGTTTTAAATACCACAAAGAGGAGGGTTTTGTGTGTGTGTGAAAATCAAAGAATGGAAAATATAATACACATGAAAATAAAAAAATATCAAATCTAACTGCTTATTTGGTCTCATGTGGGGAATATTTCATCAGCATTGGCATTCATACCACATCTTTTTTATATTCACTTTGGTGGATAGTTCTCATTGGCAATCAAGCCACTATAATCTCCTTATTTGTTAATAATTAATGAAATTTGTAAAGTAATATATTTTAGTATTTACACATTTATTTGAAAGTACATTGTATATAAATAATAATTTAATTGGGGAGGTGTATATATATATGTCTGGGGGGATAACAAGGAAAAGCCAATTCTGCAGTCTTAATATTTCTGATGCTAAATAGTACATTGGCAAAGATTTGCTAAAATTTTATCTCGAGCAACACTTGGTTTTCATATTTATGTTTAATCTTAATTACAAACAAAGAACAGTTCTTTGTCAGTTTGCTTCCCTCCTCTGTGGTATTTAATATAAATTTTGTTGAGAGTTGTGAAGCTTATATTTTTATGCAAAAGTTTGATTTTTCATTTCTCATTTTCAATTGTTAATGAACAGTTGTTTTAATTTGTTTTAAGCAAAAAGATTGAAAAATGCAATTTGGGCATAACAATTTTCTGTAATTGCTTAAATTTTTTTTTTTATTATTTTGTATTCCCCTTCACAACTCTCATCATTGATATATTTGACAAGTCTTCTTGAAGACAGTTTAAATATTGAGCATATATACAGTTTTTGTCTATGCATGCAAAATTTAGGAAAAAACATCAAACATATAGATAAGATAAGATAAGATATTTTATTTTCCAATTATGGGCCCCAAAGGGCATAAACATTACAACATCAATAATTTTTTCATAATACAATACAAACAATGAGATAAAAAAAAAAAAAAAAGTTAAACGAGAACTATTTAAGTTCTTAAAGAATACGTAGATAAAGAATCTATAGTATGTTTTTTTTTTAATACTAATGCATTTTATTGCAAGTGTGGTTGATATAGATAACAAACAAGTAGCCCAAAAAGAAAAAAAGAAAAATAGATATCCACATATGTATAGTACACAAAAAGTTGGATCAATTAAATATATAATAATTAGCCAAAAAGAAAGTAGAAATTAAACATGTCCATGACTCATCCTGTGTCAGCAGCAAATAGGAAAGCATTATGGTTTCCTAAAGGCAGCTGACACCAGGGGGCGATACCTTATGGGCCATAGGCATGTAAAATGTGTGTAAATGTCTCTTTCCTACCTGTATCAAAAGCAAACAAGGAAGCATCATAGGTAACTTGAATGCAGTTGATACCAGGGGACGATGCCTCAAGGATATAAGAGAACATTTGAATAAATAATATATCTTAACAATTATTTTTTTTAATCGGCTAGTATGTTTGTGATATTCAGATGAATATAATTTTCTATGTCCAATCAAATGTATATACACACATAGATTTCCTTTAACTAATCTTCACTAAGGAAGATGTTTGTATATAAAATTACATATTATTTTAAGTAACTCAACATTTTCTACACTAAATAACCAGATAATTTTGCTTTGACTGTTCATATGATTAAAATAAGAATTATATTGTGCAATACTAGCTAACATACAATTTCTATCATCCTCAAATTTGTTACAATCAAATAGAAAATGAGCCTCATCTTCGACAGTATTGGAAGAACATTTATTACATATTCTGTTAATTCGGGGAATACCCTGATATCTACCTAATTCTATTTGTAATCTATGAGAAGATACACGTAATTTAGTAAAACTTCTTCTAAGTTCAAAATTCTTGATCAATGTTAGATATTTTTCAAAACCAAAATTTGTTTTATATAAAAGGTAGGTTTTCACTTTACTGTCTGAAAATTTATCTATTTGTTTTTTCCAACAGCTAATAAACAATATTGATAGCTTGGTTTGTATATATTTCTTAAATTTGTATAAGGATTCACAAAATGGAGCATTTATGGCATTTGTATAGTCAATACCAAGTATTTTAAAAACAACATTTATTGATAGATATATATAATATTATTGAGAGATGCATGTATAGTATCAAAGACATTGGTAAACAAATAGATTGCACTTGTATTTGGACTAGCCTCAGAAAACTTATTTTGTGCTTTGTAAAAAAAAGAAAAGTTGAAAATGAAGGAAGAATAAAAACTCCTCAAATAGAAGAAAAACAGACATAATAAAAGCAAATTCACAGACCACCAGCTGTGGAAGAGAGACAAAATAATCAGAAATTCACTTGACCACAGGTCAGAGTTAGACAGACAGAATAATTCACTGACCACAGGTCGGAGTTAGACAGACAGAATAATTCACTGACCACAGGTCAGAGTTAGACAGACAGAATAATTCACTGACCACAGGTCTGAGTTAGACGGACAGAATAATTCACTGACCACAGGTCTGATTTAGACAGACAGAATAATTCACTGACCACAGGTCCGAGTTAGACAGACAGAATAATGACAAACTTACCAACCACAAGTCGAAGAGAAACCTGCAAAATAATGGCAAATTCACTGAAATATTGAATTATTACATAACATCTATATTTAAATCTACGCTTAAGAAAACCCTCTAAAACGTCATGTGGTGAAATAAATTATACATGTAGGACTGAAATATATGGCGGGTTCCAAATCTATGGCAAATTCCTAATCCATTGCAAATGTGACATTACAAACTATGGCAGATTTTTGTTTTTCTCCAAATCTATGGCAGATCTTAAAATTGCGTCACAATGGAATAACGCAATATATCATGGTAGCTGCCACAAATGATTGCGAAGCTCATAGATTTGAACACGATTCCAGAAGAAGTTATTATCCTGGACAACAGTTTGCGGATGATTTTAAGGAAGATGTGACCTATTATTCGGAAGAGGGTCAAAATGTGCTGTATCAGCCAAAACGCTCGATGTACAAGCTAGGGCACCACTTTTTTCAGTACCGGATTATTAAAAAAAGAGTTATAGTAAATATTTTACTACCTGCAGCTGACAAAATTTATAAAGTGAAAGATAAAATCAACGGATATCTATTTGATTTAAATTGTCAACAAATACAAAATATGTATTTAAGGGGGCTCGCGGGTCTAAATGATTTTTTTTATTTAATATAGGATTTCTCTTTATTTTTCTATAAATGAACATTATCTTATACTTAATAGAAAAATGAAATAAAAAAATGGGGTCACCGTTCATTTACGCTCACAATCTGCCTTCGAAAGAAGCATACATTTTTGTTGATGTCCTTTTTTTCTGTTGAACTAATAGGAGAAAAAACGGTAATATCGAAATAAAAAAAGAACTAAATTACAGAAATCGCTCAAATTTTACAATTATTTAGTTTATGTACAGCTTATTTGAAAACAACAATAAAAAATATAGGTCACCGATAAGTTAAAAAAGATATTTCAATTTTAATGCTAAAAAATGGCATTTTTGCACCAAAGGGAGATAATTTGGAGCTTTTTACATGATATCTACATTTTAAAAGTCACCTGGGGTCAACACAAATTGATTTTTTGGAACGATTTTTGTACCAAATGATAAAGTTACAACTATTAAAGGTTATAAATAAAATTTGTATTGAAAAATCAATGTTTATTTTTTTTCTGAAAATCTTATACCCGCGAGCCTCCTTAACGATAAAATAAATATTATTTGAAAATTCAAACTGTTAATTTTTAATTTTTTTAATTTTTTTGGTAAAGGGTACTAGTTGGTCTAAGGAATGGGTAAAATATAGGTACCATGATTATATATATTTTTTTTTGATTTTTACAGTGCACAACATTTCAAGCCTGAAGTCTGTTAAATTGAGGAATTCATCATTTACAAAAACAAATAGGTTACCATAACGATTTGGTTGACCATTATTTCACAAATATTTATAGACATGTTGTAAATTTCTACTGGTTTCAGGCAAGTCATTGATCATATATGTACTGCATTGTTTTTCATTAGTTCAAAATTTCCCATAGATTTAGAAACAACGAAAATCCGCCATAGATTAGCAAATTACAAAACTTGTCATAGATTAGGATTGTAAAAAACTGCCATAGATTTTGGATGGCATGACGTCATATTTGCAATAGATTAGGAATCTGCTATAGATTTGAATCCTACATACATACCAAAACAAAATACCTCTATTTTACAGTTTTTGATATATCTATTTTTTCTGTGTATAATCTTTTGTATAACGTATATAAGAAGAATAACAACTTGGGAGATTTGGGGGGGGGGGGGGGGGGGGGGGGGGCACAGGAAAACATGCCCCCCCCCCCCCCCAGTTCAGGTCACCAAAAAAATAATTTCTAACATAATTTTATTGCTACTGAATCTTCTTATCTAGAGCGGAAATGAATCACAGCTTGATTTGACTTCTTAAACTGGTCGTTAATTAATGCCAGGGTCCACATGCGTGATTTATGACAACTTATCGATGGGTGTGTAAATATTGACACTTTTGTGTGTTTTTAATGTCTCTTTGGAAGCTTAAATTATGGAAAATACATATACATGTTGATTGGAATAGTACTAATTTTTATTGGTTTAAAATTATACAATACAGATTAAGATCGATTACCAGGTGAAACTCCTGATCTGTGTACCTTTACAGAATAGGTACAAATTATATGTTTAATGTTGGTATACATCTATATTTTAATAGTACTTTGTTTCTCTTCATTCCAAAATACAGTACTCACAATACCATTTTATTTAGAATTTATGTTTTTTCTCTCTTCAAAACCGTCTTTTTGTGAATTTATTCATCAATAAATCAAATAATTTATTATTCTATAATACCATACACGTTTGTTTTTTAAATGGAATGTCCTTATGATTTCCCTCCCTCTTATTTTACATGGGAAATCGACAATTGCCCCCCCCCCTTTCCACCAGTGAAATTTTACAAAAAAGTAAGTCTGGAAGCAAGGTCAAACAAATATAGAAGTGATGGTAGAAAATATTGATTGATTGTATGTTGTTTGACGTCCAGTGGCAAATATTTGATGCATGTTGAGGACAAATATAATAAAGATCTATTGGCAGAAAGAAAGTATAAAGTGAAATAAATAAAAACAATAAAAGATCTAGAAATATAAAGATATAGAAACGATGATCTGATCTGATCCTTCTAAAAACAACCAAAAAACAAAACACTCACACGCATATACCGTATATACATCTCTAAAAAATCTAAAATTTTGGTTTCATGGTGCCCCATCCAGACATCAAGGTTCTGGATCCGCCCCTGTAATCTATCATTTGAATTATTTATTTTGTGCTTGAAAATAAAAACAGAAATAGTAAAAATTAAATCTCCTATAGTCCTATAGGAGAGTTGATAATTTTCAAATTTATACATCGAATTTTAATATTTATAATGAGTTCTTATAATATTTGCTCATTGAAATCATTGAATTGGTAATAAAATAGTTTCTAAATTTTAATTAACAATCATTTCAGTAAATATTTAGACTTTGGTCAATCGAATTATTGGAAGATATATTTTTATTGGTATCCTTTTTTCTGAGAAAATTTCATTTTTTTGGTGTAAACAGAATTTCTCTCCTCATAAAGCCTTCAGTTAGTAACAGTAACTTACTGTGTACTTTGTGTTACAAAACAGGATGGACTGCCATATGATTGGTTGAATGCAGTGGTCAGGTGGTCAAATCTTAATTAACAATCCTTGAATTTAAATTATTTTTTGTTTCTTTTCAGTTAAATGCTTTTGTCACATTTTTTTTTTAATATCATATATTTAATTTTGGTTGGGAAGATTAATTAATCTTTTTGGGTTTTGAGAAAATTACGTATTTTTATCAATTTTATAGGGTGGTGGAGGGTTAGAAAATTATTTTTTAGTTGGGATGAACAGTCAATAAATTGGTTTAAAAAAAGTAAAAACTTAATGATAAATAAGTGGTTACCATGGTTACATTTAAGGATTGTTTCATATTTAATTTTAAGATTGTATTTTTTCGTTGACTAATTTTCACCATTGGTTTCAATTTTTGTTTTCAGCCCACATATAGAGAATATAAAGAGAAAAACTATCAGCATGGCAATCAACGCAAGAGTAGTAACAGAAATTCAGGGGAACGGCCTACCTCCAGTTGCTCCACGGTAAGTTATATAATATTATAATCTCTTTTCATCGAAACATAGAAAAATGTCTCAATGAATTAGTAAAACAGGTAAGAAATGGTACTGACCAATAGATTATCCTACATTTATTGTGACAAGCTGAAATGAGTGCTACATTGTATGTAAGGTCTCTTGATACATAGTTCAAGGGTTCAAAATAAACTCCCTAGAGGAACACACATACTATATACAGTGTAATCTGACTTATCCCACACCTGAGTATTAATACATCCTGCTTTAACTGACACATTGTCCTAAGGTCCAAATTATGCTGATCCTAGCAGAAAAAACCAGAGTATTCCAACACACTACTTAATCTGACATTTTTGTCCTGGTCCCCCAGTTTGTCAGATAACACAGGATACCCTGTACTGTAAGTTTGGACCATGGTCATTCTCAGGTTAAGTTCCACTAGAAAAGGAGACCTTTGTATTTTGTTTAGTGTTGTATTTTGCCAGATAATAGCTTCACATGTTCCTGGACAAAAAAGTTATCCATATATAATATACATGTAACAGTCTCAAACTTGTTTATTTCCCTGCAATGTGTCCACAAAATGGTATCTAGACCAAACATGTACAATTTCTTTTCCCCAAATGTGTCCTACCATAATATCTTCACTCAACTTTGTCAGATTTTTTCTTTGCCCAAAAGCAGTCTAATAATTGTTTTCTGCCAAAGCATGTCCACTTTTAAGATGCCGGATCGTCCATAAAATGTTGTCATGTGTAATGTGACATCAGTAATTTCTATAGCAAAATTTATGATCTATGACTTGTGGTAGTAGACTAGCTCGCATACCAGGGCTTCCAAAAATTTTCTGAGCCAGCCGGACATTTTATATCTGATCCGAATTTTAATCCCCAAGACTAAGTCACAAAAGGCAATTATGGTAATCAGATGGCCATCCCAATGATTGACATTAGATTAAAAACGATATTAAACTTAACTTTGATATGAATTTGATGTTCTGACATAAACTGTTAAAATTGGCATTGCATCATTCAAAGTGTGCACATCAGCGTGCTCATATCTGCATTAGACTCTTTAATTGTGCATAATGACGTTGTCAAGAACTTTATTTTCGTTTTTAAAGTCACATTTTTCAAAACCGGATGTTGACTTGTATGGAAAGCCAACGGGGTCAAAATTCTTAATTCGTAACTTGTCAATTTGTAACTTGTAACTGTGTAATTTCTAAATTGTTAATTCTTAAATTGTTAATTTGTAACTTGTTACTGTGAAATTCATAATGCTTAATTCGTAAATTGTCAATTTGTAACTTGCACCTTTGTAGTTTCAACATTCTTAATCGGTAAATTGTCAGTTTGTTACTTGTAACTGTCAGAGACATATAATACAATATATGTCTCTGTAACTGTGCAATTCATAATGCTTCATTCGTAAATTGTCGATTTGTAACTTGTATCTTTGTATCAAAATTCAACATTCTTCATTTGTTAATTGTCAATTTGTAACTTGTAGATTTTAAAATTCTTTATTGGTAAATTGTCTTTTTGTATATTGATGTTTTGTAACTTGTCGATTCGTGAATTGTGGATGTGTGAAATGTCGAAGTGTTAAATGTCCTCGAAGTTGTATTATGCTAACGATCATTATGACGACAGATGGCGCTCGACTCCTTCTTCTGTGAAGAAACCTCCTGTAAGTAGGAGCACCGCCATATGTAATATATACTAAACGAGTTTTAATCAAGTATGTACAGCGCATACATATAAAAGATAACAAAAATATAAATACATTGTTTGTTTTATTTGGCATGTATAAAAGGGACTCGGTTTTATATTGCCGTAACCTCGTATAAACGGATGATGTGTGTTTATAACAGCCACTTTGTTCCGGTGGAACTTTTCAACTAGTTATTTCGTTCCGATGGAACTTTCCAACTAGTTGCTTTATTCCGAGTGCAGTTGAAAAGTTCCGGAAAAAGTAACTAGTTTAAAAGTCCCGGAACAATGTAGCTAGTTGAAACATTGTTCAATATTTTTATTTCAAAATTATGGGGAACTTTCCTACTGCAAATGTTTGCACCTGATGTACATTAGTTGTCGTTTGTTTATGTAATATATACGTGTTTCTCGTTTTGTTTATATAGATTAGACCGTTGGTTTTCCCGTTGGAATGGTTTTACACTAGTAATTTTGGGGCCCTTTATAGCTTGTTGTTCGGTGTGAATCAAGGCTCCGTGTTGAAGGTACTTTAACCTATAATGGTTTACTTTTTAAATTGTTATTTGGATGGAGAGTTGTCTCATTGGCACTCACACCACATCTTCCTATATCTAGTTGAAAAATTCCGTTATGAATTACTATCTGAAAATGAAATTCTGATTCAACATTGTATAAACAAAAATTATGAAAATCAGGTTATGGTATTTTAGTTGTGTTATTGCTTGTAACAACAATTATATAAACGGAACTTTGTGACTAGTTGATAAGTTCCGTTTGAACTTTTTTAAAAGCTAGTTTTCTATTTCCAATTCGGGCTAATTCGCCGATGAAGGAGGAACTTTGTAGCTATTTGATAAGTTCCTTAAGGCAATTTTGGCTATAGTCTTTTAGTCTCTGCGTTCCGTTTTTTAAAAGTTCATTGCTGATATGTTCTTCCCTTCTTAAGCGAATTCTCTGAATGTAGCTGTCTGACAATTTAATAAGTTCGGTTTGTAATTTTGACTTGTTTGCTAGTTCCTTTTATAAACTTATTTGACAAAGAGGAACTTTGTGACTAGTTGATAAGTTCCGTTTGACTTTTGTGGCTAGCATCTTTTTTCCCCTTTGAAAACATTCAAAGATAATATGATTCACTTTCATTTTGCATCCATTCTCCAAATGGAACTTTGTGACTGGTTGATAAGTTCCGTTGGAACTTTTGGGCTAGTTTGTTAGTTCCTGTTTTGACGAATTTGGCAAAAAGGTACTTTCTAAATAGTTAATATGTTCCGTTGGAATTTTTCAACTAGTCAGTTTGTTCCGGTGGAACTTTTAAACAAGAGGAAAGAACAAAGTAACTAGTTGATAAGTTCCTCCGGAAATTTTCAGCAAGTTAGTTCTTTCCGCCCGGAACTTTCCAACGTCGGAAAAAAAAATAGCATTTACATATTACTTTAAATACTGGTCACCAAACCTAGCTGCAATGAGTTGTGTCACTTCCTTTATCAAGGTATATAGATGTGTCGCTGGAACGGGCTTCCTTATAAACTTCGCTAATATATTACTGTCACGTCTTGGCAAAAAATTTCTACTTAATATTTAACCGGGTCAAAACAAGACTAAAACATGAAATATAAGACGGTGATGGAAAGATACTATTAGTGTCCTAGGCCCGTAAATTTTGGACTCAATGTATAATGGCAGAAATGGTTTGACAAACATCATTCATTAATATTATAATCTCAATATTAAAATTTCAGAAAAGAATATAATTATCTAATAATATGTTTTAATACAAGAAACTAATGGAGGAACAGTCTTTATTTATTTGGCTCCTGAGTAATGAACATAAATCAGGAATCTGATGTTCAGTAGTTGTCGTTTGTTTATGTTATTTATACGTGTTTCTCGTTTCTTGTTTTTTTTTATATAGATTAGACTCATTTGCTCATTGTGAAGGCCGTACGGTGACCTATAATTGTTAATGTTTGTGTCATTTTGGTCTTTTGTGGATAGTTGTCTCATTGACCATCATACCACATCTTCTTTTTTATAGACTGTTGGTTCTCCCGTTTGAAAGATTTTACACTAGTAATTTTGGGGCCCTTTATAGCTTGTTGCTCGGTGTGAGCCAAGGCTCCGTGTTGAAGGCCGTATATTGACCTATAATGGATGACTTTTATAAATTGTTATTTGGATGGAGAGTTGTCTCATTATTTTTTACTACACACGTCACCTACAGAAATTTGAGAATGGAGATGGGGAATGTGTCAAAGAGACATCAACCCGACCATAAAGCAGACAACAACCGATGGCCACCAATGGGTCTTCAATGCAACGAGAAACTCCCGCATCCAGGGGAGTCCTTCAGCTAGCCCCTAAAAAAATATGTATACCAGTTCAGTGATACCGGACGTCATACTGAACTCCGAATTATACACAAGAAAAAAATAAAAAATCATACAAGACTAACGAAGGCCAGTGGGTTTTTTTGAAATCTCAAACCCCCTTCCTAATATCGCACTTTTAAACAAATTGACACCCTCTCCCCCTGACTTGTCAGAGAAAAGATCTTGCCATATCGCCGTTTGCATGAAAGAGGCAATTATCTCTTATATGCTTACACTAATTATACCCCACGCAACGAAGTTGCGGAGGGTCACTGGTGTAATGTTTTGACCCGTCTGTCTGCCTGTCCTTCCGTACGTCAGTCCATCGGTCTAGTTTCTTGTCATCGCGACTCCTCTAAAACCACACAACAGAATTTCATGATAATAAGGATATACTAAGTAGATTTGCATATAGACAAGAAATTACAATTCAATTTTTTTTCTAGAAGTTACGCCCCTTTGAACGTATGTGCTTCGATATACCTCTGCAACAGTTTATCATCGCAACTCCTCTGAAACCACACCACAGAATTTCATGAAACCTTGTAGATAATAAGGACATACTATGTAGATGTACATATCGACAGGAAATTATGATTTTTTTTCTTTTCTTGTACAACTTTTGTTTTCTAACAGTTATTTTATTTTTCCAGTGACAATGTGGGGACGTGGGGCATGTGAGCGCTTACTAAGGTTCTTTAATTTTATTTCTCCACGAAAATATTTGCACATTATTTGGTCCAGGGAATTGGCCAAATGAGTATGTATTTTGTATTTTTTATAGTAAAATGATAGCCTGGGATCCTGGCTGACTGCTCGACAGAAGAGCCAGGAGGAATACAACCTGGTTTGTCAATAGGATATTAGAATTATATTGTTACAAATTCATTGCAAATGATTTTTGATTTTTTATTTGACATGCAAATTAAAAAAAAAAATAATAGATATATTGATTAACATCGTGAATCATTTCAGTTAATAAACGATTGAAAACATGTTATATTTAGTAAGGTTGCCGGGCTATAAGGAGGTGTGGCACCAGGGGTTCATATCGGGAGTACAGGGCATTACGCAGCTTTTGAGATCGAGGAACTCGTTAATATTTTGGTCATTTGGGTTGTACATTTTTATTGTAGGAAATCTGGTAGCGGAAATTTTTAAGCTTCTTGACCAGAAAAAATCAGTAGGCATATATATTAATACATAAAATTGAGAATGGAAATGGGGAATGTGTCAAAGAGACAACAACCCGACAATATAACTGACAACTACAGAATAGAATATATATGTCAGCCCGCTTGCCTGTCACAACAAAATGGTCCGATTATAGCATTTCATTATTAATAGAAATCGTTTATTACTAGTAACTGGATTTTCCAGTAATGATGTAGCCTTTTAAAGTCGACTATATGGTATTAGTATTTGTCATTGATGAAGGCCGTATGTTGCCTATAGTTGCTTACATCGACTTTATTTGTACTGCGCGTTAGTGGATAGTTGTCTCATTGGCAAGCATACGGTTTATTACCACATCATCTCCTTATTGTATATACCTGAATAATCCAGTCGTAATATTCCACTGACCAATGACTATTTCATTAACCCCGTAATTAGGAAAGATCAATCAATGAGCTAGTCGGGATGTTTTTTTATATAGTTTCCGATCTCGAACGAAATTCCACGTCAGTAAACAAAATAAAACTATGATCCTGTAAACATGCAATTTTTGTTTTGCTTTTTTAGACGCATTTGCTGTAATTAATGGATTAAAATTATTTAGGTATAATTGTGAGCCAAAATTTGTTCCTGTGAAAAAAGTTCCAGTGGAACTAATTTCACAGGAAATATGTTCTGGGAGAACTTTTTTTACAGACAATTTCTATATTATTTGTTCCATCTCTATGAAATAAGTTCCACACTTTACCTGGTGAAATAAGTTCTTGGTTGGTGACATTTGTTCCTTACCTTATGAAATAAGTTCCATGTTTGTGAGATTTGTTCCTTACCTGGTGAAAAAAGTTCTGGATTTATGAGATTTGTTCCTCACCTGGTGAAATAAGTTCCATGTCTGTGAAATATGTTCCACTGGTTAAACAAGTTATCTTATATATATATTGAGCACTTGTCATCAGTGAGTTTAAAGTCATTATAAAAAACATGTATTATATTGATAATGGGATAAATAAAAAATGTGTAAACATCCAATTTGGATCATGTGGAGTAAAACCAAAGTTTAATAACATACTCAATTGATAATACTAATAAGACACTTCTGAATCAGGAAAGAGAAGAATAAGAAATAATATTAAAAGTCATTCCGACAAAAAAGTATTATAGTTAAAGATGAACATTTGTACTTTTTTTGAAAAGGACAGAGTGACTGAGCAATTATATTAGAAGATATAAAGAAACAAAAGACACACTCTTTTAAAACTGTGCAATGACCATAGGTCAGAACATGTTTGATTAGAACACCCATTATAGATCAACAGGAAATAAGGAGGTCCAATACCACATAACCGATAAAACATTGATATAAATTATGGTATATGATCATCCCTTTTATTTCTCATCTTCATCCTACAGTCATGCCTTCAATTACAAATGTACCCCATGCAAGCACAGTACTTATTTTCTGTGAAATAGGTTAGAGCAGAACATTTTCATTGATTTCTATAAAAAACCTTCGTTCAAGACTAGTCATCTAGTATCACAGGAACTTATTTCACTTATTTTTTTTAATTTTAATATTGGAACAAAACTCATGGTGCTGTGATACTTGTTCCGGAACTTATTTCATGCTAGGTTACAAAATTAGTTCCGGAACAAATTTTATAGTGCTGGAACATATTTTCTGTGTTATAAGTTCCGGTGGAACATATTTTCTATGAAATTTGTTCCAGCGGAACAAATGTCACGCCGGAACAAATATTTTGTTACATATATTCCACATGGTGGTACTCCGACTTACAGGAGGATTATACACAGAAGAAGGAGTCGAGCGCCATCTGTCGTCATAATGATCGTTAGCATAATACAACTTCGAGGACATTTAACACTTCGACTTTTCACACATCCACAATTCACGAATCGACAAGTTACAAAACATCAATATACAAAAAGACAATTTACCAATAAAGAATTTTAAAATCTACAAGTTACAAATTGACAATTAAAAAATGAAGAATGTTGAATTTTGATACAAAGATACAAGTTACAAATCGACAATTTACGAATGAAGCATTATGAATTGCACAGTTACAAGTAACTAAGATAAGATAAGATAACTTTATTAGCACTAACACATTGACAATAAATGGTTATGGCAACAAATTAAAGACTAACTACAATAAAATATATACAATGAAGGAGTGACAGTGGATATTATTATGAGAGAAATATATAAAAAAATAAATGAGAAGCATATACATTATTACAGAAATCAAGTACCTTTTAATAATGAGTTTCTCACCAACAAGCATTCATTCAAATAGTTGACAACAATTTTTAATATTGTTTGGGAATTACTATTTAGAATTGATATAAGCAAGTTATATGATAAGGAAGGAAATTTGTTGTTCAATAGAACATTATTTAATTTTTTAATAAGGTTATCTCTCACATATTTATAGGAGGAACATTTTAAAAGAAAGTGAAGTTCATCTTCAATGTCTCCATTGTTGCAGCAAAGACATACCCTACTCTGCTTTGGTATTTTTAGATATCGCCCTCTTTCAATAGATAAAGTATGAGCACTTAACCTCAATTTACATAATGTTGATCTATCACTTTTGGATTTGCATTGATCAACATACGATGGTCTTTTATTTGGTTTATAAAGTATATTAAAAAAATTCAATTTTTTATTTTGATTGATGTCAGTTTCTTGCTTTTGGAAGGCTATATCATTAATTCTTTCTTGAATGGGTTTTAAATACATCTTAATATCAATAGGATTTAGATTAATAAAATGAAATCCAAGTCTTGAAATGAGATTTTTCATATTTATTATCCAAGAGTTATTTTTTTCAGTTGCTTTATAAATTTTTTGGGCAAGTGAATTATTTGATTCAAGTATATGAAGCCAATATTTTATTGCTGAAAATTCTATTTTGGTATATAAAGGCAATCTATTTAGCTCGGCTAAACATGCAGCATTTGATGCTTTACAATGTATTCCTAGAATTTCTTTAATGAATTTATACTGCAAGTGTTCAAAGGGATCTGAATCCCTGTGCTGTTTGCCTATTCCCCATACTTCACTACCGTATAGAGCAATAGGCACAACTAGGGAGTCAAATAATTTTTCTAATAGCTTGCATTGGTTATTAAGTCCAATTGTTTTTTTTATTTTAAAAAGTGCTTTTCTACCCTTTTCAACAAGCAATGAGCTGCACAGATTTAGATTTCCTGTGTGCTGCAGTGTCATGCCAAGGTAGCAGTATGATTTGACAGTTTCCAGGAATTCATTATTATATTTAAAAAAATTATTATGGGTTTTTCCATTTGAGTTAAATATAATGACTTTTGATTTGTTTATGTTGACTTCTAGTTTCCAGCATTTACAAAAATCACTAAGAACATTTAAAGCTGTTTGTAGTCCCTTTTCAGAATTTGATAATAAAACTATATCATCTGCAAATAAAAGGGAATTTATTGTTGTATCTCCAATTACAATGGGATCTGTATTAGCATCTTGGAGACTTTTTACCAAATTATTTATGTAAAGATTAAATAATAAAGGACTGAGAACATCTCCCTGTTTAACGCCACGGTTGGAGATAAATTCTTCACTGAGACCATTTTGGAATTTAATTCTACATGTAGTATCGTCATACATAGAATGAATTATATTAAAAAGTTTACAGGGTAATTTAAGTTCTAAAAGGATATAAAATAATCCATTTCTCCAAACTGTGTCAAAGGCCTTTCTGAGATCAACAAAGGCAGCAAACACCTTCTGTTTCTTATTTTTCTTTTGTTCTATAATAGATTTCAAGGTGAATATGTGATCTGAGGTACGGGATTTTTCTTTAAATCCAATTTGGTTTTCATTAATAATGTTGTGTTCATTCATGAATTTTGTAATTCTCATATATATAATTTTATTGAATAATTTTCCAAGATTGGAGGTTATAGAAATACCTCTGTAATTTGAAGGGTCTAGCTTATTGCCCTTTTTGTGTATTAATGAAATGAAACTTTCATTCCATATCTTAGGAAATGTTCCTTCTTTGAAGATTAGGTTAAATAATTTAGTTAAAGGGTCAACTAGTACAGGTAAACCATATTTAATCATTTCATTTGAAATCAAGTCCTTTGCACTGGATTTGCCATTTTTTAAGGTTTTAGAGGCTTTGATTATTTCATCTGATGTTATTGGTTGGTTATAGGACATATTTATATTATTGTTTTTTAGTGCAGTTATAAGCTCATCTAATTTTTTAAGGATAGTTTGGTGAAATTTATTGTCCTTTGGTTGAGCTTCACAAGAATTTAAATTTTTGAAGAAGTTATAGAATGTTTGCTCGTCTAGTTTTTCAGTAGTATTATTTTCTGATGCTCGTTTCAATTTATTAAGTAAGTCCCAGAAGGATTTTGGGTCACTTTTGATATTATTGGACAGATCTGAACATATTTTATTCTTGTATAATTTTTCTTCTTGTTTACATTTTCGCCTCAATTTTGAGCGATAAGAGTAGTATTCTTTTCTGTAAGCTCCATTAAATGGAAATTTATTTATAAGAAAGGCATAGTGCTTAACAGTTTTATATAAGTCATCACATGAACCTGAAAACCAGGGTTTTCTTTTTGGTTTATTTGTTTGCTTTTTAAGGCGCCCTTTGATAAATTTGGCCGAAGCCAAAGCTGTTTCTTGAAGAATTGTGTTTAAGTCATTAACAGCCTCATTACAATTTAAGTATTTTCTACTGAGAAATTTTCCGAGTTTGGTACTAGTATTTTTATCCTGTATTAGTGTAGAGTAACGATTTATAGCTTCTGAATCCCATAAAAATTTACCTGGGAGTGGTTTTAAATAAGTTTGTTGGGTTTTAGTATTGTCATAAAAAGATGTTAACAAGCTACAGCTTATTGCACAATGATCTGATAATGTTGTAAAGTCATGTACAGTAAAACTATTTATGGCATAAACATGTAATAAATTTGCAGATGCAACTGCATAGTCAACAACACTAGAACCATTATATTTTATACAAGTATATTTACCAAGTAGATCGCCAATTGTTCTACCATTCAAAATTCGTAGCCCAGCTTCTTTACAGAGCTCGATTAATAATTTGCCACTCTTATTTGGCCTTTTATGATCAAGATTATTTCTTGGTGTACCTATATCATATATATAGCTATCATCCTCAGCATGAGGATAAATAGATTCATCAGAGTATACAAAGTCTGGTGTTGTGCTAGTGTAGGCATTAAAATCGCCTTGAATCAATACTTCACCATATTGACTATAGTTTTCTATATTACAGAGTAATTTTGAATACATTTCTTCAATATCTTTTGGTTGCCCAGAAGAATTTTCTGGGGAAAAATAGATAAAAGCAAGATATATATCTTTTGGAAGATTAAAAAACTTATGGTTTAGCTTTACCCACTGGATATCACTATGTTCATTAGGAAGCTTAGTCAAACCTTTGATCAAAGAAAGTTTGGCATATATTGCAATTCCACCAGAATTACGTCTTGCTTTTTTATGTTTAGATCGACTACTGTTGCAAATAAGTGCATAATCTGGTATATTCAAAGTAGTTCCACTGTCACTCCATGTTTCAATTAAACTAAATAGATGCATATTAGATATAATATTCAAAAAAGCAGGGTCCTTAATTTTGTCTTGATTTAAGCCCTGGATATTCCATAAACCAATTTTCAGGTTATTCGTGGTCATTGTTAAAGAATCAATGATGGTTAAGATGTTGGGAAGTTTTGTAATAAATTGGATTTTTTAAGGCATGATTGCATGTGTTTAGATGTTGGTTTGGTTATATGTAAAGGATCTAAATGAAGATATTAAATACCTTAATGAATGTCCTATGGTCTAGGTACCTTTTTATAATAGTATAAGAAACAAAACAAAACAAAAACAAAAACAAAAAGTTAACAATTTACTTTAAAGGTGCATTAAGAAGTCAATTATTGACATTTTTGGTGTAAAGAGAGATAACTCTAATTCATAAGTAAGCTTGAATAAAAAGATTGATAAAAAGATACATAAAAATAAAATGAAGATATAATAACTGTTGATGATGCACAGGTAACAAACTGACAATTTACCGATTACGAATGATGAAACTACAAAGGTGCAAGTTACAAATTAACAACTTACGAATTAAGCATTATGAATTTCACAGTAACAAGTTACAAATTAACAATTTAAGAATTAACAAAGTTAGAAATTACACAGTTACAAGTTACGAATTAAGAATTTTGACCCCGTTGGCTTTCCATAGACTTGACAATGGTAAAACATGGACCACAAAACGGATACGTAAAATCCGTGTACGTTTACATAGCACGACTGAGCAAAGAAGCTCTTTCCACGTTATTTCTTCAACAAAATACTTGAAATGAACATTAGGTACAGGTATTAATGATAGTTTTAGAATTTTGAAGAAATGTAGGATGCATAATTGAATTTCCCACCTCTGCACATGCGCACACGTGTTCTTGTTCATACAACGTAGTTCTGACGATTTTTTCATGTAAAACCTTTTTAAATGTTTCAAGAAATCAAGTTAATAAATGAATTTATTATAAATTTGATCTTTTGGACTAAATCAATTAGAAACAAACCGCTGAAATGTACGAAAGTAATTGTGAATGGACAGATTAATTTATACGATGTCCGGTACTAAAATTAGTTTACCTGTCACCTGAACCGGTAGTTTTCAGCTGTCCAACAACTAATTAGCCGTGATTAAAATTAGAAAGTATTGAAGTAAGGGTTGTTTTGATAGTAATTAATCAACATGTCACTTTTATGACCGGAAATGTATGGCTGTTAAAGGCAAAATGTTGGGTCAAAAAGATCGTGAATTATATTAAAATGACCGAAAAAGCCTTGAAAACTAAAAAGTATATGACCGTTTCATGCTTTTCCCAGCCGGTCTTTTACCGGACATTATACAAATGACCGGAATATATGACCGTTTTGGAAGCCCTGTTGCATACTAAAAATCAGATCAATATGTGAAAGCATTTAGAATAAAAAAAATGTCTAATTGTTCATTTGGGGAATAACAGTATGACAGATGAGGATAACTCTATGTAGCCACAACCAAAGTAAGTGGGACCTGAGGTTCAAAAAGTCAATTGAAGCTATTTCAAATTGTCAACTTTGTCATAACTTGATAAACAAAAGAATAATCAACATTTGTGGTGTGAGTCTAGCTTTAGAAAGCATATGGTGGCCTATACTTGATTTACATATCCACTTCATTTAAACTCTGGTGATTAGTTATCTAATGAGCATTCATACCACTTCTCCTTATTAATATATATTGGTAAAACTGAGATAAAAAAACAAAATCATGTGAACTTTGTAATATATCTTGGCAGTGCCCACACTTTTTATTTGACCTTCTATTTTGCTTCAAATTAAAAAAATACCTTAACAAGCTACTGTCCTTAATTCTGTCCCCTTTTTAAATAAAGGGATGCCACCACACGAAAGCACTCGCATCTGCAAAGTGGAAAGGGATTAATATCAGTTGCAACAACTTGTTTCCCAATCCACTCTTAATTAAATATGATAAGCTAAACTTAGAAAAGAGCACCTTTTAAATAACAGAAAAAAAGAACCTTAGATAACCTAATCCAAAAATATTTCGTTTTGTTCACTTTGAGTCTTGACTTGTATGTCCTGTGGTTTAATCTCTACTGAATTGGATTTCTAAAAACTGTTATAACCAACACTTTTAAATTAAGGTAGACACTCTTGGGTGTTTTTAAAAAAAATAAAAAAAACACCTCAAAACAGAGACAAAATTTACAAATCTATTTTACCACCGTTAGGACTTCTGAACTTATTCGACAAATCCACCCAGCCTCATAAAAAAAAAGCATTTATTACTAATGTGTAGGCAGTATTGAGTGAGAGAAAAAAGTTTTGACATGTTTTCACTATCATACTTCTTCTATGATGTAGATATTTAATTGAAGAAGCAATATAGGTTACAATTTGACAGTATAAAAGTACAAATGTTTAACAAAATGTTTTCAAAGATTCAAAGGAATTTCAGACATAAAGGACTAGAAAATAAGGGGACTTAATTTGTAAGTTTCATTTGTTGTCTCCCCTTTAAACAAAATATTGCTTTAACTAGTCTAATTTGATGATTTGTGAACCAATATAAAAGTGAATGTTTCGTGGGTTGTCTTCCTTAATAATAACTTGTCAATTCATGTTGAATGAAAAATATTTTACACAGAAATATTGACTTAATCCAATAATTAGTTTCTAAAACTTTATGACCCATGTATGTAAAGTATATAAAAAATATAAAAAGCTCAGAAAGAACTGCATAAAATTGTGACAACTTTTGTCTTCTAAAAAGGAATATGTAAGTACATAAATGGACAGTCTGTATTCAACTTCGTCAAAATTATCTCCTTATCAGAGGGGGGATAGGACCTTTATCAGGACTCTGGGATGTCCCACTGCCCCAGCTTGTCTGGCAAAACAGCCGTTGGACATCAGAGTAATCTCGGACTAAGCTAGCTGAACTACCTTTTCATGGAAGAACTACGAATTGGCGGTATTTTAAAGGAAAATCACTCATGAAATCAATTTCAAGGCTACGAAATGCAGGGTCATTTTCTGAAATCCTGGGTGATCCCTCAGAATTGTAAAAATCTTGGGTCACATCCGCAGGATATAGGTCAGTTGACAGGTATGCCTTATTTTGCCAGCTAATTTTTACACATCAAACTGGAAGCCATTGTATGGATTAATAGTCCAGTCAAACTAAGATTTAACCTCAAACTAATTGCAACAGAAAATGTCCTATAGCATTTTACCCTTTATAATACACTGAGAATAGTCCCATCAAATCTAACTTGAAGAAAACTCAAAATCAGCACTTTTAATTTCATATGGAAATTAAAATTGGAAGGTGAGATAACTCCGCAAAATTGAGTCTCTTTTTGGTTAGTTTTTGGTTGATTTTCTTGAAATTTATGTATAATACGATACTTTGATGGGGTTATAAGTTTGTATTTGACTACCAGTAAATTAAAAATCTCCTGCTCGTGAAATGTACAAAACAGAAGTGTCAAGTCAAATGCGGATTTAGGCTGGGGCATGGCAGACGTGTGCCCCCTCCCTAAGATTTGCAAAACATGGGTTGTCCTTAGCTCAATAAAGTATCTGAACAGACAACGAAAATTGATGGCGTCCCATTGCATCTGTTTTAATTACAACGTGATAACTTATAAACTGACCTACGGTAACTTTATTTATCAGTTCTTAAATATATTATACTTCAAAGAAAGGTGTCAAACGCGGTACTACGTTTAATGACAAATATCATAGGCTTTTGGCAGTTAAAGTAAAACAATTGCTACATTGTAGTTGTGGTTTTTATAAACAATTTCTTTGATCACAGTTCCATAACATCCCTAACTCACTTCTCACAAAGAAGGTGAAAGTGCCCTACCCATGATTGGGTTGGTTATTTCATCATTGCACGGCCAAGGAAACAGACCAGGTTAGATTTTTAGCTCACCTGGCCCGAAGGGCCAAGTGAGCTTTTCCCATCACTTTCCGTCCGTCGTTAAATTTTACAAAAATCTTCTCCTGAAACTACAGGGCCAAATTAAACCAAACTTGGCCACAATCATAATTGGGGTATCTATTTTGCAAAATGTGTCCGGTGACCTGGCCAACCAACCAAGATGGCCTCCATGGCTAAAAATAGAACATAGGGGTCAAATGCAGTTTTTGGCTTATAACTCAAAAACCAAAGCATTTAGAGCAAATCTGAAAAGAAACAAAATTGTTTATCAGGTCAAGATCTATCTGCCCTGAAATTTTCAGACAAATCGGACAACAGGTTGTGTGGGTTGCTGCCCCTGAATTAGTAATTTTAAGGAAATTTTGTAGTTTTTACTTATTATCTTGAATATTATTATAGATAGAGATAAACTGTAAACAGCAATAATGTTCAGCAAAGTAAGATCTACAAATAAGTCGGCATGACCAAAATTGTCAGTTGACCCATTAAGGAGTTATTGCCCTTTATAGTAAATTTTTAACCATTTTTCTAAAATTTTAGTATTCTTATATAAAACCTTCTCCTAAAACTACGGGGCTAAATTTAACCAAACTTAGGCACAATCATCATTCGGGTATCTAGCTTTGAAAATGTGTGGTGTGACCCTGCCAACCAACCAAAATGGCTGCCATTGCTAAAAAGAGTACATAGGGGCGAAATGTACATTTTAGCTCATATCTCTAAAACCAAAGCATAAAAAGCAAATCTGACGGCGGATAATTGTTTATCAGGTCAAGATCTATCTTCCCTGAAATTTTCAAACAAAACAGACAACCTGTTGTTGGGTTACTGCCCCTGAATTAGTAATTTCAAGGAAATTTTGCAGTTTTTGGTTATTATCTTGAATATTATAATAGATCGATATAAACTGTAAACAGTAATAATGTTCAGCAAAGTAAGATCTACAAATAAAGCAACATGGACCAAAATTATCAGTTTACCCCTTAAAGAGTTATTGCCCTTTATAGTCATTTTTTAACAATTTTCATAAATTTTTGTAAATTTTGAATATATTTTCCACAGTAATTACTGGGCCAAGTTCATTATAGATAGAGATAATTGTAGCAGGAAGAATGTCCAGTAAAGTAAGATCTACAAACACATCATGATCACCAAAACACAATTTTGTCATGAATTTATCTGTGTCCATTGTTTAATATGCACATAGACCAAGGTAAGCGACACAGGCTCTTGAGAGCCTCTAGTTCTTAATGAAAGATAGAAATACTGGGTCAAGCAAAAGGTTAGTTTATTAATTTGTATCATTATTTAATTCCTCTGTATCAATATATGTTTCTCTCTTGCAACCTGTAAAGTTTGCCGAAGCATGCATAAACGGAAACGCCCCAAACTGTACTTCTGTATTACAAAGGACCTCATGAATTAAAAGATATCTTCGTAAGGATCTCATTATTTTTTGCGCATTTTACTTATAAATGGACTTAGTTTTTCTGTCAGAAACATTGAACATTCGATTTTTATAAATTTTAGATTTTTCATTTCCATGTTATGAAGTTTTATCCTCAAAAAAAGGGAGATTTTCCAGTTTTCGGACAATCACTCAAAAATGATTCCATCAACTTTAATGAAAATTTGGTGAGATGTTTATATCTATTGACGTATGCTAGGGGCATAACATGAGCATGCTTATAACACAACTCTATTTATATTTTTTTCAAAGGGTCAAAGTTTACATTGTGAACATTTAACAAGCCAAATTAGTTTTAGTCAAGGTCTTGGGTACAAGCTTAAGGGGACTTTACTGAGGCATATGTAGAAGTTTTGTGTTACAATGCCTTTGTACATGTATAAGCAGAAAAAATAACATGTAAATTAAAGATACTTATCTGTTTTGAAATCAACAACTGTTGACCTCCAGAGGTTAAGTTATTTGTTTTGTAGTGTTGCTGTTTCATTGTTGTTCACCCGTTATTTTTTTTTATTGATATGCTGAAGATAGACCTGTTCCCCAAGATACATTAAATGAAATTAAAAAAATCAACTATTTTTTTTATATAGGGGAAACTTAATTTTTATAAGCCCATTTACAGGACGTATTATGGTATACCATTGTCCGTCCGTCTGTCCATCCTTCATCAACATATGGACATTAACTCAAAAACAGCACAGTGTATTACACAACAGCAAGAAATCTTTGAATTCAATTCATTATAACCAATTTCAAGTTCTTTGACTGCATTTATTCAAAACCCTATAACATGTCAAATATTTAATTACAATCTAAATTTAGACCTGTATCAAGCTTGAATATTATTTCCATTTTTGCCCCAACTGTTCAGGGTTGGACCTCTGCAGGTGTATACCTAGTTGTTCTCAGCGAAGCATTTTATTCCCTTATAGAGGAAATATTAAACAATAGAATTGGTAATGATTCAATGAGAGTATTTCATTTTTATAAATTGCACAGAAAAATAACAAATAAAAAGACGATAGGGGTCACATGCCTTACTTTTTTTCAAGAATTCAATTTGTCCTGTAAATTTTAATACAATTATCTCCCCTTGATTTTAAAAGGATTTTTCTTAAAATCGACACTTATTTTTTTGACAGTTAAAACCTTTATTTCAAGTTTTAGAATTACCATTAAACTTACAAATTTCATGTATAGTAAGAGACTCCCCTTCTTTTTCTGTCAATTATAAGGCAGCTACCATTTGATTTTTATGGTGGGGCTAGGATGAAATTAAAAAAAAATAGGCAGGACAGGAGTTTTGAGTAAAAAAAAAGGCAGGATGAGACACTTGCAAAAAAAAAAGTCAGGACGACAATTTATGTAAAAAAAGTCAGGATAAACTTTTAAAACAAAGCAGGACCGGATAGAGTGAAAAATAAAAAGGCAGGACAGAGATTACAACTAAAAAAAAAAAGGACAAAATTTTTCATCCTAGCCCCCCCCCCCCCGATAAAAATCAAATGGTAGCTCCCTAAGTAAATATTGTGTATACTGTGGATTCAGTATTATTTGTTGGATACAAGTTTTTGTGGTTTTGTAGCTACCATTGTACCACACATTCAAATGTTCAACAAATTACAAATTTTCTATAGGGTTTGCCTGAAAAGACTCAGGAAAAACCAAGAAATCAAATATCCATGAAAAAGCAAGTTTTCCTTAATACATGAAAATTGATACCCACTAAAATAAATAAATCCACAGCTACATTAATATATTAGAATTTTAAAGTTAGCAGTTAAACTTCCTTGTTTGGTTCTCCAAATGTTTTGATTAGATTGCCTCTGATGAGTAATTGTGTGGATAAAACAGTGTGTTTATCATGTGGTTCCCCTTTAAAATGTTTGCCTCATAAACAGCTGTATGATCAGAATTGGAAATGTTAAAGAATGCTTACATAAAGGTTCCTGAATGTTTTTCCAGCCATTTTTTTTATATTATCTAGAAATAAATGGTATGATTGCCATTAATACAAATATTAAAACCTTAGAATAAAGATAGCTGGACTATTAATACATGTAATAGGGGGCGCACTACGTTTGCCCGCATTTGGGGATTAAAATGTTTTATGTTTGCGCGCATTCATTTTACAGGTAAACTCTGGTAAAAATATAAATAAAAATTCACCTAAATTATAATTCACTTTATATTTTTTTATTTTCATAATAAATATATGACTATAAAATATTAATTTTGAAAATATTTCTTAATTCAAATTATATATTGTTCATCTTGAATTCTAACTAATTATATATACTAAAAGTGATCACTATAAACTCTGAAGTATAGCTTAAAGCATACATGTAACAGTAACTTCATTGCGAATGTTTAAAAGAGAAAAGTGTTTCAACGAATAGTGATCGTTAGTGAATAATTTAAGTTAGTCTGTAAAGTTACACGAAGGCATATACATGGAGTTTCTGCACGTACAGACATGTAAAGTTTAATGAATTTATCAATACTTTTACCTTTAAGATAAGCTATGTTTCATCATTTTAACATTTTTATATGTACATGTTTCTAGGATTTAGTGCTTGTGCATAATAAAACAGACTTATCTTGCTCGAAATCCCACTTCCATCTCATCGTTGGTGAGCAGGGCACTAAGACTAACGGAATGAGTACTTATACTTGTAAAAAATTGAACAAATTATAAATAAATAATTATTATTACCTGTATTTTACCCGAGTTTACCTGTCAAAAAATGCGTGCAATTGTAATCAAAAGCTGCGGGCAAACGTAATGATTTTTGCACGCAAATGTTATGGTAATGCGCGCAAACGTAATTCACCGGTAATAGGTCTCTTTTTACATATGACCTTCAAAGACAACAAAATCCTATGCTGAAGTGTTATATCTCTGAAAGTCCAAGATGATAAAATATGAAACAGTTTTGTAGAATAGCCTGATTAAGACTGTAATATTATGAAGTAAAAACAATGAACATCACAGGATTAAAGATTTTTTAAGATGTAGGTGGGTTGGAAGGTTTTGGCCTGTGGTCAAAACTGGAAATAGAATTAACATGAATATTCTTTCCAAACAAATGCAGGATACAGCTGTGTACTAAAATAAAAATGAATAATTGTGTTAGCAAAAAAACATAAAAATGCAAAAAATAACATGAATATTCTTTCCAAACAAATGATATTTATCCAGTGCACTCCTGACAGTTAAATTTTAAATGTTTAAAATGCTCGGGCGAACCTCACATTTTAAATTGAAAATTTAGCTGCCTCGAGTGGATAAATATCATATCACACTTGATGGTTTATAATTATAGCTAAATCAATTACCAGATTAATGAAATATGTCAATTTTTGTGAAAATTTATGTACAAAAGAGGGAAGAAAGATACCAGAGGGACAGTCAAACTCATAAATGGAAAATAAACTGACAACACCATGGCAAAAAATAAAAAAAGACAAACAAACAATAGTACACATGACACAACATAGAAAACTAAAGAATAAGCAACACGAACCCCACCAAAAACTAGGGGTGATCTCAGGTGCTCCGGAAGGGTAAGCAGATCCTGCTCCACATGTGGTACAAGTGTTTTCATGACATCATAAGTAAGACAAATTGGGACTTGCCACAAACTTGAATGAAAACTTGTTAATATTAGATAGGAGATAATATAACTGGTATGTTGACAAAAGACTAGAACTTTAAACATCAAATTGACCTTTCTGACTTTGATATTTAGTATGTAGAGCTCTCAGGCTCTGTTTTCAATTGGCCTTTTCAGAATCTAAAGAACTATGGGTAGTCTAATTGTTCGTACACCAAAGTGAAATATCGTCACATCATTGGTTAAATTTCAGTTGTTTGGATGTTTTTAACCAATCAAGACGCTTTGGTGTACACTTTTGAAAGTATTACCCAGAATGCATTAGATTCAGAAACGGTCAATTGTCTAAAATGAGTTGGAAAACAGGACGATTTCTCAACTAGTTTTTCTGCCTGTTTTTTAAACATGCACGAAAATTTGAAAAAAGACCTTTACCTTACTTGCTCCTTGAACTATGAAATCTTATTTTCTGAAACAGTGAACAATTTCTATTTATTTTCTTTGTCACTGTAAATTCAGAATTTGTGATTTTTTTTTTAAATGGATGATTTGGTACTTTCTTAAAAATGTAATAATTTCTGAATTTACAGTATCTCAATGACCTTGTTTCATAATCAATTTGACATGTGAATGTTATGTTAAAAAAAAGTGGGAAAGCAGATTATGTATTATATTCAATATATTATATTTCAGTGTGAGGAAATACGTGGACAACCAGATGAACAGGCGTCTCCGACGAGTTGGTATGCCATACGGCTATGTGGCTCCACGACTAGAGGCACCACGATGCTCTCGTCGTCTTTTAGGGTTGGAGCCAGAACCAGTACTTGTTCCAGTTGCGTCTCCTGAGCTGCCAAGAAATGATCAACCTGAACATTTCGAAGCAGTTATTGTACCTCAGGCACGATTATTCTCTGTCATGGTTCCTGAAGCAGCTATTCAAATTGCTGATGACGAGGATGATATAGTCGAGGTTGAGATAGCTGGCGAGGAGCTCTCGGTTCTGGAGTCAACTCTGGAGGAGGAAGAGGTCATTGAGCTGTCTGTGCTGTGTGGTATAGACACAACGGTGGAGGACCCAGCCGACTGGTTCCTGGAGGAGACTGTGTCTTTCCTGCCAACAGAGGAGGAGACTGTTGTGTTCGAGGAGGTAGTGGACGAGGATGCAACAACCTACCACGCTGAAGAGACTGTCTGGTATGGTCCTGAAGATGTTGAGGTTCCAGCCACTCCAGTCACACCGTATGTTGTTATAGGTAATGATGTAGGTGTTCCTTTGGACTGGGAGGTGATCCCTGCTCCAGTGGTTGATGTTGCTCCTGTCCCTGAGGCAGCTGGGAGGTTTGTTGGGTGGAGACAGGTGGCTAGAGTGCTAGGCTGCCTTGTTACTTCATACCAAACTGTCTCAGCTGTCTAATTTTTTTGTTAATTTTTGGTAAATACATATACATTTTGTATATTTTCTTTAAAAAAGTAAAATTGGAAATGTTTAAATTTTTGCTTTAGTTTGAAAAAAAAGATTGGAAAAGTATAAATTTTTGTTTTAGTTTAAAAAAAAATGTTTAGAAAAGTTAATTTTTGAAACTTGATTTTTTTTGTTTTCATGTATGGTCATTCAGTTTATTTTTGAAAGATTTTCATTCTTTGCTAAATAACACAATTTCTTCAAACTTCAAAATATTTTTTTTATAATTTTGGCTATTTTTAAATCATTAAAGTTTTATGAAATTATTTTGTTGTAATTTAAATGAAAGTTTTTAATGTTTAATTTACAGAACTTGGAAATTTATAAAGAGTGTGTGTCTGTCTTTTTGTAACCACTGTTCTTTTTATCCAACACATGTGAAACTGTCAAAATGGATCACCACAATTATCAGTCAGGTCAAGGTCAATCAGTATAGATATCCAATCATTTCAGGTCAACATTTTCATTGACATTTGGTCATAGGTTAGAGGTTTAGAAGTTTAGGTCAACATTGCCAAGAATAGAATGGTCATATACTCCTTTATAGGGTAGAGGTCTACTAGAGTTAAGATCAAACTATTTGTAAGAATGGTTATTTGCAAGGTCAAAGATATGCACTGCAGGTCAAGGTCAATGTTTACTTCTACAGAATGATTATATCTGTTAGCAGGATCACAGATATGATTAATTGCTTAAAAGCAACAAGCACATGTAAGTAGCATATTCCTGCTAAACAGCTTTACAAATATGTGTACCTATTTTCACAAATAAGAACAAAAATAGCTCCCTTCCCCAAGGGTTGACTCAGGGGTATAGAAATATTTTAAAGTTGCATCTAATACCTGAGTAACTTTTAACCCAAAGTGTGACAGACAAACAAACGAATGGACCAACAAACAGACGAACGGGTTAGACCAGAAAACATAATGCCCATGTATAAGGCATAAAAATCCAGCATAACAGTGCAACATTTCATTTCGCTTTTGAAATTTTGATGAAAAATGCAAAATATTTCCTTTGACTCAGTTAAAACATTTAAATTGTCACCACCCTTTAGAAAGAAAATGAACATTAAAGTCCCCTACATAAATTTCATAGTTTAAATAAAGGGAATTTTTTTTCAGCAATTTTCACTTCTGGTTGAAAGGATAAAATTACCACTTCTGGTGATCATTTATAAAAAGTAACAGATCAGAAGTAAAACAAAAAATAAAAATATCACTTATTTCCTATTAAACATCCTTAAAATTTTGCATTTGTTCATTTTGACCTTGACCACTCTTTTAATATTTAATAAAATATTAAATAAGGTTTCTGTATCTTAATTTGGCAGCTTCTGATAAATTAAAGAATATATTTGGTATACATCAATGAGGGGTACTTAACAAACAACAAAAACAAGGCATCCTTAGGTCAACATAGTCTTCAACAAAGATCGGCATCTTTACAATATGTTTAGTGTTTATAGTTCAAAATTAGTCGACAAAATTAACTAAATTTCTATAAAGAAAAATGTTGACAAAATTAAATATATAAATATGTATTAAAAGAAAAATGTCAACAAAATTTATTACTAAATATCTATAGAGAATAGAGTCGATTAAATTTACTAAATATCTGTAAAAAAAAAGTTGACAAAATTTACTAAATATCTATAAAGAAAAAAGTCGACTAAATTTTACTAAATATCTATAAAGAAAAAAGTCAACAAAATTTATAAAATATCTATAAAGAAAAAAGTCCACAGAATTCACTTAATATCTATTAAGAAAAAAAGTCAACAAAATTTATTACTAAATATCTATAGAGAATAAAGTCAACTAAATTTACTTAATATTTGTAAAGAAAAAAGTTGACAAAATTTACTAAATATCTATAAAGAAAAAAGTTGACAAAATTTACTAAATATTTATAAAGAAAAAAAGTCGACAAAATTTTCTAAATATCTATAAAGAAAAAAGTACACAAAATTTACTAAATATCTATAAAGATAAAAGTACACAAAATTTACTAAATATCTATAAAGAAAATAGTACACAAAATTTACTAAATATCTATAAAGAAAAATTAAAGTATACAAAATTTACTAAATATCTATTAAAAGTAATAATAAAGCAAAATAATTAAAACATCTTTTTTCTTGCATTTAAATAAGTTGAAAATTTCTAATTCAGCAAAAGATTTGGGCTTACAACAACTTGATGTGAATGATATTACATTATTATAGTGTCTGAGTACAACATTATTACATTACTTGCTGGGTTCAACTTTTTTTTTTTTTACAAAAATATAAAGTATAATATATCCAAAGTTAACACTGGCAAGTCAAGTATAACAATGTATCTAACACTGCACAATCTGCATAAACCTGCAAACCTGCATAGGATAATTAGCATTGCATATATAAATTAACATGTAAAGCTTATGCTGGCTTGCTGATGTTTTCTTTCATTGTTCTATTTAGTTAACCCCTAGCCCAATACAGCAACATCTATTTAAAATTGACCTGGGACTTTATATTTTGGGCAGGTAGGGAGGAATAAGGGAAATACCTTAGCCTGGGATTTTAGGGCTTAAAGAAAGGGGAGGGAAAACCCAGGGACTCTGGTGAAGTTGGGCAATAAAAGGAGAGGGGAATCCCAGGGCCTGGTGTATTTGGGGAGATAAAAGAGTGAAGATTACATCCATGGGCTGGTGAACTTGGGGAGATAAAATAGGGAATGGGGAAAGAGTTGCTGTCCATTGAATGAAGTAAGTTATGTGTTGATGTTTTATTCACATTGTTGTGATGATTTTATTGTTGCTTTGAAGTTTGTGGAGCACAAATACCCTAATACTTTTGGATAAAAATGAAAATGAAAAAATATTCCTGTTTAAACTTTCAGTTTTTAATAAAGATATTCCAGTTTTCAAATTAACCATTAAAGTGGTCTTTCTTAAAGTTGTTAAACAAGAGCCAAAGTGTACCTTTTTAAACTTTAAAATATGAATTGAAAATTTAATTAGAAACCTTTGGTTTAAACATTTATGCATGTTTCTGAATTCCTTTCATTAAAATTAAGTAAATAGAATCTCACTCTATTTAAAAAAAATTGTGTTTAAAAAAACCACAAAAACATACAATTAAGTACTTGACCTATAGTATAGAAACTTGTTTTTGTTGGAGACTATATTGACCTCTGGGGTCCAGGTTTTTTTATGTTGTTTAGTTGCTGTCTCAATAACATAATCCCTAAAGTAATTTTCAATTAATAATAGACAAAGGACAAATTATAAAAAAAAAACAGAATAACCAAACCCTTCATATAAACTTGTAACTGTAAAATTTTTATTTCAAATTAAATAATTGTTTCACACATTTCCTTCGTTTAGATAAATTTTAAAGTGGAAGCCAAATATTTAAAATTTAGATTAATTGAAATAGCCTCCCCTCTTAAAAAAAAAAGAACAAACTAACAGAAAAAAGGGGGACTGAAACCTAAAGATACAGAATTTAAATAAAGTGATAAAAAGATCCTCCGTCCTTTTCTAAACTTCTTTTTAAAGTTTTAAATTTGGTAAATTAGATGATCCCTGAATTTAGAGTATCCATGGGAACATGTCCTATTTTTACCAGACATTAATATACCCATAGGAACATTACGGTACATGTTCCTCTTCAAAATAATAAAGGTATCCATTGGAACATCACATGTTCCTTTCCAAAGTAATGAAGGTATCCATAGGAACATCACATGTTCCTCTCCAAAGTAATGACGGTATCCATAGGAACGTCACATGTTCCTCTTCAAAGTAATGAAGGTATCCATAGGAACGTCACATGTTCCGCTCAAAAGAAATGATGGTGTCCATAGGAACATCCTATGTTCCTCTTCAAAGTAATGAAGGTATCCATAGGAACATCCCATGTTCCTCTTCAAAGTAATGAAGGTATCCATAGGAACATCACATGTTCCTCTTCAAAGTAATAAAGGTGTCCATAAGAACATCCCATGTTCCTCTTCAAAGAAATGAAGGTATCCATAGGAACTTCACATGTTCCTCTTCAAAGTAATAAAGGTGTCCATAAGAACATCCCATGTTCCTCTTCAAAGAAATGAAGGTATCCATAGGAACTTCACATGTTCCTCTTCAAAGTAATAAAGGTATCCATAGGAACATCACATGTTCCTCTTCAAAGTAATAAAGGTGTCCATAAGAACATCCCATGTTCCTCTTCAAAGAAATGAAGGTATCCATAGGAACTTCACATGTTCCTCTTCAAAGTAATAAAGGTGTCCATAGGAACTTCACATGTTCCTCTTCAAAGTTATGAAGGTATCCATAAGAACATCACATGTTCCTCTTCAAAGTAATAAAGGTATCCATAGGAACATCACATGTTCCTCTTCAAAGTAATAAAGGTATCCATAGGAACATCACAGGTTCCTCTCCAAAGTAATAAAGGTGTCCATAGGAACTTCAAAGTAATGAAGGTATCCATAGGAACATCACAGTAATGAAGGAAACATCACATGTTTCTCTCCAAAGTTATGAAGGTATCCATAGGAACGTCACATGTTCCTCTCCAAAGTTATGAAAGTATCCATATGAACATCACATGTTCCGCTCTAAAGAAATGATGGTATCCATAGGAACATCACATGTTCCTCTTCAAAGTAATGAAGGTATCCATAGGAACATCACAGTAATGAAGGAAACATCACATGTTTCTCTCCAAAGTTATGAAGGTATCCATAGGAACATCACATGTTCCTCTCCAAAGTTATGAAAGTATCCATAGGAATATCACATGTTCCTCTCCAAAGTAATGAAGGTATCCATAGGAACTTCAAAGTAATGAAGGTATCCATATAGGAACATCACATGTTCCTCTCCAAAGTAATAAAGGTATCCATAGGAACATCACATGTTCCTCTCCAAAGTTATGAAGGTATCCATAGGAACATCCCATGTGTCTTGCCAATGTAAATAAGGTATCCATAGGAACATCCCATGTGTCTTACCAATGTAAATAAGGTATCCATAGGAACATGGGAGCCTCAGTAGCCAAGTGGTCTTAAGTATTTACTACTGTAATCACTAGCCAGTCAACACTGAGATAGAGAGTTCGAACCCTGCCTGTGCGGGTGCACATGACTCCAATCTTAATTGACTTAGGGTTGTAAGTTTTCCTTTTGAAGGTCAGTTGTTTTCTCCAGGCACTCTGGCTTCCCCCACCAATACAAAGTGGCCGCCATGAAATAGCCAAAATATAGTGCTTAAAAGTGGCGTTAAAACACCAAAAGATCAAATTCAAAGGTGCACTGCATGCTCCAAATTTACTGTTATCTGATATCCATTGGAATCCAAATTTAATTGTTCAGTTGGTATTGATGACAGAATTGGCTTAAAAATGAACTTTGAACTCAAAGAAATGGATACACATGTTTCAGAGAAAAAAAGTTTGGTACCAGTATATCTCTTTCCCCACTTTTGTTGTTTTTTAATAATTTGTAAATTTTATTGTAAATGTAACATATTTAAGTTGTCAAATTTTTGTGTAAAAAGGGGAATGACCATTTCAAAATTGTGTTTCATTATTTTTGTTAAGATTTTCAGAAGGAAACAGAAAAATTATTTATGAGAATGTGGATAGTGTCAAATGTGTATATAGTTTTAAGAAAAATAGAAAAAAAACAAAAAAATGCATGGGTGATGGTTTTTAATGATTTTAAGAAGAAAAAAAATAATATGCATGGTTTTCATTCTAACAATGTCTAATGATTTTAAGAAAAATATATAAAAAAAAGAAATAAAATGGTTGGGTTTTAATTATATCGTGATGGGTCCATTATTTTAACTTGAATTTGGGATTTAATTATATCATGATACGGAATGGATACATTCTTTTAACTAAAATTTGGGATTTAATTATATTATGATATGGAATGGAAACATTCTTTTAATTTTAATTTGGGGGATTTGATCATATCATGAAACAGAATGGATACATTCTTAAAACTGAATTTGGGAGATTTAATCATATCATGATACGGAATGGATACATTCTTTTAACTGGAATTTGGGGATTAAATTAAACCCTCAAAGTGGGGGTATGCTGTTTTACCTTTGTCTGTCTGTCCATCATTCTGTCTTTCAGCATCAACAATACAAGAATTTCTGAAATTTGGTTCAGTGTTGATAAAATGCAGCTATACTGTGCAATGCATTTTCAGATTCATTACTTAACAACTTCCTGTTAACCAAACACTTGTATCATTTACAGATGATAGCTAAGTTGAAAATTTTCGTCACCTTTTTCTCAGGAACTTCAATACAAGGATTTCTGAAATTTGGTTTCAGGCTTAATAAAGGTCAGCTATACTGTGTGAGGCGTTTTTGGATTCGCAACTCAACAACTTCCTGCGTACTGAAGTATATGTTGTGCGTATCCTCAGTGGGCAGTAGCTCATGGATTCATTCTTTTAACTGGAATTTTGGATTTAATTATATCATGATATGGAATGGATACATTCTTTTAACTGGAATTTGGGATTTAATTACATTCTTTTAACTGGAATTTGGGATTTAATTACATTCTTTTAACTGTAATTTGGGATTTAATTACATTCTTTTAACTGGAATTTGGGATTTAATTATATCATTATACGGAATGGACACATTTTTTTAACTGAAATTTTGGATTTAATTATATCATGATATGGAATGGATATGTAAATTCTTTTAAGTGGAATTTGGGATTTGATTATATCATGATACGGAATGGATACATTTTCTTTTAAGTGGAATTTGGGATTTAATTATGTCATGATACAGAATGGATACATTTTTTTAAGTGGAATTTGGGATTTAATTTTATCATGATACGGAATGGATACATTTTTTTTCCTGAAATTTTGGATTTAATTATATCATATGATACGGAATGGATACATTTTTTTAACTGAAATTTTGGATTTAATTATATCATGATATGGAATGGATACATTTACTTTTTAGTGGAATTTTGGATTTATTATATCATGATACGGAATGGATACATTTTTTTAACTGAAATTTTGGATTTTATTATCATGATACTGAATGGATACATTCTTTTAAGTGTAATTTTGGATTTAATTATATCATGATACGGAATGGATACATTCTTTTAACTGAAATTTTGGATTTAATTATATCATGATACGGAATGGATACATTCTTATATAACTGGAATTTTGGATTTAATTATATCATGATACAGAATGGATACATTCTTTTTACTTGAATTAAATATAATTTAGAGTATACATCTTTATTTCTGAGGATTTTTTTGATATATGTAAGTTAACAGCAACCAACAACACAAACAAAAAAACCATCAAAAGATTATAGTTAATACATTTTAAATAAAGATAAATAATGTTATACCTTTTGTCCTTCATTTGGAAATTTATAAATAAAAAGGAATAATACTATATTTCCTTTAAATTTTTATAAAACCATAAATCATGCCTGATGTTAAAAATTAAGTTAAAAAATGGTGAAATAATTTTTCAAATTTTCAAATTTTAGATCAAATTGCCCTTAAAAATCAGACGTAGAACATATATGTATCAGCTATTCCAAAACCATTATACATGTTTTAAAGGAACTTTCAGAACAGAACATTTAAGATTCCAATTTCATAATGCAAGGTTTATCAGTATAATTTTGGGAATTTCCCAAAGTAAAGGGTGTTAGTCTGAGAAAGATCTCCAACCCTTCCGGGATACATTATTCTGACTCAGAGTCAACTAAACTCGCTCTTACTTTTAAATGCTACTTAAGGAGAAGGAAAAAATACCTCTTTTAAAGTATTTGGTCCATACATGGGAAAGAGCCCTTTACCTCCAACACATCAGACAAGCATTCTAAGAACCATTGAGGAGGTTATAAAGTCTTTGGTCCATACATGGGAAGGAGCCCTTTACCTCCAACACATCAGACAAGCATAGAACCATTGAGGAGGTTATTAAGTCTGGTCCATACATGGGAAAGAGCTCTTTACCTCCAACACATCAGACAAGCATAGAACCATTGAGGAGGTTATAAAGTCTTTGGTCCATACATGGGAAAGAGCCCTTTACCTCCAACACATCAGACAAGCATAGAATCATTGAGGAGTTTATAAAGTCTTTGGTCCATACATGGGAAAGAGCCCTTTACCTCCAACACATCAGGCAAGCATAGAACCATTGAGCAGGTTATAGTCTTTGGTCCATACATGGGAAAGAGCCCTTTACCTCCAACACATCAGGCAAGCATAGAATCATTGAGGAGGTTATAAAGTCTTTGGTCCATACATGGGAAAGAGCCCTTTACCTCCAACACATCAGACAAGCATAGAATCATTGAGGAGGTTATAAAGTCTTTGGTCCATACATGGGAAAGAGCCCTTTACCTCCAACACATCAGACAAGCATAGAACCATTGAGGAGGTTATAAAGTCTTTGGTCCATACATGGGAAACAGCCCTTTACCTCCAACACATCAGACAAGCATAGAACCATTGAGGAGGTTATAAAGTCTTTGGTCCATACATGGGAAACAGCCCTTTACCTCCAACACATCAGACAAGCATAGAACCATTGAGGAGGTTATAAAGTCTTTGGTCCATACATGGGAAAGAGCCCTTTACCTCCAACACATCAGACAAGCATAGAACCATTGAGGAGGTTATAAAGTCTTTGGTCCATACATGAGAAAGAGCCCTTTACCTCCAACACATCAGGCAAGCATAGAACCATTGAGGAGGTTATAAAGTCTTTGGTCCATACATGGGAAAGAGCCCTTTACCTCCAACACATCAGACAAGCATAGAACCATTGAGGAGGTTATAAAGTCTTTAGTCCATACATGGGAAAGAGCCCTTTACCTCCAACACATCAGACAAGCATAGAATCATTGAGGAGTTTATAAAGTCTTTAGTCCATACATGGGAAAGAGCCCTTTACCTCCAACACATCAGACAAGCATAGAACCATTGAGGAGGTTATAAAGTCTTTGGTCCATACATGGGAAAGAGCCCTTTACCTCCAACACATCAGACAAGCTTAGAACCATTGAGGAGGTTATAAAGTCTTTGGTCCATACATGGGAAAGAGCCCTTTACCTCCAACACATCAGACAAGCATAGAACCATTGAGGAGGTTATAAAGTCTTTGGTCCATACATGGGAAAGAGCTCTTTACCTCCAACACATCAGACAAGCATTCTAAGAACCATTGAGGAGGTTATAAAGTCTTTGGTCCATACATGGGAAAGAGCCCTTTACCTCCAACACATCAGACAAGCATAGAATCATTGAGGAGGTTATAAAGTCTTTGGTCCATACATGGGAAAGAGCCCTTTACCTCCAACACATCAGACAAGCATAGAACCATTGAGGAGGTTATAAAGTCTTTGGTCCATACATGGGAAACAGCCCTTTACCTCCAACACATCAGACAAGCATAGAACCATTGAGGAGGTTATAAAGTCTTTGGTCCATACATGGGAAACAGCCCTTTACCTCCAACACATCAGACAAGCATAGAATCATTGAGGAGGTTATAAAGTCTTTGGTCCATACATGGGAAAGAGCCCTTTACCTCCAACACATCAGACAAGCATAGAACCATTGAGGAGGTTATAAAGTCTTTGGTCCATACATGGGAAAGAGCCCTTTACCTCCAACACATCAGACAAGCATAGAATCATTGAGGAGGTTATAAAGTCTTTGGTCCATACATGGGAAAGAGCCCTTTACCTCCAACACATCAGACAAGCATAGAACCATTGAGGAGGTTATAAAGTCTTTGGTCCATACATGGGAAAGAGCCCTTTACCTCCAACACATCAGACAAGCATAGAACCATTGAGGAGGTTATAAAGTCTTTGGTCCATACATGGGAAAGAGCCCTTTACCTCCAACACATCAGACAAGCATAGAATCATTGAGGAGGTTATAAAGTCTTTGGTCCATACATGGGAAAGAGCCCTTTACCTCCAACACATCAGACAAGCATAGAACCATTGAGGAGGTTATAAAGTCTTTGGTCCATACATGGGAAAGAGCCCTTTACCTCCAACACATCTGACAAGCATAGAATCATTGAGGAGGTTATAAAGTCTTTGGTCCATACATTGGAAAGAGCCCTTTACCTCCAACACATCAGACAAGCATAGAACCATTGAGGAGGTTATAAAGTCTTTGGTCCATACATGGGAAAGAGCCCTTTACCTCCAACACATCAGACAAGCATAGAACCATTGAGGAGGTTATAAAGTCTTTGGTCCATACATGGGAAAGAGCCCTTTACCTCCAACACATCAGACAAGCATAGAACCATTGAGGAGGTTATAAAGTCTTTGGTCCATACATGAGAAAGAGCCCTTTACCTCCAACACATCAGGCAAGCATAGAACCATTGAGGAGGTTATAAAGTCTTTGGTCCATACATGGGAACGAGCCCTTTACCTCCAACACATCAGACAAGCATAGAACCATTGAGGAGGTTATAAAGTCTTTGGTCCATACATGGGAAAGAGCCCTTTACCTCCAACACATCAGACAAGCATAGAACCATTGAGGAGGTTATAAAGTCTTTGGTCCATACATGGGAAAGAGCCCTTTACCTCCAACACATCAGACAAGCATAGAACCATTGAGGAGGTTATAAAGTCTTTGGTCCATACATGAGAAAGAGCCCTTTACCTCCAACACATCAGGCAAGCATAGAACCATTGAGGAGGTTATAAAGTCTTTGGTCCATACATGGGAAAGAGCCCTTTACCTCCAACACATCAGACAAGCATAGAACCATTGAGGAGGTTATAAAGTCTTTAGTCCATACATGGGAAAGAGCCCTTTACCTCCAACACATCAGACAAGCATAGAATCATTGAGGAGTTTATAAAGTCTTTAGTCCATACATGGGAAAGAGCCCTTTACCTCCAACACATCAGACAAGCATAGAACCATTGAGGAGGTTATAAAGTCTTTGGTCCATACATGAGAAAGAGCCCTTTACCTCCAACACATCAGACAAGCTTAGAACCATTGAGGAGGTTATAAAGTCTTTGGTCCATACATGGGAAAGAGCCCTTTACCTCCAACACATCAGACAAGCATAGAACCATTGAGGAGGTTATAAAGTCTTTGGTCCATACATGGGAAAGAGCTCTTTACCTCCAACACATCAGACAAGCATTCTAAGAACCATTGAGGAGGTTATAAAGTCTTTGGTCCATACATGGGAAAGAGCCCTTTACCTCCAACACATCAGACAAGCATAGAATCATTGAGGAGGTTATAAAGTCTTTGGTCCATACATGGGAAAGAGCCCTTTACCTCCAACACATCAGACAAGCATAGAACCATTGAGGAGGTTATAAAGTCTTTGGTCCATACATGGGAAACAGCCCTTTACCTCCAACACATCAGACAAGCATAGAACCATTGAGGAGGTTATAAAGTCTTTGGTCCATACATGGGAAACAGCCCTTTACCTCCAACACATCAGACAAGCATAGAATCATTGAGGAGGTTATAAAGTCTTTGGTCCATACATGGGAAAGAGCCCTTTACCTCCAACACATCAGACAAGCATAGAACCATTGAGGAGTTTATAAAGTCTTTGGTCCATACATGGGAAAGAGCCCTTTACCTCCAACACATCAGACAAGCATAGAATCATTGAGGAGGTTATAAAGTCTTTGGTCCATACATGGGAAAGAGCCCTTTACCTCCAACACATCAGACAAGCATAGAACCATTGAGGAGGTTATAAAGTCTTTGGTCCATACATGGGAAAGAGCCCTTTACCTCCAACACATCAGACAAGCATAGAATCATTGAGGAGGTTATAAAGTCTTTGGTCCATACATGGGAAAGAGCCCTTTACCTCCAACACATCAGACAAGCATAGAATCATTGAGGAGGTTATAAAGTCTTTGGTCCATACATGGGAAAGAGCCCTTTACCTCCAACACATCAGACAAGCATAGAATCATTGAGGAGGTTATAAAGTCTTTGGTCCATACATGGGAAAGAGCCCTTTACCTCCAACACATCAGACAAGCATAGAACCATTGAGGAGGTTATAAAGTCTTTGGTCCATACATGGGAAACAGCCCTTTACCTCCAACACATCAGACAAGCATAGAATCATTGAGGAGGTTATAAAGTCTTTGGTCCATACATGGGAAAGAGCCCTTTACCTCCAACACATCAGACAAGCATAGAACCATTGAGGAGTTTATAAAGTCTTTGGTCCATACATGGGAAAGAGCCCTTTACCTCCAACACATCAGACAAGCATAGAATCATTGAGGAGGTTATAAAGTCTTTGGTCCATACATGGGAAAGAGCCCTTTACCTCCAACACATCAGACAAGCATAGAACCATTGAGGAGGTTATAAAGTCTTTGGTCCATACATGGGAAAGAGCCCTTTACCTCCAACACATCAGACAAGCATAGAATCATTGAGGAGGTTATAAAGTCTTTGGTCCATACATTGGAAAGAGCCCTTTACCTCCAACACATCAGACAAGCATAGAACCATTGAGGAGGTTATAAAGTCTTTGGTCCATACATGGGAAAGAGCCCTTTACCTCCAACACATCAGACAAGCATAGAACCATTGAGGAGGTTATAAAGTCTTTGGTCCATACATGGGAAAGAGCCCTTTACCTCCAACACATCAGACAAGCATAGAATCATTGAGGAGGTTATAAAGTCTTTGGTCCATACATGGGAAAGAGCCCTTTACCTCCAACACATCAGACAAGCATAGAACCATTGAGGAGGTTATAAAGTCTTTGGTCCATACATGGGAAAGAGCCCTTTACCTCCAACACATCAGACAAGCATAGAACCATTGAGGAGGTTATAAAGTCTTTGGTCCATACATGGGAAACAGCCCTTTACCTCCAACACATCAGACAAGCATAGAACCATTGAGGAGGTTATAAAGTCTTTGGTCCATACATGAGAAAGAGCCCTTTACCTCCAACACATCAGGCAAGCATAGAACCATTGAGGAGGTTATAAAGTCTTTGGTCCATACATGGGAACGAGCCCTTTACCTCCAACACATCAGACAAGCATAGAACCATTGAGGAGGTTATAAAGTCTTTGGTCCATACATGGGAAAGAGCCCTTTACCTCCAACACATCAGACAAGCATAGAACCATTGAGGAGGTTATAAAGTCTTTGGTCCATACATGGGAAAGAGCCCTTTACCTCCAACACATCAGACAAGCATAGAACCATTGAGGAGGTTATAAAGTCTTTGGTCCATACATGAGAAAGAGCCCTTTACCTCCAACACATCAGGCAAGCATAGAACCATTGAGGAGGTTATAAAGTCTTTGGTCCATACATGGGAAAGAGCCCTTTACCTCCAACACATCAGACAAGCATAGAACCATTGAGGAGGTTATAAAGTCTTTAGTCCATACATGGGAAAGAGCCCTTTACCTCCAACACATCAGACAAGCATAGAATCATTGAGGAGTTTATAAAGTCTTTAGTCCATACATGGGAAAGAGCCCTTTACCTCCAACACATCAGACAAGCATAGAATCATTGAGGAGGTTATAAAGTCTTTGGTCCATACATGGGAACGAGCCCTTTACCTCCAACACATCAGTCAAGCATAGAATCATTGAGGAGGTTATAATTGGAAGTGAAAAGTATTCTTTTTAAAATATTCATATTCATTTTTATGATTTTATATTTGTTTTTTGAAAATGAACTGTTACTCATTATTTTGTTCAATTCCTAGTAGTAACAGAAAACATATAAATTTTTAAATTTGGTTTAAAAATATTTTTGTTTGAAAAGTTAATCAAAATATTTAATTGAAAAGTATGTCTCCATGCAAAATTATCCATCCCTCTACAGGTGGTATCTTAATATAAAAATCTTATTCTTAAAGTATCAACACTAACCATCACTAACAATTGGTACTTAATTAAATAGGTTGAAAGGATGGAAGACGAGAGAGGGAGAGAAATGAGGGGGAGAGGGGAGGGGAAAGGGGGGAGAGAGAATAGAGACTGATGGAGTGAGTTTTCAGATAAGGGTTTAAGGTACTAGTCTAGTAGAGGGATAGGTCTTCTTTAAAAATTAATGTATTCAGTCAAAAAAGAGAACTTCTTGTTAACAATATGAATATGAGTAGGGATACAAACCAATTTTTATTTTTGGTATGCAAATCCAGTCTGAAAGTCCTTGTTTTAAAATAATGGGTCTATTACATTTCTTAATTATTTCCAAGTCTAAATTTTTGTGACCCCAGTGGCTAATCCAGGGGTTAGGGTTGGAATCCCCCCCTTTTTTTTAATGATAAAGCATTTGAATGTATATATATTTAAAACCTCCACTTTCTCCTGGGTTGGATCCCCCTTTTTTTAAACATTGCTGGTTCCTCTCCTGAACCTTTCTCCCTCCCTATTTGGTAAAGACATATAAGATTGTGTCCATAGTACATGGATGCCCCATCCATACTATCATTTTCAATGTTCAGTAGACTTTGAAAATGGAGTAAAAAACTCTTTATTTGGCATTGAAATTAAAAAGATGATATCCTAGGGAACATGTGTACTAAGTTTCAAGTTGATTGGACTTTATCAAAAACTACCTCAACCAAAAACTTTAACCTGAAGCGGGACAGACAAACAATCAGACGCTCAGACCAGAAAACATAATGCCCATAAATGAGGCATAATAAATGTTTGCCTTGGAAAACTCCCTTTAATAATTTGTATAACAACAGCCAGTCTAGCCTGTCATAATTCAGTAACTACCAAGTTATTTATCTTTTCTGGAAAGATATGACTGTTTTAACACCACTTGTAGTACTCCTACCTATTACAAGGCTGCCAGTTTTTATTGGTGGCAGAAGCCATATAAATGGAACCTGAAAAACCACCGACCTTCAGTGTCTTTAAATGTTGTCCAAAGTTTCTGTTAAAATGTTTGTACTGGTTTAAGGTATTGCTGATTAAAAGTGTTGACGTCTGATTAAACAAAAAAGCATCCTTTACCAAATTGTCCTATTCAGGGGGAGATAAACATATTGAAATAAATCAAGGGGAGATAAACTTATTGAAATAAATCCTTTACAACAGCTTTGGATCAATACCTTATAAATGGGTACTCGGATAATATTTTGGGAAAGATTTTCAGAAAAGCAATTTAAAAATCTGTTAAAGGTATATTCTCAATTTATAAAATAATTGGTCCAGTGATCAATGAAGAATGTAAAGATGATCATGATGTGATAAGAATGCCAATGAGATGTGGTTAATATGCCAATGAGATGTGGTTAATATGCCAATGAGATGTGGTTAATATGCCAATGAGATGTGGTAATAAAGCTAATGATATGTGCTAAGAATGCCAATGTGATGTGCTAAGAATGCCAATGAGATGTGGTCAATATGCCAATGAGATGTGGTAATAAAGCTAATGAAATGTGCTAAGAATGCCAATGAGATGTGGTAATAAAGCTAATGAAATGTGCTAAGAATGCCAATGAGATGTGGTTAATATGCCAATGAGATGTGGTTAATATGCCAATGAGATGTGATCAATATGCCAATGAGATGTGGTAATAAAGCTAATGAGATGTGCTAAGAATGCCAATGAGATGTGCTAAGAATGCCAATGAGATGTGCAAAAAATGCCAAGGAGATGTGCTTAGAATGGCAATAAGATGTGTTAATCCAACTAATGAGATGCGCTTAGAATGCAAATGAGATGTGGTATAAAGCTAATGAGATGTGCTTAGAAAGCCAATGAGATGTGGTAATAAAGCTAACGAGATGCACTAAGAATGCAAATGAGTTGTGGTAATAAAGCTAATGAGATGCACTTATAAGAATGTAAATGAGATGTGGTAATAAAGCTAATGAGATGCACTTATAAGAATGTAAATGAGATGTGGTAATAAAGCTAATGAGTTGTACTAAGAATGCAAATGAGATGTGGTAGTAAAGCTAATGAGATGTGTTTAGAAAGCCAATGAGATGTGGTAATAAAGCTAATGAGATGTGACAATAAAGTTAATGGGATGCACTAAGAATGCAAATGAGTTGTGGTATTAAAGCTAATGAGATGTGGTAGTAAAGCTAATGAGATGCACTTATAAGAATGCACATGAGATGTGGTAATAAAGCTAATGAGTTGCACTAAGAATGCCAACGAGATGTGGTAGTAAATCTAATGATATATGCTTAGAATGCCATGAGATTTGGTAATAAAGCTAATGAGATGTGGTAATAAAGCTAATGAGATGTGCTAAGAATGACAATGAGATATGCTAAAAATGCCAATGAGATGTGCTTAGAATGCCAATAAGATTTGTTAATACAACTAATGAGATGCGCTAAGAATGCAAATGAGATATGGTATAAAGCTAATGAGATGTGGTTAGAAAGCCAATGAGATGTGGTAATAAAGCTAATGAGATGTGACAATAAAGTTAATGAGATGCACTAAGAATGCAAATGAGTTTTGGTAATAAAGCTAATGAGATGTGGTAGTAAAACTAATGAGATGTGGTAGTAAAGCTAATGAGATGCACTTATAAGAATGCACATGAGATTTGGTAATAAAGCTGATGAGTTGCACTAAGAATGCCAATGAGATGTGGTAGTAAATCTAATGAGATGTGCTTAGAAAGCCAATGAGATGTGGTAATAAAGCTAATGAGATGTGACAATAAAGTTAATGAGATGCACTAAGAATGCAAATGAGTTGTGGTAATAAAGCTAATTAGATGTGGTAGTAAAACTAATGAGATGTGGTAGTAAAGCTAATGAGATGCACTTATAAGAATGCACATGAGATGTGGTAATAAAGCTAATGAGTTGCACTAAGAATGCCAATGAGATGTGGTAGTAAATCTAATAAGATATGCTTAGAATGCCAATGAGATTTGGTAATAAAGCTAATGAGATGTGCTAAGAATGCCAATGAGATATGCTAAAAATGCCAATGAGATGTGCTTAAAATGCCAATAAGATTTGTTAATACAACTAATGAGATGCCCTAAGAATGCAAATGAGATATGGTATAAAGCTAATGAGATGTGCTTAGAAAGCCAATGAAATGTGGTAATAAAGTTAATGAGATATTGTAATAAAGCTAATGAGATGTGGTAATAAAGCTAATGAGATGTGGTAATAAAGCTAATAAGATGTTGCAATAATGCTAATGAGATGTGGCAATAAAGTTAATGAGATGTGCTACGAATGCACATGAGATGTGGTAGTAACACGAATGAGATGCATAGTATTCAAATGAGATGTGGTAATGAAGCTAATGAGTTGCACTAAGAATGCAAATGAGATGTGGTAATAAAGCTAATGAGATGTGCTAAGAATGCACATGAGATGTGGTAGAAAGGCTAATGAGATTTGGTAATAAAGCTAAATAGATGTGGTAATAGTGCCAATGAGATGTGCTAAAAATGCCAATGAGTGGTGATATGTATGCAAATTCAATTTGGTAAGAATGCCAATGAGATGTGGTAATAAAGCTAAAGAGATGTAGTAAGAATGCCAATGAGAACTATCCACCACAGATAAAACCACAAGGCTGTAAGAGTTATTTTTCTTTCATGTGAATTTAATGTATACTTTGTAAACCTTGTAAGCTCCCCTACAGCTGATAGTTAAACATTTTCATCATTTTATGATTAAAGTTACCCTTTCTTTTAATAAAATTATTTTATGAATAAACTTTTATAAATAAGCAAGATGAAAAAGCTTGCTATAAATCTCAAATTTAAAATTTTCTGAAAAAAAACCCTTAAATAACCACTTGATTTTTTTGCCAATTTAAAAAAAAAGATATACCAGTAATGACACGAGGATAGATGTGTGGAATCAAATAGGTAACAACTATAGTGATAATAAAATGTTATAATAATAATCAGTTTTAAATGTATTGACTTAATGGACTTATTGTGTGATGTTATATGTGACCAGTCAGAATAGTGGACAATGAAATATTCAAATGATGAAACTGACTTTAAGTGAATAGACTAATTCAGGATTGAACAGCCTTGGAATTGGACCGACAAGTAAATATTGACACCAGCCTTGGAACCAGCAAGTGAATTATTGACATTTATATTGATGTGACCAGTATTCATGTAGATGGACAGTACTAGTGGACTATAAACTGATAAATCTCACAGAAAGGCACATTACAACTGGGTCTGAAGCTGTTACATGCAAAAGACGAGGTAATTATACTCAAAATACAAACATTACACTGATTACATGTAGATGTAAAAAAAGATGTGGTATGATTGCCAATGAGACAACTCTCCACAAGAGACCAAATTACACAAAATAATAACAATTTTAGGTCACTGTACAGCCTTCATCAATGAGCAAAGCCCATACCACATAGTAGGCTATAAAGGGCCCTGAAATGACAATGTAAAACAATTCAAGTGAGAAAATATAAAGGGCCTTTGAGTTTCTAACTTGTGTACCAAAAATTAACGAAAAAACAAATATGTAAAACTAAAACAAACGACACAACTGATGTTTATTAACCTTATATAAGCAATAGGTTATTTTGAGTATTTGAAAATGATAAATGTGTAATAGAGCCAAAGTCTTCATTACAAAAAAATCAGCCTGGCAAAATTTTAAAACAACATGTATGTACCTGATCGGATGTTTTATTATATACTTGGGTGAAAAGTTGTCCTACTTTTGAATATAATTAAAATTCCATATAAGCATTTTTAAGAATGTTACTGTTCAACATAATTTTTTCTTCTTCAGATATCTAGAAAATTTTGAAGAATTGTATGTGATCTATAACAAGATCTGAGGACAGTAGGACCTGGAAGTACTATATTACCATTTTCAAGGTGAGGTTTTACAGTAAAATAAAATGGTAATGAACACATGTTAAATCACAAAAACACTGAACGCCGAGGAAAATTCAAAACAGAAAGTCCCTAATCAAATGGCAAAATCAAAAGCATAAACACATCAAAAGAATGGACTACAAATTTCATATTCCTGAATTAATTGGTACAAAGATGTACAGACATTTTCTTCAATAGAAAATGGAAGTTTGAACCTGGTTTTATAGCGCTAAACCTCTCGCTTGTATGAAAATCCGAAAATAGGGGTACAGCAGTCAACACCGTGTCACAATCTTAATCGCAGCAAAAACAAACAAATCTTTAATAAAGAAGCACTAAAAAGGCATATATCACATTTAACAACCTCGTTCATTATGCTAATTATTTTGATTTTATTTATTTATGCCAAATAATAAATTGCTTCTACAATTATACAATGGAAACTTGATTATCATCATACTCTTTTTTATCATACTGTTAAGTCTTGGCCAAATTATTTCAATGTTTGAATTTTGAAAAGAAACATTGATACTAACTAGCAAGTTTTAATACTCTCATTCTGAGTTATATAGGTAATGTTTAACACAAAAATTAAAATGTCATGGACAATTTCCTTTAAGCCCACCTTGTTCTAATTATGCATGAAATATTTGCCGCTGGACATTAAGCATGCAACAATCAATCAATCAATATTATATGTATATATAAAACGAATAGTTTCTGACATATCAATAAGAATTCAATATGTTATTTTGTCAATTTAATTTCCATGTTTTAATTGACATTTTGTTGTTTCTTAGTAGATTAACTGCTTGGGAATTTACAAATCAACTGATAAAGAAGAAGACTAATTTTGCCATTATGATGAACTTGGAAACAATTATTGACAAACAATATAGTGTATTATTATTCTTGTTAAAATCAACAGAGAGAGAGAGAGGAAGGATCGGAGGGAGTCAATTGTAAAGATTTATTTCCTTTTAACCAGACATGTCGATTACATTAGAATTTCAGAGGCCTACAGTTTTAGCATTACAGGGCTTAAATGGTCATACATGGAAGTAGTTAAAGCAATTTAATGTTAAGACTTTGAATTGACCAGTGAGAACAATCAGGCAGCTGGCATTGGTTTAAATCTCTTTTTTCGAAGATGTTTTGGTTACAAATAAATAAATCTGTGGAACGTCAAAAAATGTAAAAAAATAATTTGTGGTATTTTGTACAGTTTCATTATGCAATCTTGAATACATTTATGATTACTATTTATAAAGAAGTATTATCATTAGAATGAGGATGGAAAATGTTTTTAACATTTATTTGAGACAGAGTTTTGCATTATTTTATTAAAATAATTAAATTCTTTTTCTATGAATGAAGGACAAACAGGGAAAACAGACAAAGCTGTTATTCTATGATTTTCAAATTGTATTTATTTACATTTGATTGATTAGTTGAAGATTAACTACAAGTATTCAGCATAGTACAAAATTTAGGATGCACTGCAAGTGTATCTTTATAGTTATCATCACACTATGTCCAATCTAGATGTACAACACTCTTTTTTATAGTGTTCTGTAAATTATCAGGAACACCAGTTGTGATGAATGGAAAGACTGGCAGGCTGAGATTATACAAGGGGAGGGAATACCCCTGCTTATCTTTTCATACTGGTATAGTTCCTTTGGTAAAGGTTTTGTACAAATGTTGTTTATATCAGATGTATACGTTTTGAAGAGAGTTGTTATTTAGAGCTCTGTAAAAAAAAAAAAAAAAAAAAAAGTAAAAAAAAAAAGAAAAAAAAAAAAAAAAAGAATTGTAAACAGAGTTCTAGATAATAACTGGGTGGTATGAAATGTGGGTTAAAAAATTTCGGTTTATTTACAATATTATTTTTTTTTAAATGCATCTGATAATTTTGTGTATAAAATGTTTTGTTATTTTTTACAGAATTGCTTTAGTTGCCTTCCTGACTAACATTTAATGGTGAATGGAGAGACTAGCAGGCTGAGATTGAGGGGTAAGGGGAGGGATTACCCCTGCTTTTCTCTTCATACTTGTAAATTCTGTCACTGCACGGAAGGTCAACAATTAAGAATATATTAGTCATTTTTTTATGTATCAATGTAAGTTAGATTGATAAGTTATATCAGATGTATATAAAGTAAGATGAAAGTATTATTTAGAGCTCTGTAAAAAAAAAACGCTTGTAAACAGAGGTCTAGATAATGCATTAAGGGGTTTGGTTTGGAATTGGGATTTCAAATTTTATTTACAGGTCATCATCTACAAAAATGCATCTGATATTATTTGCTCCAAGCCCAATTTCGTGTCCCAAATATAATGAGTACAGAATAATGGTGACAGCTTGGTCAACATCCTTATTTTAAGTTTGATTCACCCCTCCTTTCGTCACCCACCCAGCCTCATCCCCACCCTTTTAATAAGTAGTTATAGGTTAAGGTTTCTTATTGGAATTAATGATTGATTGATTGATTTTAATTAAGTGTCACATAACTATTAAGATACTCATTTCTGTATAACAAGATTAATCTCCAATATTTGAAGGTGTTTTGATCAAGTTTTATTAAACTCAAGATGTTTAGTATTTCATCAGCTCTGTCAAATACAAAATAGAAATTTACCTCTATAGATATATCTGCATTTTATATGCTACAACATTTTGCCTGTTTTACAAAGATTTATCTTACCAAATGAAAAGCCCTGTCCATGAAATTGATTTAATTGAACTTTCACACTGTTGACAATAACCCTGTTTGTTTGTTCTTCCACTAACAACCCTGTTTGTTCGTGACAATTGTACTCTTGAAATATCTGTTACAATTACACACCCATGCTTTTTCCCTATAGGTTTTTTAATGCAGGGTGCATGTTTTTCTATGTTACAGTATGTTTGTCTCTGTTTTTAATAAAGAACAATTACATAGAAATGTTTCTGTTTGTTGAAAAATTGAAAGGTCCTTATCTACATCCTCTTCAAAGGTATGAGTTTGTTACAAATATCTTGACCCTAGCATAATTCATCAATTTGGATGACCAATTATGTCCTTGAGGCTAAGACAGACATAAAACTGGTATTTGCAACTTCAATGCCAAGGACATACTCCATTTAGAAGAAGTACTTGTCTGTCATATTTGTTTTTCATAAATTATTTGGATATAAATAAGTCTGGTAATTCTTGTTTGAATCATCCCCCTTGTTTTGTCCTAGGGATTATATAGAAAACTTCCTGGTATACAGCATTTTGCTCAATGTTGAAGGCTGTACAGCAACATTTAGCTGCTTATGATCTGCATCAATTGAACTTTGGAGCACATATAGACTAGTTGTCTCATCAGCAATCATTCCACATCTTATTTTATAGACTGGTTTGCTGGAGTCAGAATATTAATTAAGGGTATGTTGATCTATTTTGAGGTTAAAATGTCGAAAGCCACAGATCAAAAATGGAAGTGAAAGTTTTTTGGGGGAACTTTAAGGAATTGTGCTGCAATTTAATCTGTATTTGGATTCATTGGCTAGTGGTAGTACTTTATAGAACCACAACCTTCGACAGAAAAACTGACAATTATAGTCCATTAAGATTAGCTAAGTGCACTTGCCACTTGGAGGCTTCAAACGTACATCCTCTGCATGTAAAGGCTAGTGATGCAGTAGTTTTAACTACTCCGACAACAATGCCACCATTTAGGTCTCGCCTAAATCAGGATATATGGATATATGTTATTTAATGAGAAAGATCCTATCAAATATGATGTCTAAAGTTCAAGGTCACATATACCAAAACAAACTAAAAGCAGTGTAGAAGCACTGTTTTCGCAAATAGAACCTTGCTAGGAAGTAAACTTAGTGCTGGAGTTTCTCGCTACATTGAAGACCCATTTGTGGTCTTCGGCTGTTGTCTGCTCTATGGTCGGGTTGTTGTCGCTTTGACATATTCCGCATTTCCTTTCTCAATTTATTATTAGATATGGTAAATCAAGCAGATCAAATTTATTCGTTCATTGTGTAATCATACGGTTTTTGATTGAGTTAAGTCTGCCAATTGATATTTTATCGTGTGTTTTTCTACGTTGTGATGTTATGCTATTGTTTCAGAAAAAGGGAGAAGGTTTGGATCCATTAAAACGTTTAATCCCGCTGCAAATTTTTGCACCTGTCCTAAGTTAGGAATCTGATGTATAGTAGTTGTCGTTTGTTTATGTAATATATACGTGTTTCTCGTTTCTTGTTTTGTTTATTTAGATTAGACCGTTGGTTTTCCCGTTTGAATGGTTTTACACTAGTAATTTTGGGGTCCTTTATAGCTTGTTCGGTATGAGCCAAGGATCCGTGTTGAAGGCCGTACTTTAACCTATAATGGTTTACTTTTTAAATTGTTATTTGGATGGAGAGTTGTCTCATTGGCACTCACACCACATCTTCCTATATCTATGGAAGACCCCAAATAATTTGTTAGTCCACATATAAGGGTAATTCATTTCAGGACGATACCTTTGGAAAATTTCACAACAATTAATTGAGACTATTTTTGTGGTATGATTTCAACAATATTTTACGTATTATATAAAATTCTATTCCAAATCAATCCATATGTAAAAAAAAAACCAAACATGAATGATTCCCAATTATTGGAGAGCCAACACATGAAGCATCTATGCTTGAGATTACATGTATAAATTTGCTAATAAGTAAATTCATGGAGACCCACTATTGGTAGGTCTGTGGTATTTGATATGCAATTGTATTAGCGCACATATCAAGTTCATGAAGATTATTGGCCTTGCCCCTTCAGTCATGGTCTATTGACTTATTTACATGTTTTGTGATTGTCTGCATCTCATTTCCATGGCATTCCTCAGTCTTTAAATTGCATAGTTTACATTTTGAAGTTGTAATAAGATCAGTTTATGATTACTGTAAATTCAGAAATTATTGTGTGCATTTATTTAAGATTGAGATTTTGTCAGTTTAGACTTTTAATTTTTACGATTTTTGAGAAAAATCCTGTTTAATTCGTATAAAATATTTCAAATTGTGAGATTAAATTATTGGGTTTACAACTTTGTCACATTTTTCGCAATAATAAAAACCTCGCAATAATTTCTGACTTTAAATTAACCAATAACACTAAGGACGTGTTCACACCAAACGCCGTGTAGAGTAAACATGTTTACAATTAGTTTAGTGTAGTGTACACTGGTTTCACATTACATTTGTTCACATCAATACACCTTGTTTAGATACCTGTACATAAGATTTGTTCCCACTTGTAAACTATATGTCATTTAAATGTTCATTACGTAGTACTGAATTCAAAATTTTTGGATTTTTTTTCTAGCGGTAAGGAAACAACCATTTGACTTCAAAAGGGGGGATGGGGGATGGGAATGGAAATATTCCAATCCCCACTTTGATAAAAAGTAAATAAAAAATGGTCATAGATGATAGTTTTTTTTTATTCTGAATCAAGAGTTTCCCCATACATTATAGTGTTAAATATTGAAATAAAAGTATTTGATCAGCAGCATCGAAAAAAAAGGAATAAACGTACGCGCGAAAAAAAATCTGACTCAGATAAAAAAAAAATAACCCTCCCCTTTTTTTTAAGTTAAGTGGTTGCTACTTTATGAAAGCAATTTTTATAATTTGCAGTAGTTTGAATACACTAGAGATGTCTTGATAACGCATTAGAAAACGTTAGCTGCATCAGCGTGCTTACAGCCGGAAAAAAAGGATTGAGATATTAGGGATCACTACATTTTTATCTTTTCTGTTCGTTTCAAATGGTATTTCTTCTCCACTTTCATTTTATGTGGAGGGGGAGGGAGCGTGAGCTATTGATTTTTTTCAGGAAAAATTTTGGTGACAAGTCGAAATCAATTTTAGCATTATACTAGTACATGTATATAGTGGCAGCTGAGGGTGAAACACACAAAAAAAATTTCAGGGCCAAAAACTGGAAACATTTTTTGTTTCCAAAACAAAATCCATAGCTCACCACCCCCACCCCCTCGCCTTTATGTTTTATAATCAACTATAATAGCCCCCCCCCCCCCCGCGAAAATCAATTGGTTGCTGCCTTATGCGATCGGCAAGGATGCTGCTTTGAGTCTTGATTAGGGGTTAATAAAGTACGCTAATTTTTTTTAACACAAATTTAGACAACTAATAATTATCAAAAATATCAATTTTACTCAAAAATAGTTTCCTCCTTAAATATATACACGATAAAACTAATGTCCTAAATGTCTAGTTTTGTGTACACTTAACCTACACAAGGCCTACATTGACTATCGACTGTATGTAGGTAAAACATGATTTAAACTACATGTAAACATTGAGTTTAATCAATGGGAACGCAATTGTGTTTAGTTTACGTGTGAGTTACACTAACACGACACCGAATTTAGGTCAATGTGAACACGGCCTAAGTCAATGATATTTAGTATGCAATTGAAATAGAATTCCCTCTTATATTGCCCCTCCACCCATAGTTTATTGACTTGGAAACTTTTGCATTGTTTAGTTGTTAAAGTTTGTGTTTGTCAGTTAAAGGGAACTTACATATGAGCAATGTATTTGGTACGCAGTTGTATTGGCATTTACAATTTTCAAAGAGGTTATTCAGCCCTTGACCTTCAGTCATGTAATAAAAAAAGAAGATGTGGTATGATTGCCAATGAGGCAACTCTCCACAAGAGTTATGTAGATTTTGAAAATTTGCTTACATTTTTTAAAGAACTAAATACAGCCAAAGACAATACAGACGATACAAAAGACACTTCTCAAGCTCATTGCGATTTCGATAATAACATCGATGAAAGCCTTAATCTGCCGATAACTGAAGATGAAATTTTAAAGTGCGTAAAAAAGCTGAAAAACAACAAAGCCTGTTCAGATGGTAAGATTAATACATAAAATCTTCGCTTGGTCAGTATATGGAACTTTATGTCAAATTGTTCAATCTTATCTTTGAATCGGGGACAATTCCTGAATCATGGGTGATGGGGACCATTAAACCATTTTACAAAAATAAAGGTGATAAATACAACCCTAAAAATTATCGCCCGATTACAATTGTTAGCTGTTTTGGAAAACTATTTACTTCAATCTTAAATGCAAGACTAACAAAATTTTCGGAAGAAACATTATTGATTAAGGAAAATCGATTTGGTTTTCGTGAAGGTTATTCAACAACTGATTGCATGTTCGTTTTGCATTCATTTTTTTAAATTCTAAGAAATAAGAAAAAGAAGCTCTTTTGTGCATTTGTTGATTTTGAGAAGGCATTTGACACTGTTCGACGGGATGCTCTGTGGTATAAAATGCTTTTAAGTAAAATAAGTGGCAAAATGTACAACATTATCTTTAATATGTATCAAAATATCAAATCATGTTTAATATATAATGGTAAAAAATCTGGTTTTTTTTCCATGCGAAAATGGTGTTCGACAGGGTGAAATTCTATCACCTTTTTTTTTTTTTTTTTTTTTTTTTTTTTTTTTAAATGACTTCGAAGATTTTTTATGCCAAGAAAATGTGATTGGTCTACAAACAGTAAGCAAAGACATTGAAACAAAGTTAGATATTTATTTAAATTTATTTGCTATACTTTATGCTGATGACACGATCATACTTGCCGAAACGGCGACTGATCTCCAGGCCTCCTTAGATAAATTTAATACGTGTTGTAACATATGAGGACTCAAGGTGAACGTTGAAAAACAAAGATAGTAGTTTTTAAAAAGGGAATATTGAAAAAGAATTTAATGTTTAAATATAATAACTCAAACATCGATATTGTTAAAGACTTTAATTATTTGGGGGTACATTTTTCAAGAACTGGGAGTTTTAAAACGGGCAAACTTCATTTGGCAGAAAAGGCTATTAACGCAATGTACGATGTCTTACGAAAAGGAAGATAACATAATCTTTCTATTAGCTGTCAACTTGATCTTTTTGACAAACTTGTTAAACCAATTCTTTTATATGGCTGTGAAATATGGGGATATGAAAATATTGACATCCTGGAAAAAGTTCATTAAAAATTTTGTAAACTCCTTCTCCATTTTAAACCTACTACACCTAACTATGTTATATTTGGGGAACTCGGTCGATACCCTCTTAATATTGATATAAAAATCGGAATGATATCATATTGGATAAGAATATTAAAAGGCAAACAAGAAAAACTATGCTTCATTGTGTTTAAATTACTGCTGAAATTATGATTGGCTAAAACATACGATTAGAACTAGTCTCCAAGACCAATTTATTCAAACTTGGAGTTCAAATATTAATAACAGTCCTAAAACGGTTAACTATTGCATTTATAAAGAAAGTTTTGCTTTCGAAAACTATATCAACAAGCTAGACGATAAAGACGTTTTCACTCTTTGTAGATTTAGAACCGTAAATTACAAGCTCCCAATAGAATCTGGTAGATGAAAAAACATACCCAGAGAAAATCGAACTTGTAACTTATGTAATAGTAATGAAATTGGAAACGAATTTCACTATATTTTAGAATGTACATATTTTTCCGAAGAAAGGAAAGAATGTTTAGATGAAAAATTCTGTACCAACATTGATACTCTAAAGTTTAAAGCCATTATGAATTTTTCGAAACAATCAAAACTTAAAAAGCTGTGTAAGCTCATTAGAATCATTAATACAGAAATGGATTCTCTCTGATAAAATGGAATCCTCCAAACCTATGCATTCTTTTCTTCTTTATTTGCTGTAACCTCACCATGTTTTATAATATTATTATGTATGTCTATGTATTTCTGTATACCATTGTATCAACATAGGTTCTTCAGAATAATATATATATATATATAGACCAAATGACACAGATAATAACAGTTATAGGTCACTGTACGGCCTTCAACAATGAGCAAAGCCCATACCACAAAGTCAGCTATAAAAGGCCCTGAAAATGACAAATGTATAACAATTCAAACAAGAAAACTAATGGCCTAATTTATTTACAAAAAGTGAATGAAAGACAAATATGTAACACATCAACAAATGGCAACCACTGAGTTACAGGCTCCTGACTTGGGACAGGCGCATACATACAGAATATGGCAAAATTCAAACATGTTAGCAGGATCTTACTAATAGATTAAATTAGTTTTTTTGCAGTGAATATTTACACAGCATCAGTCTGATTTTTTTTTATTATTAAACTCCTTATTTTTGTCCTAAAATCTGAACATTTTTAAATGTGATGATAATTTGATGAAGTCATATGTTATAATGTCTAATTGTTTCTGTTAAAAAAGATTTTAATCGTTTGCATCATAAGTGGTGTAGTTGTGATGTCGATAATGTAGGGACGTTCATTATAAACTGATTTTTGGTATAATTTGCAAAATTTATGACCCGATTTGAAAAAAATTAACAGTGGCCACCTACATCAACAAATATTTATGTTAGAATATCTCTCATTTACCTATTTCTTTTAGTTTTCACCATAATTTCAATAGGAGAGGGGTGGTGTCACATATAAAATCTCAAAACATGGTTTAAAAAGGTTGTAAATCTCTTGAAAAAAATATGATTTAGTGAATCAACTCATTTGTCTATCTGTTGAGAAGAAGAAACCATATTACATGTATGAGTTCATTACTTTGAAGTTAATGTAGTCTGAAATTTGCCCAAAAAAATTGACATGATTAATTGTAAAATTACATTGAGCTGAATGCAGACCTGACTGAATTGTTATATTAATTTAACTCTCACTAGATAATATTCTTTGCACAGAAATAGATTTTTAATTGGGAAATGGACTTTTAAATGTCATATTGTCTACCACGTTTGGAGCAAGATGAAGGGAATTCCTAATGAATACTGATATGATATACATACCGGTATCTTAGTCTGTCCATATCAATAATTTTTCCATATCCAAGGATTTGTATAGTAAGAAGGTTCTTTTACTATACAAATCCTTGCTATATCTATCTGCAAATGTGCACCTCACAATTCAATGTTTCATGCAATTTATGGATTAATTTATTGAGTATCATAATATACAGAATGGCATTCTTAATTGCCACCCATTGTTTGTGGGAAGAATTTGTAAAATAACTTATTACAATGTTTGCCAAAATCTACCATAATCTTTAAAACTTTTAAAACAAATAAAAAAATGTGTTTACATTAGAACAAAATATTGTGGCCAAAATGGAATCATTAATAGAATCTGTGACAAAAAAAAACACTCTAAATAAGAATAGTATGCAGACTAAGGTTCTTAGTGTGAGAAAAGACTTTTAAACAGTATATTGAGTGTAGTGTTACAAAGTATTGAACGGAACGGATATGTGAGCTCTGCGCCGGAGATTGATGGTACCAATCAAAAAGATTAGTCCAAGATTAATTTTATCATTTTCGATGTACAAAGAGGGATAACTCGAACATTTTTCAAAACATTTTAACACCACAGAGCATAAAAACAGAACACATCAATTTATATTATGTATCTAATTGTTATTAGTAAAGGCTTGGGTAAAGATTTTTATGCCCCACCTACCAAAGTAGAGGGGCATTATGTTTTCTGGTCTGTGGCTACGTCCGTCCGTCCGTTCGTTCGTTCGGTTAAAGTTTTGGTTAAAGTTTTTGGTCACATCAACTTGAAATTTAGTACACATAGTTTTTGGTCAGGGTAGTTTTTGATGAAGTTGAAGTCACATCAACTTGAAACTTAATACACATGTTACCGAAGATATGATCTTTCTAATGTTAATTCCAAATTAAATTTTGACCCCAATTTCACGGTCCACTGAACATGGAAAATGATAGTGCAAGTCGGGCATCAGTGTACTATGGACACATTATTATTATGCCCCACCTACGAAAGTAGAGGGGCATTATGTTTTCTGGTCTGTGGCTCCGTCCGTCCGTCCGCTCGTTCGTCGTACCGTTCGTCCGTTCGGCCCGCTTCAGGTTAAAGTTTTTGGTCAAGGTAGTTTTTGATGAAGTCACCTTGACACTTAATACACATGTTCCCCATGATATGATCTTTCTAATATTAATGCCAAATTAAAGGTTTGACCCCAATTTCACGGTCCACTAAACATAGAAAATGATAGTGCGAAGTTCAGGTTAAAGCCTTTTGGATAAAGTTTTTGGTCAAGGTAGTTTTTGATGAAGTTGAAGTAACATCCAATTGAGACTTAGTACACATGTTACCTAAGATAAGATCTTCCTAATATTAATTCCAAATTAAATTTTGACTCCAATTTCACGGTCCACTGAACATGGAAAATGATAGTGCGAGTAGGGCATCCGTGTACTATGGACACATTCTTGTTTTATATATTTTACAGACTACTGCTTACATAGCAACAGACGAATACAAATAGCTGTTACTTCCATTTTAATTTGGGTATTTTTTCCAAACAAAAGGGTGCTATAAACAGTTTCGTACTAAAAACTACGGTTATTCCACGACTAAAAATAACCATGGCGGGAAACCCCTGTTTATTTACTTACTTGGTGAAAAAGTATCATGTTTTTTGTATTTGATTGTAAAAATAAGTTACTTAGCTTTCAATTAAAACAGGTTGAATGATTGAAATAATTTTAAAAATTATATTAAATATACATGTTTCGAGGGGAGACAACACTGTAAACAGTCTGTTTTTTTAGCAGTGAAAATTGAAAGCTTATTTGCAGCCTGTAGCTCTTTTCGGAGCAGGAAACCGTACCCGGAAACAAGATTTTTTGAAAGGCCAGGTAAAAACCTACAAAATTCATACAGTTTTGATTATGAAAAATGTGCATGGATCATGTCTTCATGGGTGTGCACATGACCTGATTTCAAGTTTTTTATGTTAAAATTATACCTTCCCCCCCCCCATGTTCATTGGATGAAATTTTTATAATATATTAGAAGTACACATTATTTTTATTTCTTTATTAACTAGAGAACATTCTGATTCCAGTGATATCTAGTTTTATACAATTATCTTTATTAATCAGTCCACCAGTAACTTGGGACAGCAAATACAGAATGTGACGGTTAAAGGGAATACGATACAGTTACAGGGGAGGTAATGACAAGAATCCTAACTTGGGACAGCAAATACAGAATGTGACGGGTTAAAGGGAATACGATACAGTTACAGGGGAGGTAATGACAAGAATCCTAACTTGGGACAGCACATACAGAATGTGACGGGTTAAAGGGAATACGATACAGGTACAGGGGAGGTAATGACAAGAATCCTAACTTGGAACAGCACATACAGAATGTGACGGGTTAAAGGGAATACGATACAGTTACAGGGGAGGTAATGACAAGAATCCTAACTTGGGACAGCACATAAAGAATGTGACGGGTTAAAGGGAATACGATACAGTTACAGGGGAGGTAATGACAAGAATCCTAACTTGGGACAGCACATACAGAATGTGACGGGATAAAGGGAATACGATACAGTTACAAGGAGGTAATGACAAGAATCCTAACTTGGGACAGCACATACAGAATGTGACGGGTTAAAGGGAATACGATACAGTTACAGGGGAGGTAATGACAAGAATCCTAACTTGGGACAGCAAATACAGAATGTGACGGGTTAAAGGGAATACGATACAGTTACAGGGGAGGTAATGACAAGAATCCTAACTTGGGACAGCACATACAGAATGTGACGGGTTAAAGGGAATACGATACAGGTACAGGGGAGGTAATGACAAGAATCCTAACTTGGAACAGCACATACAGAATGTGACGGGTTAAAGGGAATACGATACAGTTACAGGGGAGGTAATGACAAGAATCCTAACTTGGGACAGCACATAAAGAATGTGACGGGTTAAAGGGAATACGATACAGTTACAGGGGAGGTAATGACAATAATCCTAACTAGGGACAGCACATACAGAATGTGACGGGTTAAAGGGAATACGATACAGTTACAGGGAAGTTAATGACAAGAATCCTAACTTGGGACAGCACATACAGAATGTGACGGGTTAAAGGGAATACGATACAGTTACAGGGGAGGTAATGACAAGAATCCTAACTTGGGACAGCAAATACAGAATGTGACGGGTTAAAGGGAATACGATACAGGTACAGGGTAGGTAATGACAAGAATCCTAACTTGGGACAGCACATACAGAATGTGACGGGATAAAGGGAATACGATACAGTTACAGGGAGGTAATGACAAGAATCCTAACTTGGGACAGCACATACAGAATGTGACGGGTTAAAGGGAATACGATACAGGTACAGGGGAGGTAATGACAAGAATCCTAACTTGGGACAGCACATACAGAATGTGACGGGTTAAAGGGAATACGATACAGTTACAGGGGAGGTAATGACAAGAATCCTGACTTGGGACAGCACATACAGAATGTGACGGGTTAAAGGGAATACGATACAGGTACAGGGGAGGTAATGACAAGAATACTAACTTGGGACAGCACATACAGAATGTGACGGGTTAAAGGGAATACGATACAGGTACAGGGGAGGTAATGACAAGAATCCTAACTTGGGACAGCACATACAGAATGTGACGGGTTAAAGGGAATACGATACAGTTACAGGGGAGGTAATGACAAGAATCCTAACTTGGGACAGCAAATACAGAATGTGACAGGTTAAAGGGAATACGATACAGTTACAGGGGAGGTAATGTCAAGAATTCTAACTTGGGACAGCAAATACAGAATGTGACGGGTTAAAGGGAATACGATACAGTTACAGGGGAGGTAATGACAAGAATCCTAACTTGGGACAGCAAATACAGAATGTGACGGGTTAAAGGGAATACGATACAGTTACAGGGGAGGTAATGACAAGAATCCTAACTTGGGACAGCAAATACAGAATGTGACGGGTTAAAGGGAATACGATACAGTTACAGGGGAGGTAATGACAAGAATCCTAACTTGGGACAGCAAATACAGAATGTGACGGGTTAAAGGGAATACGATACAGGTACAGGGTAGGTAATGACAAGAATCCTAACTAGGGACAGCACATACAGAATGTGACGGGTTAAAGGGAATACGATACAGTTACAGGGGAGGTAATGACAAGAATCCTAACTTGGGACAGCACATACAGAATGTGACGGGTTAAAGGGAATACGATACAGGTACAGGGTAGGTAATGACGTTACATTCATGAACATCTGATAAATATGAGTTATTTCTGAATAAAAAATGTATAAATTTTAAGGATACTTATAAAATACAGAAATTGCAAATTATTTAACAAAAAAACATTTGTGTTTATCTTTAAAAACAAAAAAGTTTTTTTCAAAAACAACATAACCGGCTGCCACAGATCCGAATTTGAGCAAATATCCAAATTTCGACCTAATTTTTTCTCAAAAAGTAGCACATGAAGGTATATTTTTTATTACATATTTGATTTAATCTGGTAAAAAATAGTCTCTTTTTCAAAATGTAAATGCGGGATCAAAACTGTATTGTATGCCCTTAACATGTTTGTGAGCCCCTAACCCGCCTCCTTACCTTGGAAATTTGTGTAACAGTACAACATAAACCTCAAAAATGTTGACGAATTCCGCGTGTCACATAGCAAATTATATATAGCTCATACTATATTGTGCAGTGGCAACTATTTGGATGTATAATGAGGGCGACTTGTGAATAACAAATAAACGATAACTCCAATGGGTGAAGGTTTGTAAGTTAGGTCATCTGGGATGAAGGGCAGCAATACGATTTCAATTTATACAAGAGTTTGGACAGGGGTAGACATTTGTCCTTGTTACAGACCTCTTTGAATTGCCTCAATCAGTGGCGGATCCAGAAATTTACATAAGAGAGGGCCCACTGACTGCCTAAGAGGGGTCCCGCTCCGGTCATGCTTCAGTGATTCCTATATAAGCAACCAAATTTTTCCCCGAAAAGAGGGACCGCCCCCCTGCCTCCCTCCCCCTAAATCCGCCTCTACCTCAATGGTTGTGCAAGTTGAAGTAACGTTTAATTTATGAATGTGGAATTTTCAAAGAAATAAGGTGAAGTTGAACTTTGCCTTTTTATATAATTATAAATACTATTTGGATGGAGAGTTGTCTCATTGGCACTCACACCACATCTTCCTATATCTATTAACATCGATTGTTTTGACGTTGATTATGTTTCCATAGCAATTTATATAAAACTGTTTCTATCTGTAAGTTTTGAACATGCTTAAGTATTCGGTTAACCGATAAAACATATAAAGATGGCTGTTATTGTCAATCTGGTCGGATTAACCCATGTTAACGTGATAACCAACAATGTATACATGTAGGTCAGTGTATGTAAAGTGCGGATCCTAAAATATCATTTCTTACTGTATATGCAATAAACACATGTCTAATTGTAGAATGATAAATAAACAGACGAACTTTTTTTAATTTTTGAAGAAAATGAAGAAAATTAGTTAAAATGTATATGTTCAGAAATACATAATACTAATAAAACAAAGAAAGAGATGCGAGCGGGGTTTTATCGCGCCTAAAGCCATCCAGCTGTGAAATATATACCAAAATAGGTGAATATTTAAGACATTTCACGAACAGATCGTGCAGGTGCTTTATAACTAACAGGTAAGATGTTGTTGCAGTAAAAAATATTCATTTTAATACAATTAATAAAGTTGTATAACGTAGAATATGTTTTTTCATTTAGTTTCTTCATATTTAACTAAATTCCACTATGATGATTTCGTAATGCTAGTCATGTTTACTGTCGAATAATGATACTATTCTTTCATTTTCACTGTGGAGCGAATCATTAGTATTGTATATGCGGTGCATTTTCACTGTATAATATTTTTTTTTTCATCTATTACAGCTCATTTCTTTAAGCATGTAGAGTAAGACTTTAGATGACTTGCTTGCTTTTCTTTTATTGGATAATCATTATGACAACACCCAATTTAATTTAAATATTCAACATACAGGTTAAACTTTGCCTATTCATATTGTTTAAAAATTTCAATCTTATTTACAAAGTTTGTATAAACAATTAAACAAACAAAGCAAGCAAGCCAACCAAAGTTTTGCTTTACATGCATTAGGAAATTAGCTGTAAAGCCTTAATTTAGCCGACTTGCTCAAACAATAGATAAAGTAAGAGAAAGATTTGATAAAATTTAACTTACGGAGGAAAGTTTGGTTTTAAAACACTATAATAAATTCAATAGAAAAACGTATATTTCAAATGTATTCCATTTAGTTTCTTATAAAGCGTATAGGGATCTTTATCCTTATTTTTTTTATCCATTTCCATGACACTTCACCACTAATTACGTACATCTTGATATAGATTGAACCTCTGTTTTCCCGTTTAAAAGGTTTTACACTGAAGCCGTTTATAACTTGCTGTTCGGTGTGAGCCAAGACTCCATGTTGAAGACCGTATTTTGACGTATAATGGTCTACTTTTATAAATTGTGACTCGGATGGAGAGTTTTCTCATTGTCACATACATGTACGACGTCTATATATGGCTCAAAAACGAAACGAGACGGGATAAAAAAATCCACGCTAATTTTTTAATATATTTATAATGGGCTTAATATGAGTCAGAATAGAGTAAAATAGTGGGTCGCATTTGGGTATAAGCGTGACGCCGGATTGCCGATTTTTTGCAAGCGTGACAGGTGAAAGTCAAATGATTGTGTCGTGAAAAACGAGAAAAGAAGTCTAGCGGGACACGGATAATTACAAAAAATGAGAATAGTATCAGCGGGATACGGGAATCTGACAAAACAATAAGCGGAATACGGGAATCTGCCAAAACAGTAAGCGGGATCCAGGATCAGAACCCCCCAATGAGACCCCAGAATAAGATATTTTTGTATATTCATCCTATTGTTTCAGTCATGCCTTCAATAACAAATATATCTGATGCATGCATTTTTTTATATTTTTGGTCCCTTTTTTAATTTTGTGGGGTCCAAATTTATAGACAAAAGTCCTTTAATATAGATATTTGGGATTCTTTGAAATGCTGAATCTTACCGTGTATCTAGTTTGGGGATTTTTTGCCTAGTTTCTGAAATAGCCCACATAGAGCTCCAAAGGGTCTAAAATCAACAAAAATGAATTGTAGCATGCATTTCGTGTACAATAACCCAAATGTGTATGGTTTTACCTCTGCGGTAGTATCCATTCGCGGATCTAGAATTTTTCATTTTGAGAATCGCTTTTGTTACAAGTTTGAAAAGCTATATATTTGATGAAGAATGAATGAGGAGTTTGTATTTCAATTTGAAAATACATGTATCATTAATCATAAAGTCATCAACTAAGTTTTTTCATTTGTTGCAAGTGCATTTATCACATAATTCTACAATAAAAATTCCTCGCATCTTTGAAAATTCTACATTAATAATGACTGCACTAACAGCGATAATTCATCGCATCTATAATTAAAATGGATCGCTTTCAATAATCGATATGCTATATTATGATTCTTTTATAACACTTATTTGAACTTTAATGCTATGTTTGTATATTATAAAGACATATCACAATGAAAATATGTTAAAACTTTCCTTCAAATCACTTAACTTGATATTTTCAAAACGTAAATAAATACAGTTTTCCCATGATCCTTTATTCTACAATAGACATACCCGCATATAACAGTAAAAATGAACTAGCTGGATTCGCACTTTATATACACTGTAGGTTAGGTTTGTATTCCCGGTCGTTTAGATGCTTGGTGTTTTTTTGAATGAGTGATTGAAGAGAGTACACAGCGCACTATGTTTTGTTGAATGAGTGATTGAAGAGAGTATACAGCGCACTATGTTTTGTTGCGTAAATTAACTAACTAGCTCTGATTCCTTTCACGAATTTGGCTATACTTTTTGGACCTTTTGGATTATAGCTCTTCATCTTTTAAATAAGCTTTGGATTTCAAATATTTTGGCCACGAGCATCACTGAAGAGACATGTATTGTCGAAATGCGCATCTGGTGCAACAAAATTGGTACCGTTGATTGTATTAAACCCAGCATGAAACATACTAAATTGAACTTGCAACAGCATAAATCGACAAACTATAACATATTGCCTCTATCGAGATGATGACACTTTATATTTCTGATAAACCTTTTCAAATAGATTGATTGCTTTTCAAATAGTTGGTTACTTCACGAAGTTTAGTTGTGCTTCAACTTTGACTTGGTAGGTATGTATTTTAGTAGTGCTTTGCATGTATTTCAATATGCCTGTGCTCTTATATATCCTGTCTGTATGTTGTTTGTTTTACTGTGTTTAGGTTATTTTATATTCCGTAAAAAGGCTCTTTAAAAGAGCTTATGTGTGTATTGTTATATGTCAACCGAATCAAAATAAAACTTTCGTATCATATCCGTATAAAACCAATGGCAAATAGTTCATTCATAATCCAGTACTAGAACAAATTAACAATGCATACAATAGGTAGATTCTTTAGCAGAGGTGTCCAAGATTAATGTTGGAAAAGTTAAGGAAATGAGAGTATGTTAGAAATGAACAGACCTTACAACAGGTAAGTACTGATCCCTTAAAAAGTTGTTGCAAGGGTTCCTAAACTACAAAGAGCGTTACACTCTCTTTCCAAGAGGAAAAGGATTCAACGTCCACATTACTTGAACATCCCACATAGCCAAAGAGACGCCCCAACTGCCGGTCAAAGAAATCTTGACAAATGGTGCGATACTTTTTTCCTAATCACGTTTGTTTGGGGGGGGTAACAACTTGAAGACTGGTATTTGTTATATATATGTTCCGTGGCTTCATGGTATTTATAAAACCACTTATCATGGTAAGATTTCCAATCTAAAATTAATGTATGAAATCCTAGTAGGATTCTACACGAACGAATACAGATACAAATACAATCATAGTACTAATTTATCGTGGCATATGAAGAAAAATCCGTCCTTTCGAAACACATCTTAAGTTGAGTAGCTTTATGCATACGAACCATGCATCATGCTTTAGATTGCTTACCGATTCCGTAAGACGATATCCTTCATATAATATTTATGTCATTGTTCATCGAACATTACTACCTTTAACTCATTATTAGCACTTAATGAAAATAGCTCCGTAATAAAATATCCGACGATATAAACAAACAGCGATGTACTTATGGTTAGCAGATTCTACTTAATTTCGTTTCATTAAATAATCGTAAAAAAGTCAAATGAATGACACTTTGACGTAACGAATTAACGCACTTTCTGTTGCATTTAAACGATTTTACGACAGTTGCATATTAGTTACTTGAGTAGTTGAGATACTTATATTGTAACGTTTTCTCTTTTTATCACACATTGAAGTTTGGTTGATGATGAATTGGGGTTGTTTGCATTTAAAAAAGAAGGATTTAAAATCAGCCCGAGAAATATTTAAAGGAAAGATAACTGCCACGTTTTATGCTGAATTAATTGTACTATGCATCTTTGAAGTATGTGTTAGTCAAAAAAATGTAGGTTCCTTTTGCTTTTCCTTGCGTAAATTTTAACTAACTCCCTAACCATTCAATTTTGCACTGAACAACCATATATTTCGTCCAAGCGTAGAAAAGACTTATCGGGGCCTTTTCAGTATAGCTGACTATGCGGTATGGGCTTTGCTCATTGTTGAAGGCCGTACGGTGACCTATAGTTGTTAATGTCTGTGTCATTTTGGTCTCTTGTGGAGAGTTGTCTCATTGGCAATCATAACACATCTTCTTTTTTATATTCTCAGTTCCGTTAGGGATAAAGAAAATAACTCATTATGCGTTTGACCTATTACAGAATGCTGGAAGTCGGTAGTAAAAAGTATAACATCGATAACTCATAATCAGCTAGGATATCTTGATAAAATGGTTGTGCCTATATTATTTATAGATTTATAATAAAAACAATAAATGAATTTAATTTTTAAATTGTTATTTGGATGGAGAGTTGTCTCATTGGCACTCACACCACATCTTCCTATATCTATCCACAAAAATATTTCAAATTCAAACCAAACCTCCAAATTCCATCTTGCAAAACACAGTTCAGAAAAAGATCTTTTACCCAAGAAGATTAACCGACTGGAACAAATTACATGAGAACATCATAAATTGCACATCTTCAGTAGACAAATCTTCAATTCCAAAGCATCAACTAAATTACTGATATCAAACTAATTGTACATTAAATTTTGTAATTATATTAATCTATATCTTGTAAGCAAGTTATTTTTCTGCGACATAATCTTAAATTTGTTGAAGGGGGTCACAATATGGTAGAAATATAAATAGAAGACAATATAAATAGATGAACAACACGACGGGTTATCATGTAAAGCAGGATCTGCTTACTATTCCGCAGCACATCTATTTCCCTCCTTTTTTATGGAGGGTTTGGTTGCTAAATCTTTCGTTTTCTATGTTATGTTTTGTAAAATGTAAAAACACAAAAATACTGAACTCCTAGGAAAATTCAAAAAGGAAAATCAAAAATCAAAAGGCAAAATCAAAAGTCCAAACACATCAAACGAATGGATAACAACTGTCGTATTCCTGACTTGGTACAGGCATTTTCTAATGTATAAAATGGTGGATTGAACCTGGTTTTATAGCTAGCTAAACCTCTCACTTGTATGACAGTCGCATCAATTCCATTACATTGTCAACGATGTATGAACAAAACAAACATACTCAAAGAGTACAAATGTCAAAAATAGGGGTACAGCAGTCAATATTGTGTTATCATCTTAATATCACTATAAAAACAACAAATGTAACGAAGAAGCACAAAAAAGGCATACATCAAATTAAACATACTCATTATGCTTTTCTTAGACTACTGTAAATTGTTGTTTTTCTTATGATCGAATTTCGTTGTTTGCCAGGGCATAGTAAGTTTTATTCGACTTATAAATTTGATTATCGCTATTTTGTGCATTTTTCCATTGATCTTTTTTTGTGATAATTTTCATATCATGCTTCTCGCTTGAGATGGAAAAATTATCGCTAGAAACTAAGGAGGCCACGTGGCGTTGCTAACGAAATTGACATTGAAATTGACAACGTGTCATAGGTAAAACAGCGATAAACAGATTATCATTGGTCATCTCAACTCGATTGCTTTTCTCACTTTCGCTGTACCAGCTCAAGCGAGAAAATCAATCTCGTTGAGATAATCAACGATAATCTATAAATATCACTTCGGACATCCGTCGTGTCTCTTTTACATAATAGTATACTACGAATCTGTTAAAAAAACGAACTAGATTGTTTGTCTTTTGTAATAAAACATCCTTCGGCACACTATACAAGAAGAGAAGTTAGAGACAAATAATAAAGAACACACCAATCTAACCTAGTTGGTAATCCATTCGCTGGTTTGTATTACTGATGCAGAGTCTGGCTAGAATGGTGGGTAATCTATTCGCTGGTTAGTACTACTGATACAGAGTCTGGCTAGCGTGATGGGTACTCTTTTCGCTGATTAGTATACTGATACAGAGGCTGGCCAGCGTGGTGGGTAGTCTATTCGCTGGTTAGTATTACTGATACAGAGTCTGGCTTACTTGGTGGGTACTCCATTCGCTTGTTAGTATTAGTGATACAGAGTCTGGCTAGCGTGGTAGGTAATTCATTCACTGGTACTCAATTTTTAGGCTCTCCCTTAACACCATCTGCGAGTATGGTCTTGCTGAAACGATGATAGTCCGTCGGAAAGGGGACGATAAATGGCTGACTCGTGTTAAGAGAGAGCCACATCTCTCGAACGTTAAAGACACCCTTGTAGATTTCGAAAAAGAGTAGGTTAATGCCGCTACAAGGCAGCACTCGTACCCTCAAAGTGAAAAGGGATTAATATGAGTTGCAAAACTTCTTTCCCAATCCACTATAAAAAAATATGTTAAAACTAATTCACTGGTTAGTATTACTGATACAGAGTCTGGCTTACTTGGTGGGTACTCCATTCGCTGGTTAGTATTACTGATACAGAGTCTGGCTAGCGTGGTAGGACATCCATTCGCTGGTTTGTATTACTGAAACAAAATCTGGCTTACTTGGCGGGTACTCCATTCGCTGGTTAGTATTACTGAAACATAATCTAGCTTTCTTGGTGGGTACTCCATTCGCTGGTTAGTACTACTGATGCAGAGTCTGGCTTAATTGATGGGTATTCCTTTCGCTAGTTAGTATTACTGATACAGAGTCTGGCTAGCGTGGTGGGTAATCAATTCGCTGGATAGTATTACTGATACAGAATCTGGCTTACTTGGTGGGTACTCCATTTGCTGATTAGTATGACTGATGCAGAGTCTGGCTAGCGTGGTGGGTAATCAATTAACTGGTTAGTATTTAATATACAGAGTCTTGCTAGCGTGGTTGGTAATCCATTCACTGGTTAGTAATACTGATACAGAGTCTGGCTAGCTCAGTTGATATTCAATCCACAAGTTGTTTCTACTGATACAGAATATGGCTAGCTCACTTGATATACCATTCACTGGCTAGCTTAGTGGGTAATCCACTCGCTGGTTTGTAATACTGATGCAGTTTCGGGCTATCGTGGTGAGTTATCCATTCGCTGGCTAGGATTAATGTTACAGAGACTGATTAGCATAGTTTGAAAGATATTCGCTGGTTTGTATTACTGATACAAAGTCTGGTTAATTTGATAGGTAATCCATTCGCTGGTTAGTTTTACTGATATAGAGTCTGGATAGCGTGATGGGTACTCTATTCGCTGGTTAGTATACCTGATACAGAGGCTGGCCAGCATGGTGGGTAGTCTATTCGCTTACTAGGGTTAGGGTTAGGGTTAGGGTTAGGGTTAGAGCTAGTATAGTTGGTAACCCATTCTCTGGTTTGTATTACTGATACAGAGTTTGGCTAACTAGGTGGGTAATCCATTCACTGGTTTGTATAACTGATGCAGAGTGTTGCTAGGTTAGTTGGTTATCCATTCGCTAATTTGTATTACTGATACAGAGTCTGGATAACTTGGTGGGTAATCCATTCGCTGGTTAGTATTTCTGATACAGACTATGGCTAGCGTGGTGGGTAATCAATTCGCTGGATAGTATTACTGATACAGAATCTGGCTTACTTGGTGGGTACTCCATTTGCTGATTAGTATGACTGATGCAGAGTCTGGCTAGCGTGGTGGGTAATCAACTAACTGGTTAGTATTTAATATACAGAGTCTTGCTAGCGTGGTTGGTAATCCATTCACTGGTTAGTAATACTGATACAGAGTCTGGCTAGCTCAGTTGATATTCAATCCACAAGTTGTTTCTACTGATACAGAATATGGCTAGCTCACTTGATATACCATTCACTGGCTAGCTTAGTAGGTAATCCATTCGCTGGTTTGTAATACTGATGCAGTTTCGGGCTATCGTGGTGAGTAATCCATTCGCTGGCTAGGATTAATGTTACAGAGACTGATTAGCATAGTTTGAAAGATATTCGCTGGTTTGTATTACTGATACAAAGTCTGGTTAATTTGATAGGTAATCCATTCGCTGGTTAGTATTACTGATATAGAGTCTGGATAGCGTGATGGGTACTCTATTCGCTGGTTAGTATACCTGATACAGAGGCTGGCCAGCATGGTGGGTAGTCTATTCGCTTACTAGGGTTAGGGTTAGGGTTAGGGTTAGGGTTAGAGCTAGTATAGTTGGTAACCCATTCTCTGGTTTGTATTACTGATACAGAGTTTGGCTAACTAGGTGGGTAATCCATTCACTGGTTTGTATAACTGATGCAGAGTGTTGCTAGGTTAGTTGGTTATCCATTCGCTAATTTGTATTACTGATACAGAGTCTGGATAACTTGGTGGGTAATCCATTCGCTGGTTAGTATTTCTGATACAGAGTATGGCTAGCTTAGTTGGTAATCCATTCGCTGGTTAGTATTTCTGATACAGAGTATGGCTAGCTTAGTTGGTAATCCATTCGCTAGTTAGTATTGCTGTTACAGATTCGGGCTTGCTTAGTTGGTAATCCATTTGCTGGTTAGCGTTACTGATACAGAGTCTGGCAAGGTTTGTTGGTAATCCACTCGCTGATAAGTATTTCTGTTACTGATTCGGGCTAGCTAAGTTGGTAATCCATTTGCTGGTAAGTGTTACTGATACAGATTCGGGCTAGCTTAGTTGGTAATCCATTCACTGGTTAGTAATACTGATACAGAGTCTGGCTAGCTCAGTTGATATTCAATCCACAAGTTGTTTCTACTGATACAGAATATGGCTAGCTCACTTGATATACCATTCACTGGCTAGCTTAGTGGGTAATCCATTCGCTGGTTTGTAATACTGATGCAGTTTCGGGCTATCGTGGTGAGTAATCCATTCGCTGGCTAGGATTAATGTTACAGAGACTGATTAGCATAGTTTGAAAGATATTCGCTGGTTTGTATTACTGATACAAAGTCTGGTTAATTTGATAGGTAATCCATTCGCTGGTTAGTATTACTGATACAGAGTCTGGATAGCGTGATGGGTACTCTATTCGCTGGTTAGTATACCTGATACAGAGGCTGGCCAGCATGGTGGGTAGTCTATTCGCTAGTTAGGGTTAGGGTTAGGGTTAGGGTTAGGGTTAGAGCTAGTATAGTTGGTAACCCATTCTCTGGTTTGTATTACTGATACAGAGTTTGGCTAACTAGGTGGGTAATCCATTCACTGGTTTGTATAACTGATGCAGAGTGTTGCTAGGTTAGTTGGTTATCCATTCGCTAATTTGTATTACTGATACAGAGTCTGGCTAGCTTAGTTGGTAATCCATTCACTGGTTAGTATTGCTGTTACAGATTCGGGCTTGCTTAGTTGGTAATTCATTCGCTGGTTAGTATTGCTGATACAGATTCGGGCTTGCTTAGTTGGTAATCCATTTGCTGGTTAGCGTTACTGATACAGAGTCTGGCAAGGTTTGTTGGTAATCCACTCGCTGATAAGTATTTCTGTTACTGATTCGGGCTAGCTAAGTTGGTAATCCATTTGCTGGTAAGTGTTACTGATACAGATTCGGGCTAGCTTAGTTGGTAGTCAATTCGCTGGTTAGTATTACTGATACAGAGTCTTGCTAGGTTTGTTGGTAATCCACTTGCTGATAAGTATTTCTGTTACTGATTCGGGCTAGTTAGTTGGTAATTCATTAGCTCGTTAGTATCACTGATGCAGAGTGTTTCAAGGTTAGTTGGTAATCCATTCGCTGGTTAGTGAAATATTAAACCTGAATGGTAAAATTATACAACAAAAGTATTTCATTATTAATTACAATATAAAACTTCTCGGCGTCGTTTAAGAATAAAATTACAGGTTTTGGCACATAATCTTATACTATCTTGATTCGAAAATAAATAAATACAAAACGTTGCTAGGTAAGTTGGTAATATATTCGCTGATAAGTCATGTAAGTATTACTGTTCCAGAGTCTGGCTAGCATAGTTGGTAATTCATTCATTGGTAAGTATTACTGATCGAATTCGGGCTATAGCTGAGATGGTAATCCATTTGCTGGTTATTACATGTATAACTGATACATAGTCTGACTAGGTTTGTTGGTAATCCATTCGGTGGTAAGTACAACTGATACAGATTCGGGCTAGCTTAATTGGTAATTCATTCTTATGTTAGTAATACTGATGAAGAGTGTTGCTATGTTTGTTGGAAATCCATTCACTGGTTAGTATTTCTGATGCAGAGTGTTGCTAGCTTAGTTGGTAATCCATTTGCTGGTAAATATAACTGATACAGAGTCTGGCTAGCTTAGTTGGCAATTCATTCATTGGTAAGTAGTACTGGTACAGATTCGGGCTAGCTTAGCTGGTTATCAATTCGCTGGTTAATATAACTGATGCAGAGTCTGGCTTGAGTAGCTGGTAATGCTTTCGCTGGTAAGTATTACTACTACAGAGTCTAGCTTATTTAGTGGGTTATCCATTCGCTGGTTATTATTACTGATACAGAGTCTGGCTAGTGTGGTTGGTAATCCATTCGCTAGTTTGTATCACTGATACAGATGCTGGCTAGCGTGGATGGGTTTTGTTATTTGATTTTGCAATGTTATTATGGACTTTCCGAATTGATTTTCCTCTAAGTTCAGTATTTTTGAGATTTTAATTTTTTGGTAATCCATTCGCTACTTAGTATTACTGATGCAGAGTTTGATTAGCGTGGTGAGTAAAAAATGAAATCACAAAAATTCTGAACTCAGTAGAAAACTATTGTATGCACATTGAACGACAAATTTATGTGACGTATATAATTTTTCTGACGTCAGACACTCAAATCAATCCATGTGTTCGTAGATAGTAGATGTTGTTGTGTCCTGTTAAATTGTTATACGATGATGACTGATGTTCCCATATTTTGACTATTTTATTGATTGTGACTGTTTAATTAACGCATCATGTAAATGTAACGGAATTTGATGAGACTGTTATTAAAGTGAGAGGGTTAGCGCTATAGAACCAGGTTTAATCCACCATTTTCTACATTTGAAAATGCCTGTACCAAGTCAGGAATATGACAGTTCTTGTCCATTCGTTTTTGATGCGTTTTGTTTTTTGATTTTGCCATGTGATTATGGACTTTCCAAATTGATTTTCCTCTGAGTTCAGTATTTTTGTGATTTTACTTCTTATCGGAAAGTCTATAATCACATGGCAAAATCAAATGACAAAACACATAAAAAACGAATGAACAAGAACTGTCATATTCCTGACTTGGTCAGTCATTTTTAATTGTAGTAAATGGTAGATTTAACCTGGTTTTATTTGCTCATCCTCTTACCTTATTAACAGTATTTTTGGTCTTTTGTTGATAGTTGTCTCATTGGCAATAATACCACATCTTCTTTTTTATATTATCAAATTCCGTTATATTTTCAATGATGCATGAACTTCATTCGCTGGTTAGTATTACTAAAACCAGTTGTTGGCCTTATACGGGTTATATTTTTATGCCACATTTATGCGCATTATGTTTTCTGGTTTGGGCGTCAGTCTGTCCGTCGTTCGTTCGTTCGTACGTCTGTCCGCTTCAGGTTAAAGTTTTTGGTCGAGATAGTTTTGGATGAAGTTGCAGTTCAATCAACTTGAAACTTATTTAACATGTTCCTTATCACTGGTATTAAAGAGATAATCGTAGCTGCAATTACGATTATCCCAATATGGCGACGGCAGATATAGGTAAAATCTTTACAGTCATTTTTATCAAATGTAGCATGTTTTGTCACAAGTTACTCAGCTGCAAGGTTGTTCTATACCATTACATCGTATTTGAATCGTAACGGTGCACTGGAATTGTCTAAGCACTTTGAAAATTGCCGTTGAAAAATTCGGGATGATAATCGTAACTCGGAAAAAAGATAATCGTTATTATGGTATTAAAAAATGAGAAGATAATCGTAACTGGATAGTGTTTTATTGATATTGACACTAAAACGTATATATCTGATAGCACATGATGAAATTATGGTGATAAATTAATCACGTTTCAACATCTTATGACATATCTTTTTGTGCATGCATAATTATTAATGGTTCTAATGAAAACAGCTAAATACTATTATATCATAAAATTGGAAGGGTGAACAAGCTTCAAGAAATTTGAATATGGGTAAAAAACACGAACTATGTTAAAATGCAAAAAAAAACTCCCAAGAACTAGGAATGTCACAAAATATTGGAATGAGCGAAGAGGCAATTTTAAAGGAAGTTATAATATATGGCAATACTTTTCAGGGGAAACGCATGTGTCACCCTACATTAGATTTCTGATTAATAAAATTGAGAATGGAAATGGGGAATGTATCAAAGAGACAACAACCCGACCATAGAAAAAACAGCAGCAGAAGGTCACCAACAAGTCTTTAATGTCGCGAGAAATTCCCGCACCCGGAGACGTCCTTCATCTGGCCCTGATACTGTTAAAGAACATTGACTTATCCTGAATAAAAACATAGTAAATATTGTTTGAAATCATTTAATGCTGGTGGCTATGTGTGCTATCCCCCCTCCCCGGGAAGCGACTGCTGGTTCAATTCTAGCCCACATACCCTTTATGCCATAATGTAGTAGGAAAGACGTTTGGTATTCGCCAGAGACAGTGTGACGAGAAATTAAGAACAACAGTTTTGCATTTTTGGGATATGGGATATTATCCCCCTCCACTTTCTTCCCCCCCCCCAAAAAAAAGAAACACCTTAAACGCGCACATAACATTGAAACTTTGAAAACAATGAGAATATCTACTTACCACAATACCTGACCCGACAGCTGCTTCATTGTAAATATCTTGAACAGCTGGTACATGTATTATATATTAATCATTTATGCATATTGTTGTCTGTTATAAGGGCATTTTCTAATAAAAGTGTGAATTTCAGACCTAAAAAATGAAAAATCAACTTGTCGAAATTTTTATTTCTAGAGTTATTTTAAATACCTCTATTGTAGACTTGTTTGTAAATAAAAAGTGCAATCTTAAATACTCTTTGAAATTATATCATTTTCATAATGTATGAACTGTTGCCTAGGGGACATTTGTCCACTACGAAACTGTTTTTAAACGCACATCTTATTGCATGAATAGAATTGAAAAATAAAAATCTCCAATACTTGTTTCGTAGGTGACCGTTTTGTAGTGGACATATTTACATGGTTTTTTTTCTCCACAATCTCAATATTGCAATAGTAACAATAGTAACAATAATGATTATATTCATCAATACACGTACTAAGCTGTACACTGATTTTGTTTTATAATTTTAAAACCAGATACTGAAGGAGATTTGAACCGTTTCGAATTGGACATTAACAAAAATGCGGTATCACTCTGGCCCATGTTATGGTCTATTCTTCTTACCAGCACACTTGGTACAATTAAAAACCTTATAATAAATTGTTCAAATAAGGCCTTCGAAAATAGTGGAATAAATTACTTTTGGAGTGTCAAGAACTCGTTGGAAGTACTTGATAAATTGCATGCTCATATTGGTGATTTTGAATCTGTTCAAAGTTTTGATTTGTCTACCCTGTATACCACATTGCCTCACATTCTCATTAAGAAAAAATTCACACACCTAATTTAATGGGCATTCAAAAAATCAGAATGTGAATATATATGTTCAAACCCTTTTAGGTCATTTTTTAGTAGCAATAAACAAAAAAACTATGTTAATTGGACATGCTTTGATACTATATATGCCCTTGAATTTTTACTAGATAACATTTTTGTTCGCTTTGGGGATTCCGTATATCGTCAGATTATCGGAATTCCAATGGGGAATAACTGTGCACCACTTATTGCGGACCTGTTTTTGTATTGTTATGAGTTACAATTTATGACAAAAATAAGCAAAGACCCATCAAAACAACATCTGATAAACAAATTTAATAATACTTTTAGATATTTGGATGATATTTTGGCTCTCAATAATGACGACTTCAGTATGTATATTAATGAAATTTATCCTGCTGAACTTACTTTAAATAAAGCTAATACTAATAATGAACACTGCCCTTTCCTCGATCTTGATATCTATATCACTAACGGAAAGCTGAATACTAAAATTTATGATAAAAGGGATGATTTTTCATTTCCTATCGTTAATTATCCGTTTTTAGATGGTGACGTTCCCTTGTCACCATCTTACGGTGTTTATATATCTCAACTTGTACGATTCGCTCGTGTTTGTAACAATGTTTTAGATTTTAACGAGTGAAATTTATGTATTACTGAAAAATTATTACACCAGGGTTTTCGATATCACAAACTAGTCAAAACTTTTACTAAATTTTATCATCGGTATAAAGACATCATTCGTAAATATAGCTCAACATGCAGACTTTTTATACGTTCAGGTATTTCACATCCAATTTTTTATGGAAATATTCTTTATAAAGCACAAAGGTGTCAGTATTCACCTCAGAAACTTACAAAACCTTTAAATAGACTGATTAAGAAGGGATATAATTACGATACTGTTGTCAAGTCATTAAAGATTGCAAATTTTGCGTTAATATTGAGTCACTGATAAGGTCTTTGCGTCGGAACTAAAGACATTTATTCTAAAAACAGTTGTTGGCATGACACGGGTTATGTTCTTCTCATATATGCTATGATGGTATGATACTAAACCCCTAACGGGAAGGATTGTGCCTGATGTTCTTATGATGAAATCATAATCTTTCAGTCAGTTTAATTGAAGTCTGGAGCTGGCATGTGAGTTAACTGCTAGTAGTCTGTTGTTATTTATGTATTATTGTCATTTTGTTTATTTTCTTTGGTTACATCTTTTGACATCAGACTCGGACTTCTCTTGAACTGAATTTTAATGTGCGTATTGTTATGCGTTTATTTTTCTACATTGGTTAGAGGTATAGGGGGAGGGGGGATATCTCACAAACATGTTTAACCCCGCCGCATTTTTGCGCCTGTCCCAAGTCAGGAGCCTCTGGCCTTTGTTAGTCTTGTATTATTTTTATATTAGTTTCTTGTGTACAATTTGGAAATTAGTATGGCGTTTGTCATCACTGAACTAGTATATATTTGTTTAGGGGCCAGCTGAAGGACGCCTCCGGGTGCGGGAATTTCTCGCTACATTGAAGACCTGTTGGTGACCTTCTGATGTTGTTTTTTATTTGGTCGGGTTGTTGTCTCTTTGACACATTCCCCATTTCCATTCTCAATGTTATCTTTTTTGTCAACAGTTAAACTACCGTTATTAAAACATCTTTTCTTTTGTAAGACCCTTATATTTAAATATCTTGCAAACATTTAGCATGAATGTTGAATAGGGCGTCTAGCGAAATTCCATTTTGGTTATTTTGAAATATTCATGAATCAATAGCTTATTAGTCCCTCTAAAACTAGTATGTCTCTTTGCTTAAAAATGTTAAACCTAATTTCATGTACTGACTGCATAAAACATTACTTGTAAAGATAAAAAAAGTGGCTGGGACTAGAAATCACGGTTTTGTAGAAATATGCCAATAAATCGAGAGATATATAAGTAAATTTGTCTTAGATATTAACCTGTAAGTTTCTTCATTTATTTTTATTTTCGGTTAGTGTCATCAATTAACTGTACATTTACATTTTAATACACGCACTATCATTGAAATACTGAAAGTTACATTTAATATTTTTCAGTTACAATTATCCGATAAAGAAATTACGATTATCAAGTAAGACAAATTCCATAGAGTTACGATTATCATCCCGAATTTTTCAACGGCAATTTTGAAAGCGCTTAGACAATTTCAGTGCACCGTTACGGTTCAAGTATAATGCAATGGTATAGAACAACTTGCAGTTGAGTAACTAGTGACAAAATCATGCTACAATTGAGAAAAATTACCGTAAAGATTTCACCTATATCTGCCGTCGCCATATTGGGATAATCGTAATTGCAGTTACGATTATCTCTTTAATACCAGTGCTTATGATATGATCTTTCTTATGTTAATCCCAAATTAGGGATTTCCCCATTTTAACAGTCCATTGAACATAGAAAATATTAGGGCGGATCGGGCATCCGTGTATGGACACATTATTATTCTCATATATTTTATGATAGTATGACACTTAACACCAATCCGGAGCTTGATTTTCATATGGTGAAATTATAATCTTTCAATCAGTTTAATCGAGGTCTGGAGCTGGCATGTCAGTAACTGCTGATGTCTTTTGTTAATTCGTGTAATTTTTTCATTTATTTTGTTGCCTGATCTGACATTGTACTCAGACTTCTTTTAAACTGAGTTTTACTGTGCGTATTGCAGTGTATTGCTTTATTCTATTTTGGCTAGAGGTATAGGAAAGGTTTGAGATCTCACCAAACATGTTTAAACCCCCTTGTTGCCTGCTCAAATTCAAAATCCTCGGTCATTTGTTAATCTTGTCCAAAGTTTACTTTCATATTGGACCTAGCAAAACCTCAACTTTTTGGACAGTTATATGTCACAATTTTTAATTTCACATGAAATATGTCTAGGACATCCTTAAAAAATTAGCAAAGCCCATACAGCATAGTCAGCTATAAAAGGCCCCGAATTGACAAATGTGAAACAAGGTTTAGTCATTAAGTTGAATAGTTGTACATGTAAGGATTGCACCCAACTGTATTTTGTCTTCTTTATATGATATGTTAATATCGGTTATATGGTGGAAAAGCATCGTGGAGGCCTTATGCGACTTCTGGCGCGGAGAGAGTTAAGGTAAGGTAATATCGGTTAACTACTGTTGCGTTTATTCAATGTCTGTAACGTACAATAACTTATGACAGATATAGTGTACTAACTCATAAATTAATAGTCGCAATGTAAACACCAGGAACAATGCTAGTATCTATAATAATATGTCAATGATAAATGAATGATCATATAATGATATTTTTTGTAGCTTTCTTACAAGATAATTTTGGTGATGGAGGAATTCCATTCTATCTTGGAATGTCAGTCCTTTTTCTCTCTGGGTTAGTACTATTGCCATTTTCATCAGCGATAAAGGAGACTGCTACTGAAATAAACATAATTGTACCATCGAATCGTGTTACAAAACGTATCAAATATAACTATTCAATGAATGACATATCCGATCCAGTCGTTTCATACTTTTAATTCATATCGAATTACACCATGCTTTTATTGTCATTTGTTTGAAGATGAACAGAACAAAACAATTTTAGTATTCTAATAAAAGTAAACAATATCCTATGCTCCTTTCCCTAATGTAGAAATGCATTTAATCGTAAGAAATCCAAAATCACAATTAAGGAATTGATTCATCAATCTATTAAATAAAGAACAAATGTACTAGAATTAGAAAAAAATCAAAGCTGACAATAATGTACAAGTTTTGCTCACTGTTGAAGAAAAAAACTATGATCTAAAGTTTCTTACATGTACCACGTCTCATTAATTCCATATGACAAACAACGACAAACTGCCACTGACTTACATATTACATATATTCGATATTTCCTATCATGATTTCTTTGATAGAGGATCGTTGCTCACACGGAATCGTTTAAACCAAGAGTTCCAATTAGCGAAGTTGAATTGATCCCTCCGCATATTTAACGGACGCCATCACGAGTGTTGATCGTTAAGAAATTTTCGTTTCACAGATGATATCGGATATGGTCCTTATGATTTTATGTCGTAACTACATCCCCTTTTACTTTCACGAATGTGATGTACCAAAAAATAGATAAAAGAAGATGTGGTGTGAGTGCCAATAAGACAACTCTCCATCCAAATGACAATTCAAAAAGGTAAACCATTATAGGTCAATGTACGGCCTTCAACAAATAAGCCTATTTACCGGGTTGATATACATGATCGACACGACGGGTGCCACATGTTGAGCGGGATCTGCTTACCCTTCCGGATCACCTAAGATTACCCCCAGTTTTTGGTGGGGTTCGTGTTGCTGAGTCTTGAATTTTCTATGGTATGTCTTGTGTACTATATTCTGTCTTTTTCTCTTTTTCATTTTAGCCATGGTGTTGTTGGCTTATTTTCAATCAATAACTGTCCATCTTGTATCTTTCTCCCCTCTTTTAAGCAAATGAACAATATGATGTGAGTTCAATATGTTAATTGGCGCTTTCTCTAATATACAAAAGTGTGAGACAAAATAGTTCAATGTGATGTCTACTAGAAATATTATTGGTTGATAAAATAACAATGTGTGATAATTTTGTCTATTTAAAATCTACAAAGTCTAATTGGTTAATAAAATATCATTGGGTGATAATTACTTCTATTTAAAGATCTACAAAGTCGTATTGGTTAATAAAATAAATGTGTGACAATAATATTAACTTGTATTTAAAATTTACAAAGTCGTATTGGTTAGTAAAACATCATTATGCGACCCCAGGTTTTGGTGGGGTTCGTGTTGCTGAGTCTTGAATTTTCTATGGTATGTCTTGTGTACTATATTCTGTCTGTTTCTCTTTTTCATTTTAGCCATGGTGTTGTTGGCTTATTTTCAATCAATAACTGTCCATCTTGTATCTTTCTCCTCTCTTTTAAGCAAATGAACAATATGATGTGAGTTCAATATGTTTATCGGCGCTTTCTCTAATATACAAAAGTGTGAGACAAAATAGTTCAATGTGATGTCTGTTAGAAATATTATTGGTTAATAAAATAATAATGTGTGATAATTTTGTCTATTTAAAATCTACAAAGTATAATTGGTTAATAAGATAACAAATGTGTGATAATTACTTCTATTTAAGATCTACGAAGTCGTATTGGTTAATAAAATAAATGTGTGACAATAATATTAACTTCTATTTAAAATCTACAAAGTCGTATTGGTTAATAAGATAACAAATGTGTGATACTTACTTCTATTTAAGATATACAAAGTCGTATTGGTTAATAAGATAACAAATGTGTGATAATTACTTCTATTTAGAATCTACAAAGTCTAATTGGTTAATAAAATAACAATGTGTGATAATTACTTCTATTTAAAATCTACAAAGTCGTATTGGTTAATAAGATAACAAATGTGTGATAATTACTTCTATTTAAGATCTACAAAGTCGTATTGGTTAATAAGATAACAAATGTGTGATAATTACTTCTATTTAAGATCTACAAAGTCGTATTGGTTAATAAAATAAATGTGTGACAATAATATTAACTTCTATTTAAAATCTACAAAGTCGTATTGGTTAATAAGATAACAAATGTGTGATAATTAATTCTATTTAAGATATACAAAGTTGTATTGGTTAATAAGATAACAAATGTGTGATAATTACTTCTATTTAAAATCTACAAAGTCTAATTGGTTAATAAAATAACAATGTGTGATAATTACGTCTATTTAAAATCTACAAAGTCTAATTGGTTAATAAGATAACAAATGTGTGATAATAACTTCTATTCAAGATCTACAAAGTCGTATTGGTTAATAAAATCAATGTGTGACAATATTATTAACTTGTATTTAAAATTTACAAAGTTTAATTGGTTAATTAGATAACAAATGTGTGATAATTACTTCTATTTAAGATCTACAAAGTCGTATTGGTTGATAAAATCAATGTGTGACAATAATATTAACTTCTATTTAAAATCTACAAAGTCGTATTGGTTAATAAAATATCATTGTGTGATAATTTCTTCTATTTAAGATATACAAAGTCGTATTGGTTAATAAGATAACAACTGTGTGTGATAATTACTTCTATTTAAAATCTACAAAGTCGTATTGGTTAATAAGATAACAAATGTGTGATAATTACTTCTATTTAAGATCTACAAAGTCGTATTGGTTAATAAGATAACAAATGTGTGATAATTACTTCTATTTAAGATCTACAAAGTCGTATTGGTTAATGAGATAACAAATGTGTGATAATTACTTCTATTTAAGATCTACAAAGTCGTATTGGTTAATAAGATAACAAATGTGTGATAATTACTTCTATTTAAGATCTACAAAGTCGTATTGGTTAATAAGATAACAAATGTGTGATAATTACTTCTATTTAAAATCTACAAAGTCGTAATGGTTAATAAAATACCATTGTGTGATAATTTCTTCTATTTAAGATATACAAAGTCGTATTGGTTAATAAAATATCATTGGGTGATAATTACTTCTATTTAAAGATCTACAAAGTCGTATTGGTTAATAAAATAAATGTGTGACAATAATATTAACTTGTATTTAAAATTTACAAAGTCGTATTGGTTAATAAAACATCATTATGCGATACTTCTAACACAATGTTAGCATTGATTAGAAAACATCATTGTGTAATTATTACATTCAATAGTCTATTTTCATATTATCGACTTTTTACTCAGAGTTTCATGATTTTTATTTACTCTGTCACAAGACATCCTGGTACTCATGAGCCAATCACGAGCAACCAGAGAAGTTAAATCAAATACATATACGGCGCAATTTGCTGGGAAAGTTCAATGTTTCCTGATGATTAAGTCATTTAAAGAAAGCATTAAACATGCTAAACTGTTACATTCTCTTTAAATCGTACCGATTAAAATCTTGAAATAACTTATTTCTGTTGCTCTTGTTTGACCGAGTACCAGGATTAACAACTATAATGAAGGTGTGGTAAGGTTTATATGTATTAATTTTTAAAGAAACCCTGTCAACAAAATATAAATTCTGGAGTCAAAAGACGGTAATATGAAAATGGTGTCTAGTATACTAATATACATGCATCTGTAATAAAAGTTAAGCATCTTCGTCTCCTTGTAGCATGTGTGTCAATGTCACTTGATTTGCATAAATAGAAAAAACAATATTTTTCCTAAACCTCTGTTCATTGGCATAAACCGGATCACAGTTAAATGTTTCGTAAACATTGTCCTGTTCTATATGTTGTCCTCCAAGACTTTCATACACCACAAGTCTTGGCAACGTGTCTTCAGAACAATATATGGCGGATCAAACGAGGATGTCTTTTTTCTGTTGCATTGTTTGCAGCATATTCCGATTGAAAAAGATAACGATAAAAGCAACAGAAAGGATTCAATTCCAATGATGATAAATAAGTAAACACTATCAACGGAAATTTTACACGTTAAGTTGTTTTTGTATTCCAGTGTTCGGGCATCGCTTATGTTCACAGAAATCATTTCCACAGTAAAATCACTATTATACTTTGTATGGCCACATCACTTTAGATCATTTAATTGCTGCTTGGTGACAGTACAAGGACTTTAAGTTCGTTCTGTTGCTGCTTTTGTAACAGTACAATGACTAGAGGTTTGTTCTATAGCTGCTTTGTTTTACCATTAGTATATAGTTTAGTCACTCATCCTAACCTACAATATATCATATATGTTACTTATTCGTGCTTCAATGTTCGATTCGAATTATTATCTGGTATGTCCTGTATATATAGTATAATATGCATCAAAGTTATCTGGTTTGTCCTGTATATATAGTATAATATGCATCAAAGTTATCAGTTGTCACTATCATGTATTCTTTGATATATTATTTTAAAATTTTACATTTGAAATTTGCATATTTTTAAGAAACTTCCCTAGCCCAAACATAAACAGACGACAACCACTGAATTACAGGCTCTAGACTTGGGACAGGCACATACACACATAATATGGCGGAGTTAAACATGTTACCTTGATCCCATCCTCTTCTTAACCTGTGACAATAAATGTGTAAAGGCTGTCAAGAGTGAATGCGTATATTTCTTATATCACATGTCCTATAGGATTGTCATAGTATGTGTTCACGTGTCTAAAATTACATGTGTAAAGACTGTAAAGAGAAAAAGTGTATGTGTCTTATGTTACATGTCCTAGGATTGTCAACAGTATATGTTCATATGTTTTAAATCACATGTGTAATGGCTGTCAATAGTATACATTATATTATCTCACTTTAACCGATGGAATTCATTTACTTTCCTTAACATTTAAGTAGTAGTAGTAGTAGTGATATTTTCAACCTGCTCATTTCATGTACAAAACAAGCATTAGTGACGCTCGAATAAAAAAAAAGAACGAAACTGACGAGTATTGAGAACTAAAAATCCTAAAAGTGTTGCCAACTACAGCTAAGGTAATCTTTTCCTAAAGTAGGACAGATACAGCTAAGATGGTCTAAATCTGAGGTAGGACAAATACAGCTAAGTTGGTCTATATCTGAGGTAGGACAAATACAGCTACGGTGGTTTATTCCTAAGGTAGTAAGGTCTAGGGGAACTATTGTTGTAAGTTTTGCCAACTACAGATAAGGTAGTCTATTCCTGAGGTAGAAAAGCCTACGGTGACCCATAGTTGTTAACGTTAGTTTTGCCAACTACAGCTAAAGTGTAAAAAAGAATATGTGGTATGATTGCCAATGAGACAACTATCCACAAAAGACCAAAGTGATGCAGACATTCACAACTATAGGCCTACGGTGAAGCTATAGTTGTTAATGCAAGTTTTGCCAACTACAGCTAATGAAGTATATTCCAGAGGTAGAAAAGCCTGCGGTGAACTGTAGTTGTTATTGCAAGTTTTGCCAATTACAGCTAAGATAGTCTATTCCTGAGGTAAAAGAGCCTATGGTGAACAATAGTTGTTGATATATGTTTTGTGAATTACAGCTAAGGTAGTTTATTCCTGAGGTAAAGAGGCCTACGGTGAACTATAGTTGTTAATGTAAGTTTTGCCAACTACAGCTAAGGTAGTATATTTCTGAGTTAGAAAAGCCTGCGGTGAACTATTATAGTTGTTGATGCAAGTTTTGCCAACTAAAGCTAAGGTAGTCTATTCCAAGTGTAGAAAAGCTCTATTCCTGAGGTAAAAGAGCCTATGGTGAACAATAGTTGTTATATATGTTTTGTGAATTACAGCTAAAGTAGTTTATTCCTGAGATAGAAAAGCCTGTGGTGACCTTTAGTTAGGTAAATAATAAAATTGAGAATGGAAATGGGAAATATGTCAAAGAGACAACAACCCAACCATAGAAAAAACAACAGCAGAAGGTCACCAACAGGTCTTCAATGTAGCGAGAAATTCCCGCACCCGGAGGCGTGCTTAAGGAAGTTTATTTCTGAGATAGAAAAGACTACGGTGACCTATAGTTGATAATTTCTGTGTCATTTTGGTCTCTTGTGGAGAGATGTCTCATTGGCAATCATACCACATCTTTCTTTTTTATAATTAGTTTACCTATTATTCAAAGTTTTGAAAGCAGTTAATTTATAATTATGACCATGTATGAATGATAATTCATGTCAACACAGAAGTGCTGACTACTGGGCTGGTGATATCCCCGGGGAAATAAAAATTCCACTAACAGTTGCATCGACACGGATGTTACTTGTAATTTGAACAAAACATAAACCTTAAATACATCATTTATATAGAGCATTTCCTTTTTTAATATCAGTGTTCACGCATTGTCTTGTAAACAAATATGTGAGTTTTCTGCAAAAAGATGTGACAAAAAAAATTGTCATGTTTCTGTTTAAATTTGGTTTTAAATGCAAAAACCTGGAACTTGTACTTTCGAAGAAGCATTAGTGCAAAATGAAACAGATTATTTGCACAAACGAACAAACATAAAATAACTTTTATATATCTTTAATTTGCATTCAAACAAAGACATCAGTTCAAAAGGGTATCAGTTTAAATTTTGAATCGTGTTAAATCATAACACAATAAGGTTATCTTTACAATAAACTTGAATGCTTTGATAAAGCAGGATCTTAACAGTGATGGTGATTTGTATCACATAACTGAACAATATTTAGTTTGTGTATTTTAATAAAAGGACTAATATTCAAATACCTGTTTCATATGATAAGCAAAGTTGTGTAGTTGATGTTTTTAAAAACTCTTATTGAGAAAGTATCATCAGACTGAATATACAAGAAATTGTGAACTCAATAAAATGTTTCAGCAAAACAGTAGTGAAATGAAATCTATTCAACATGTTGACTATTTCGGTCATGAAAAAGATTTAAAGGTAATGAGATGTCAGCAACAGAAAGATATTCCAAAACAAAACTCAGACGAAGGCAATACCAGCAATGTCGGTAGTAGTTTTGAATATCTGATAACATTTGCTGGTTTCATTAACACAATGCTGTCAATGAGTATTCAGAACAGTATTGGAATATATTATACATATCTGATAGGAGAATTTGATATTGGATTGACGACAGCTGCTGTTATAGGATCCACTAACACTGCGATTTGTCTAGGAGGAGGTTCGTTTAAAATATTGATTTTCTTGAAATTGCTGTACTCAGGGGCAAATCCGGCCATCTTAAAGGGGCCGGGTCCCAACCAAGAGTAAAAAGGGGGGTTCGAACTATTATTATCCAAGTATTAATGAATTAAAAACTGTTTAATATATTTTCATCAGAATATATGTGCTTTAATGACCTTCAATATGTTCACTTATAACAGTTAAACTAATTGTTTGGAAGGCCGCAAACACTAAAAATTACATGTAATGTGAAGACAAATTCTGTGTCAATTTATTTTCTATTTATTTCTATGTGTGTTACAACATATACATTTGCTATAAATTTACGCTGAGATTAAAACCAGTACATTTTTAAACAACGAACAACATGATTCAAAGCGAGGTGTATATCTTGGTGTTCATAATATGGTTTGTGACGTATTATTAATTCCATGCCATATGGCTGATCAAAAAGTGCTTTTTACTTGCAGTATCTTGTTTGAACAACAATATAAAAAACGAATTCGATACCTATCATTGTTATTTAAATGCATCATGATTTACATCAACTACACTAAGAAATATTAAGAAACAAATTGTTTGAACTTCACATGTGCCTGAGGTAGTTAAAACCTTGAGATTTTAAAATAAATCCGTAGATTGTGTTAAGTTGACATACATATAGATATATATTATCTATGAATTTTTGAGTTCTTCTTCTTCCGTTAAGGAGTTGACCTCATATTTGTGTGTTTCAATAACTTCGCTCGGTAAAATAGGAGCTTCTCTAATGGATAAAATAAAATTTTCCAAATATGTAATTCTATTTACACTGTACAATTTGGCAAGCTGTTGTCTAGTTAGGGTGCATCTGTTTCCAGGGCATACTGAATAATCTGGCCTTGAACTAGCTGCTACTGTGTCTGGCAGTACGAACTAGTCTCCTTTAGAGCGTGGAGAAAAGGAGTTGTTGTAAACTGAATTCGTTGTCCTGATTTGTCTAAGTCTATGGTCTATGGCCACCCTTGTTTTGTTGTCCCCAGGTGTGTAGTAGATAGCTGGTTGTATCTCCACTAGTTGGCTCTGGATTTTGTAACAAAGAACGAGTCGCTGGTTCATTCTTCCTTGTTATAGACTATCCCACTGGAGTTGGTACAAAAGTCACCTGACACGGCCTGTCGGTGTACTGGTTAAATACAAACCGTGCTGTTTTGCGCTGTACCCGTACAAGTTCTTTAATCAGTGTGGTTTGATTTGGGTCCCACACTGTGGTAGCATACTCGATCGATGGTCTGATCAGTACAAAGTATGCTGTGTTTTTTGACAGATGGCTTACAACGGCCAAGGTTCCTGTGGAGAAAACTGAGGGTCCTGGTTGCTTTTCCGATGGTGTTATCTCTGTGTTTATCACACTGTAACTCCAAGGTATTTCCCACTATCGACAACGTCTAGTTGGTGTCCATGCAGGGTGTAATTTGTTTGCAGGATGTGACGCTTGTTAGAGATCCTCATGGCAGTGCACTTTTCTGGATCGAAACACATCTGATACGTGTGTTCCCATTCGTCCAGGGCAGTGAGGTCTCGCTGGAGAGTTGCCGCATCATCAGGATTTCTAACTTTCCAGTAGACTATCGTCCGCGAACTACCTTACATCTGAGAATGTCCAATCTGGCATTTCGTTGAGTGAAACAGTATAGAGGTAATTGCTGGACTTGAAATTGAGTTTTACATGACACGTCCGAATTAATTGTTGAGTAAACAGTATTAAAAATATTGCAAGAGTTGTTGTTGTGTTATAAATGTCTTTTAATTAAACAGAACACCTCGTCGCAAGGTCTGCAATCTATGATTCATAGAAGTTAAAGAATGCATATTTTACTCTTATACATATAACTTTTTAGATAAAATCTAGAAAAATGAAAAGTTTTCTATATTCATCTCATAACTGAAATACACATGTTCTCTTTGTTTTAGGAGTGTTCGCAGTTCGAGTCGTTGAATCTTTTGGCGAAAGACCCGTTTTGATATTTGGTGGATTCCTACAATTTATTGGTTGTATTACTTCGTCGTATGCACCATCATTTTCTATGTTATTTGCATTTCTATCGATTGTGAACGGTAAGAGTAGTAGTTATTTGCATTCCTATAGATTGTGAATGATGATATGAAGTAAAATTAACATTATTTTTCTATTATTCATTTTACTGAAATACCCATCCTTTGAATGGTAAGACGTATTAGTTATGCATAGAATATAGAACTATATTCAGTTAACTATGTACTAATGACAAAATCGATCAGTTATTGTTTCTCATAAAACAACATGTTTTGACTTATATTTAAGACGACAATTCTTCCTTGGTTTTGCATTCTGTTAAGGGTAGTAGTAGCTGTAAGAAACGACAATATAACCGCTACATCTGACTGTCAATGAAGACGTTAAGGGCAGTGGTAGCTGTAAGAAACGACAATATGACCGCTACAGCTGACTGTCAATGAAGACTTGAAGATACAATTTAACAATTCACCATCCAAGTTGCAATGTATAAAACACAAAGGGGCCAAAGTAAGGTCTTCAACACAGAGCCTTGGCTAGCGCCGAATATAGAGCTATAAAGGGAACCAAAATTATTTTTTCAAAACAATTCAAACAGGAAAACTAATGGTTTAATTTATATATAAAACGATAAACACATATGAACAAAACTAGCAAGCGACAACCAGTGAACAACAGTTACCTGACTACGAACATGTGTTTAACAGTATATTGATAAATGATTGTTTAGCAAGACGTATTTCATCATTCAATTAAAAAACTATCGCAAATACCTAAATAAACACGTTCAGATGTACCAGAATAATGAGTTTTTTCTATGTATATATATATTTGTATAAATTTTTCGTTTGAAATACTATGAATATTATATTTTGTGAAAGAAGCACATAGTTTTGACAATTGCCAATACATTATTAAACAGAGAAGATAATGTCATTATCACAAGGCTAGAAGCAGCTGAATTAATGACTGGAATTGCAATCTTTTTATACCTTTCTTTTAGGAATCGGTGTCGCACTTAGTTATGTTACCATTTTGCTTTCGGTAAACAAATACAGCTATAAGAACCGGTCACTGTCAATGACTCTTACATCTCTCGGTGGTTCTGTGATATAAGAACCGGTCACTGTCAATGACTCTTACATCTCTCGGTGGTTCTGTGACCTCTGTTGTTTTCCCATTGATTGTTCGGACGTTACTACAAACCTATGGTTTCCGTGGAGCAATGCTGATACATTCTGCTATCCTGCTAAATACCGTTATATGTGGGGCTGTTGTCTTCCCTCTGACTTCAAAAGGTGTATCAATCTGATTCATTCTGCTATCCTGCAAAATACCGTTATATGTGGGGCTGTTGTCTTCCCTGTGACTTCAAAAGGTATATCAATCTGATTCATTCTGCTATCCTGCAAAATACCGTTATATGTGGGGCTGTTGTCTTCCCTGTGACTTCAAAAGGTATATCAATCTGATTCATTCTGCTATCCTGCTAAATACCGTTATATGTGGGGCTGTTGTCTTCCCTGTGACTTCAAAAGGTATATCAATCTGATTCATTCTGCTATCCTGCTAAATACCGTTATATGTGGGGTTGTTGTCTTCCCTGTGACTTCAAAAGGTATATCAATCTGATTCATTCTGCTATCCTGCAAAATACCGTTATATGTGGGGCTGTTGTCTTCCCCGTGACTTCAAAAGGTATATCAATCTGATTCATTCTGCTATCCTGCTAAATACCGTTGTATGTGGGGCTGTTGTCTTCCCCGTGACTTCAAAAGGTATATCAATCTGATTCATTCTGCTATCCTGCTAAATACCGTTATATGTGGGGTTGTTGTCTTCCCTGTGACTTCAAAAGGTGTATCAATCTGATTCATTCTGCTATCCTGCTAAATACCGTTATATGTGGGGTTGTTGTCTTCCCTGTGACTTCAAAAGGTATATCAATCTGATTCATTCTGCTATCCTGCAAAATACCGTTATATGTGGGGCTGTTGTCTTCCCCGTGACTTCAAAAGGTATATCAATCTGATTCATTCTGCTATCCTGCTAAATACCGTTGTATGTGGGGCTGTTGTCTTCCCCGTGACTTCAAAAGGTATATCAATCTGATTCATTCTGCTATCCTGCTAAATACCGTTATATGTGGGGTTGTTGTCTTCCCTTTGACTTCAAAAGGTGTATCAATCTGATTCATTCTGCTATCCTGCTAAATACCGTTATATGTGGGGTTGTTGTCTTCCCTGTGACTTCAAAAGGTATATCAATCTGATTCATTCTGCTATCCTGCAAAATACCGTTATATGTGGGGCTGTTGTCTTCCCCGTGACTTCAAAAGGTATATCAATCTGATTCATTCTGCTATCCTGCTAAATACCGTTGTATGTGGGGCTGTTGTCTTCCCCGTGACTTCAAAAGGTATATCAATCTGATCCATTCTGCTATCCTGCTAAATACCGTTATATGTGGGGCTGTTGTCTTCCCTGTGACTTCAAAAGGTATATCAATCTGATTCATTCTGCTATCCTGCTAAATACCGTTATATGTGGGGTTGTTGTCTTCCCTGTGACTTCAAAAGGTATATCAATCTGATTCATTCTGCTATCCTGCGAAATACCGTTATATGTGGGGCTGTTGTCTTCCCCGTGACTTCAAAAGGTATATCAATCTGATTCATTCTGCTATCCTGCTAAATACCGTTGTATGTGGGGCTGTTGTCTTCCCCGTGACTTCAAAAGGTATATCAATCTGATTCATTCTGCTATCCTGCTGAATACCGTTATATGTGGGGTTGTTGTCTTCCCTGTGACTTCAAAAGGTGTATCAATCTGATTCATTCTGCTATCCTGCTAAATACCGTTATATGTGGGGCTGTTGTCTTCCCTGTGACTTCAAAAGGTATATCAATTTTCTCTGATAAATAAACAATATAAAAACTGAAAATTAGTTACACTTCAATGTTAAAAAAATTGAGAAAAATGGACAAAATATTACGTTTTAGGCGAGAGATACATGAGATATAAGAACCAAATTTGCATTTTTGATGAAACCTACATAACACACGGCTAAATTATATATCACTGGAAAACTAGACAGTGTACGTTCTAAATATCCCGGTCGTCAAAAGAAATTATGGTGCATTTTTTTTTTAAATCGAGGTCAAAGGTCATGGGTGCAATTTCAATACACGGATACTTTCAGTAGAAAAATCGAGTCATAAAAAATGCAAAAACGAAACAATTTTACAGGAATGCTGTATTACTGTTGGGGAAATATATTTCTATCATAGTATTATTTAAATTTGGTGGATTTTAACGGTAACGAATGTTACGTAACGTTTTCTCTCGGAGTCTTTGAAAATCAACCATTAAGTCACACAAATGTATCTGTAGTCACCCTTGCATTATCTTAATCTAACAATACCTCCATATCATTTGATTGCACGTATTTACAAACATATATCTGCAAATTTGATATAAATAATCCAAAACAAAATATTTGAAGCAAGGGGGAAATATAAAATATGACGTATTTTTAATTGTTCAGAAAAGTATCAGGATGAGCTGTACATTTAAATTGAGGAAGCATAATGGTCTCCTGTTAGTTTAAAAGCCTGCCAACCGCTTCAAGATCAGACAACCATAAGACAGATTTGTTTTAATATTGTAATGCAATATGTTGAGCCTGGATCATACCGCAATTTCATTTACATCACTAAATCAGATATAATAAGAGTACTAACTAACATAACTAAAATGAGTAAAGTGCTACTAGTAAAATTGTGAGCATTTAAATATAAAACATAACAAGGAAAATATGATCACTCATTGTAAGTCAAACTGTGTTTGATTGTATTTTAGCCGGCCGCAGTGTATCTTGAGTTATCTAATTAATCAAACAACATTTGACTTTAGTAGACTTTTTTTAAATTACGCTAGTAATGACGTTCGGCTACTTTGGCACTAAGTATTACTTTTTTAAATCTTGTTTCACCGCTTCAAACGGAGGACAAGGTTACCCTAATTTTGAACCTTTTATTTGGCTTCCTTATGTTAAAATCCCGTTAGCGTATCACCTAAATGATCGAAACGTCGGACCAATGAGATGTTGGACCATATAGTTGTCGGAATATTATAGCTTCATTTGAACTTGTAATCTCATCATTCTTATCGGTCAATATATCAATACAAAGACAACTTCCTTGGCAGGCGGATATATCAGTACAGCAGAGGTTTTGCTCAAAGCGGACACAAAATCTACTATAAACAGATTGAATGAAAAATTGGAAATGGACATTAGGGATTTGTCAAAGAGACACCAACCCGTTTAAAAAGCAGACAACGACCGAAGACCACCAATGGGTCATAAATGCAACAAGAAACTCCCAAACCCGGATCGAGGCGTTCTTCAGCTGGTCCCTAAACAAAAATGTACTAGTTTGAAATTATAATGGACGTCATACTAATCTTCGAAATTTACTCAAGAAATTAAGATAAAAAATCATTCAAAACTAAGAAAGCCCAGAGGCTCCTGATTTGGGACAGGCGCAAAATTGCGGCGGGGTTAAACATATCTTTGGAAATCTGAACCCCCTATACCTATACCAATGTGTGAACAGATCAAATCTTGTATAAAGTTGGATGACATCATACCGGACCGATATTGCCTTTTAGACAACCAAAGTCATACGGAGAACTTGTATTGTTTCTGTTGTTAGGTCGACATTGTCTTGAATAAAGTTTTGACCCCCAAAAGAAAAATAATGACATGTAGAATGTATGTCCCATTTTCAACTTTTTCTAATCTCCTGAGCAGTAAAACTTGTAAATAGTATATCAAATGTGTGTCCATAAATGCGGTGCATTTGTAATAATACACCTAAATGAAAAAGAGTTAAAAAAATTATTTATAGAATATAAATATGCATTATTCTAATTATGATTCAATTCTAATTATATTTAACATTGCCGTAAAGGCGGGAGGTTTGGCTACCCACAAAACCAGGTTCAGCCAACCATTTTTTCTCACATCTCATGTACCAAGTTAGGAAACTGCCCATTGTTATACTTTATGTCATTACTGTGTGTTTTACGTTTTAGTGGTGTGTCTCTGTTGTGTCGTAGCTCCTGTCTTATATGTTATGGGTTGCACTCAGTTTTAGTTTTTAACCCGAGTCTGGTTTTTTTTTCTCAATCGATTTATGAATTTCGAACAGCGGCATACTACTGTTGCCTTTATTCAATACTATTGCCCGATGAACAGATTGTGTGTACTCTAAAATATCTTTGGTTTTTTTAGTATCCACATCTGTTTCACGCCACCTCTAGAATAGGCAGTTTCACAAAAACCTAGAAAACGGGTGGATTACTGATCAATAAATGTTAATAATTTAGAAAGGATTTCATGGAGTATTTGGAAGACACAGCAATATACAATTGTTTGTAAAGACAATTATGTAGTTTAGGTATCCGATAATGTGATAGAAGATCCAGTTCTTCATCTTTTGTTGAAATTTCAAAGGTACATACATAGACATATGATTATCCAGGATTTTCTCTTTGGTAAGAGTCGTGAGTATATATGATGAGTTTCCAACTGAATTGTCAATACCTACTTCATTCTTAAGCAGTTTAAGTAATGAGATTAACACACAAAAACGATGTTGTTTAGAGCATTATCTGCGGAAACAACAACACAGATTGTCATGAGGGTAGTACACATGATTTGCACCATTTGGGTCTTTGACGTCTGACGTAGCATAAAACTGATGATATATCTCAACATTTTATTTGGCCAAAATTAGACTAGCACGAATAAACAAAACACTTTAACGACTAAACATTTGCACTCTCAATGAAGGTCCTCTGGGAAGATACTTATATCATACCAAAAATCTGCATGAACCAAGATTAACTATATAGTTTTGGCCAGAAGTTTCAGAATTTACTTATCATTGAATAGGACATCTTAGGTGATGTTGGTCTGTTCGAACGAGTGTAGTTTACTCTGAACCATTTACACTGGTTAACGAGACTATTAAACATGCAAAGTTCTTATTATTTCTGAAAATCTATCAAATTTTGAATTTATAACTCGATAACAAAATAATCCAAGTATGTCATTTTGTTGACTTATTTAATTGTAGGGTTGAGGGAAGACACAGACGTAGATAAAGAGCCACTGGACATGTCATTTTGTAAAAATCCAAAATTTCTTACCTACCTGGTGACGAATTTTACTCTTTCTATTGGATACTATATGCCACCTGGTCTACTTCCAAATACGGCTTTGTCCACAGGTGTAAGTCTTGATGACATCTCGTTAGCATTTTCTATCGGAGGCATTGCCAGTATACTTGGAAGAATTCTGTTTGGGTTTATAGCGCATAGACATCCAAATCAAACAACGAAATTATTTAGCTTTTTCATCATAGCAATGGGACTACCAATGGGTATAATACCATTTTCATCTACATTTATACACTATCTAGTGTTCTGTTTAATTAATGGATTTTTCTTAGGTAATAACATTAAAAGTATTACACTAGCAATATAGATATCCAAATTGTTCGAAGTCTTTTTCAAATGTTCTTCTTATTTTTTTAAGTTTACTATGAATATATGATTTCACCTGCACGAGTTAACAATAGTGGTGTTTGACAACTTTAGTTTTGAACCTTTTAAATATCTAAATTAACCTGATACTAGTAGTTAAAAACTAATCAAAGCAGGTTATGATAGTGTTGTTCAATCAATTTGTCTTGTATCAGATTTCTAAGGGGATCAAAATCAAATCAAGTAAAACGTCTTGTTTCAGATTTCTAGGGAAATCAAAATCAAATCAATTAAATAGTTATCAAAGGTACCAGGATTATAATTTAGTACGCCAGACGCGCGTTAAAACGTCTTGTATCAGATTTCTAGGGGAATCAAAATCAAATCAATTAAAACTTCTTTTATCATAAGTTTAGTAGTAAATACAGTAGTTTTACATATGTGATAAATAGCCTGCTGTTTAATCCATATCGCGTAACCTTGATGCCCACCCTTTATCGCATACCCTTTATCACACCCCTACCCTTTATCGCACCCCAACCCTTTATCACTCCCCTACTTTTTTTTCTTTTTTTTTTTTACATAAACAGTTTTATTTACTTTTTTTGCTCAAGAAATTTTTTGTCAATTTTTTGAATGACGTCATTGTTTGGTATGTGACGTCACGAACGTCAAGTTTCCTATATTGTATGTGACGTCACGAACGTCAAGTTTTCATATTTTTGGCACGCTAAATGCAACTATAAAAAGTACAAAACACACAAATAAATACAATAATAAAAAAAAAAATTTTTTTAAACAAGAGCACGCAAATTGTAAGGTGCTTCGAATAAGTAGTTGAGCAGTTCTTTTAAGGCCTTTGAAACAAGACAAAAGTAGAACTGAATGTAACCCAGTGCTATGGATCAGAAAACAGTTCATATAATATAATACTTTTCTCTTGAAATATTTGATAAAGCGTATAATACATGGCAAAATCCGTATCACATGCCGTATCACCGTCGACCAATATCATCCCTCGGGCCAAAAGGCCCTTGTGCTGATATTGATGTCTCGGGATGATACGACATATGATACGAATTTTGCCATGCATTATTCTCTATGCATCAGATTACTAGGGGAATCAAAATCAAATCAATTAAAACGTCTTGTTTCAGATTTCCAGGGGAATCAAAATCAAATTAATTAAAACGTCTTGTATCAGATTTCCAGGGGAATCAAAATCAAATCAATACACCTTATCGCTATTTGTCCGCCATTACTGGATATCACACAGGTTCCCGTAAAATATGACGTCATAAAACAAAATAGCTGACGCCACAATGAAAAAGTGATTGTTGTATGCGTCAAAAGTTCAAGCGGCAGGGTCAGCCGGGAATAGCGATAAGGTGTATTAAAACGGGTTACTAGGGGAATCAAAATCAAATCAATTAAAACGTCTTGTATCAGATTTCTAGGGGAATCAAAATTAAATCATTTATCACGTCTTGTATCAGATTACGATTAAAAATCGATCAATATAACTCAAACGAATTTTATAAATAAATGTATATGTATAAACTTGAAATGTAGCTCTTTCAAAAATATTTGTTTGTGGCCATGTGGGAATTTTTTTAAACTCGAAATAAGAGATGCATAAACACTTTTTTTAAACTTGAGCATACGTTTTTGTGGTGGAGGGTAAGGAGGATGTAATAAAACACTTACGGCAGTATAAAATTGGCTTCAAATTGATAGTATTAAATAAAATAATCAAAACAAATTTTTTTACCTTCTCTCCTTTAAATAGTCACGGAAATATCCACTGGTAAGCAAATTCAATCCTTGGTGCAAATGTCAAGTAATTGACTAAATTTTTCTGCCAAATAATTTACAAAGTATTATTATAATATTTGAATCCTAGATGCATTTTTTGTTTCTCATAACTTAATTATTTTAAACAAGCTGTATGTAACTGCGATTTCTCTCAAATATTTACTCAGTGTTCATTTTGTTTGTAAAGGATGTAATAGTTCCCTGCAATATAATAATATGTGTTTACCGTTCAATATGTTACATACATTAATGAGGCTTTATTGTTTCCGTTTGAATTGTTAAACATTTGTCATAATGAGGGTCCGTTTATAGATGAGTATGCGATATTATTTTTGATTATTTATGAAGGCTGTATGTTGACCTATATCTGTTAATTTATAATCCTGATACCTTTGATACCTATTTACACCACTGGGTCGATGCCTCTGCTGGTGGACGTTTCGTCCCCGAGGGTATCACCAGCCCAGTAGTCAGCACTTCGCTGTTGACGTGAATATCAGTTATGTGGTCATTTTTATAAATTTCCTGTAGACAAAACTTTGATTTTCTTATCCCAGGCATAGATTACCTTAGCCGTATTTGGCACAACCTTTTGGGAATTTGGATCTTCAATGCTCTTCAACTTTGTATTTGTTTGGTTTATAACTATTTTGATATGAGCGTCACTGATGAGTCTCATGTATATCTGTTAATTTTTAAATCATTTGGTCTCTTGTAGAGAGTTGTATCATCGGTTATAATACCACATCTTCATATTCCTTTAAGACATAATAATAACAAATGATATACTAAAAGCCGTCATCAACAAATTTTATAATTTGAATTTTTTTTGTGAATTAAAAAACATAGTTACCATTATTCTATAGTTTATATCAAGTTTAAACATCACTAAACATCAACAGAAATGCATTAAGGCAACAAGGAATTGAAGTCTTACTTAACCTACAAAATAAATTTGAAGTTTTGCACGTCTTACAATTCATCGTATTTTGGACTCGAGCATCATGAAAGATACAGCTATTGTCGAAATGCGCATCTTGTGCAGCAAAATTGGTGCCTTTTTGTTAGCTAATAGTTCATGTTGAAGTCGGACAAGCATTTGAAAAGCTAATATTAAATGTCTTATTTTAGTCGTATGATAAATCTGCATAGTCAACAGTAAGACAAACTGTTAATTATTTTTCCAAACTTAAACAATAAGTAGTATGTATATGCTAGTAATCAGCCATTCTGTTATTAAGATCTTTCCATTGAAAACAAAAATCTAGTATCTAAACAGTGACTATCATTTAAAACATCCATTTTGCAATTTATCCGTTTTGTTGATTTGCACATCCAATTATCTACTTTGATATCTCAAAATTGTTTTAGGCGGAGTAAATCTTGGTTACAACTTATCCTTGAGAAATATATTACTTCCAAAATATTATGGACGTGGAATTGGATTTGGATTACTAGTGCAGAGTCTGGCTAGCTTGGTGGGTAATCCATTCGCTGGTTAGTATTACTGATGCAGTGTCTGGCTAGGTTTTATGGTAATCCATTCGCTGGTAAGTATAACTGATGCAGAGTCTGGCTAGGTTTGTTGGTAATCCATTCGCTGGTTAGTATTACTGATGCAGAGTCTGGCTAGCTTAGTGTGTAGTCCATCCACTAGTTGTTACTACTGATAAGAATTCTAGCTAGCTTAGTTAGATATTCCATCCACTGGCTAGTATTACTGATACAGAGTCTGGCTAGCTTAGTTGGTATTCCATTCGCTGATAAGTATAACTGATACAGAGTCTGGCTATCTTAGTTGGTAATCCAGCCACTGGTTTGTATTACTGATGCAGGGTCTGGCTAGCGTGGTGTGTAATTCATCCACTAGTTAGTATTACAGATACAGAATCTGGCTTACTTGGTTGGTACTCCATTCGCTAGTTAGTATTACTGATACAGTGTCTGGCTAGCGTGGTGGGTAATCAATTCACTAGTTAGTATTAAATATACAGAGTCTTGCTAGCGTGGTGGGTACTCCATTCGCTGGTTAGTATTACTGATACAGAGTCTGGCTAGCTCAGTTGATATTCCATCCACAAGTTGTTTCTACTAATACAGAGTCTGGCTAGCTCAGATGATATACCATCCACTGGTTAGTATTACTGGTACAGAGTCTGGTTAGCTTTGTGTGTAATCCATTCGCTGTTTTGTAATACTTATACAGATTCGGGCTAGCGTGGTGAGTAATCTATTCGCTAATTTGTATTACTGATACAGAGTCTGGACAACTTGATAGGTAATCCATCCGCTGGTTAGTATTACTAAGGCAGAGTCTTGCTAATATAGTTGGTAATCCATTCTCTGGTTAGTATTACTGATACAGAGTCTGGTTATCATGTTGGATAATCCATTAGCTGGTTAGTATTACTGTAACAAATTCGGACTAAATTAGTTTGTAATTCATTCACTGGTAAGTATTACTGATGCAGAGTGTTGCTAGATTATTTGGTTATCCATTCGCTGGTTAGTATAACCAATGCAGAGTCTAGCTAGCATAGTTAGTAATCCATTCACTGGTTTGTATAACTGATGCAGAGTGTTGCTAGGTTAGTTGGTTATCCATTCGCTAATTTGTATTACTGATACAGAGTCTGGATAACTTGGTCGGTAATCCATTCGATGGTATGTATTACTGATACAGAGTCTGGCTTGCTTAGATGGTAATTCATTCGCTGGTTAGTATTACTGATACAGATTCGGGCTAGCTAAGTTGGTAATCCATTCGCTAATTTGTATTACTGATACAGTGTCTGGATAACTTGGTGGGTTATCCATTTGATGGTAAGTGTTACTGATACAGAGTCTGGCTAGGTTTGTTGGTAATCCATTCGCTGGTAAGTATTACTGATACAGATTCGGGCTAGCTTAGTTGGTAATCGATTCGCTAATTTGTATTTCTGATACAGTGTCTGAATAACTTGGTGGGTAATCCATTTGATGGTAAGTATTACTGATACAGAGTCTGGCTAGGTTTGTTGGTAATCCATTCGCTTTTAAGTATTACTGTTACATATTCGGGCTAGCTTAGTTGGTAATTCATTTATTGGTTATTATTTCTGATGCAGATTGTTGCTAGAAAAGTTGGTAATTTATTCGCAGGTTAGTCTGACTGATACAGAGTCTGGCTAGCTTAGTTGGTAGTTTATTCATTGGTTAGTATAACTGATACAGATTCGGGCTAGCTTAGTTTGTAATCCATTCACTGGTTAGTAATTCTGATACAGAGTCTGGATAGGTTCGTTTGTAATCAATTTTCTGGTTAGTATTACTGATACAGATTCGGGAAAGCCTAGTTGGTAGTTCATTCACTGGTTAGTATTACTGATACAGAGTCTGGCTAGGTTTGTTGGTAATCCATTCGTTGGTACGTATTACTGTTACAGATTCGGGCTAGCTTAGTTGGGAATTCATTCGCTTGTTAGTATCACTGATGCAGAGTATTTCAAGGTTAGTTGGTAATCCATTCGCTGGTTAGTATTACTTATACAGAGTCTGGCTAGGTTTGTTGGTAATCGATTCGTAGGTAAGTATTACTCTAACAAATTCGGGCTAGCTTAGTTGGCAATTCATTTACTGGTTAGTATTACTGACGCAGAATGTTGCTAGGTTATTGTGTTATCCATTTGCTGGTTAGTATAATAAATACAGAGTCTGGCTACGTTTGTTGGTAATGCATTCGCTGGTTAGTACTACTCTTACAGATTCGGGCTTGTTTACTTGGTTATTCATTTATTGGTTAGTATTTCTGATGCAGAGTGTTGCAAGAATAGTTGATAATTCATTCGCTGGTTAGTCTGACTGATACAGAGTCTAGCTATCTTAGTTGGTAGTTATTCATTGGTAAGTATTACTGATACAGAATCGGGCTAGCTTAGTTGGTAATCTATTCGCTGGTTAGTATTACTAATACAGAGTCTGCCTAGGTTTGTTGGCAATCAATCTGATGGTTAGTATTACTGATACAGATTCGGGATAGCTTAGTTGGTAATTTATTCACTGGTTAGTATAACTGATCCAGAGTGTTGCTAGGTTAGTTGGTGATCCATTCGCCGGTAAGCAAAACTAATACAGAGTCTGGCTAGGTTTGTTGGTAATCAATTCGAAGGTACGTATTACTGTTACAGATTCAGGCTAGCTTAGTTGGTAATTCAATCGCTGCTTAGTATCACTGATGCTGAGTATTTCAAGGTTAGTTAGTAATCCATTTACTGGTTAGTATAACTGATACAGAGGCTAGGTTTGTTGGTAATCCATTCGCTGGAAAGTATGACTGTAACAATTTTGGGCTAGCTTAGTTGGCAATTCATTCTTTGGTTAGTATTACTGACTAAGAATGTTGCTAGGTTAGTGTGTTATCCATTTGCTGGTTAGAATAATAAATACAGAGTCTGGCTAGGTTTGTTGGTGATCCATTCGCTGGTAAGTATTACTGATACAGAGTCTGGCTAGCGTGGTAGGTAATCCATTCGATGGTTAATATAACTGATGGAGAGTCTGGCTTGATTAGCTGGTAATCCATTCGCTGGTTAGTATTACTACTACAAAGTCTGGCTTATTTAGTTGGTAATTCAATCACTGGTTAGTATTACTGATGCAGAGTCTGGCTAGCATATCTTTGTAATCCATTCGCTAGTTTGTATAACTGATGCAGAGTCAGGCTAACTTAGTTGGTAATCCATTCACTGGTTAGTATTACTGATACAGAGTCTGGCTAGCATGGTTGGTTATTCATTCATTGGTTAGTATTTCTGATGCAGAGTGTTGCTACAATAGTTGGCAATTTATTCATTGGTTATGATCACTGATGCAGAGTGTTTCTAGGTTAGTTGGTTATCTATTCGCTGGTTAGTATTACTGATACAGAGTCTTGCTATGTTTGTTGGTAATCAATTTGCTGGTAAATATTACTGATACAGATTCGGGCTTGCCTAGTTGGTTATTCATTCATTGGTTAGTATTTCTGATGCAGAGTGTTGCTATGTTAGTTGGTTATCCATTCGCTGGTTAGTATTACTGATAAAGAATCTGGCTAGCGTAGTGGGTAATCCATTCAGTGGTTAGTATTACTGATACTGAGTCTGGCTAGGAATGTTGGTAATCCATTCGCTGGTTAGTATTACTAATACAGAGTCTGGCTAGGTTTGTTGGGTAATCCATTCGCTGGTAAGTATTACTTATACAATGTTAGGCCAGCGTGATGGGTAATCCATTCGCTGGTTAATATAACTGATGTAGAGTGTGGCTTGTTTAGCTGGTAATCCATCCGCTGATTAGTATTACTACAACAAAGTCTGGCTTATTAAGTTGGCAATTCATTCACTGGTTAGTATTACTGATGCAGAACGTTGCTAGGTTAGTTGGTTATCAATTTTCTGGTTAGTATTACTGATGCAGAGTGTTACTAGGTTAGTTAGTAATCCATTCGCTGGTTAGTCATGTAATGATGATATTTTGGCTCTCAATAATGACGACTTCAGTATGTATATTAATGAAATTTATCCTGCTGAACTTACTTTAAATAAAGCTAATACTAATAATGACCACTGCCCTTTCCTCGATCTTGATATCTATATCACTAACGGAAAGCTGAATACTAAAATTTATGATAAAAGGGATGATTTTTCATTTCCTATCGTTAATTATCCGTTTTTAGATGGTGACGTTCCCTTGTCACCATCTTACGGTGTTTATATATCTCAACTTGTACGATTCGCTCGTGTTTGTAACAATGTTTTAGATTTTAACGAGAGAAATTTATGTATTACTGAAAAATTATTACACCAGGGTTTTCGATATCACAAACTAGTCAAAACTTTTACTAAATTTTATCATCGGTATAAAGACATCATTCGTAAATATAGCTCAACATGCAGACTTTTTATACGTTCAGGTATTTCACATCCAATTTTTTATGGAAATATTCTTTATAAAGCACAAAGGTGTCAGTATTCACCTCAGAAACTTACAAAACCTTTAAATAGACTGATTAAGAAGGGATATAATTACGATACTGTTGTCAAGTCATTAAAGATTGCATATTTTGGCGTTAATATTGAGTCACTGATAAGGTCTTTGCGTCGGAACTAAAGACATTTATTCTAAAAACAGTTATTGGCATGACACGGGTTATGTTCTTCTCATATATGTTATGATGGTATGATACTAAACCCCTAACGGGAAGGATTGTGCCTGATGTTCATATGATGAAATCATAATCTTTCAGTCAGTTTAATTGAAGTCTGGAGCTGGCATGTCAGTTAACTGCTAGAAGTCTGTTGTTATTTATGTATTATTGTCATTTTGTTTATTTTCTTTGGTTACATCTTTTGACATCAGACTCGGACTTCTCTTGAACTGAATTTTAATGTGCGTATTGTTATGCGTTTATTTTTCTACATTGGTTAGAGGTATAGGGGGAGGGTTGAGATCTCACAAACATGTTTAACCCCGCCGCATTTTTGCGCCTGTCCCAAGTCAAGAGCCTCTGGCCTTTGTTAGTCTTGTATTACTTTTATATTAGTTTCTTGTGTACAATTTGGAAATTAGTATGGCGTTCATTATCACTGAACTAGTATATATTTGTTTAGGGGCCAGCTGAAGGACGCCTCCGGGTGCGGGAATTTCTCGCTACATTGAAGACCTGTTGGTGACCTTCTGCTGTTGTTTTTTATTTGGTCGGGTTGTTGTCTCTTTGACACATTCCCCATTTCCATTCTCAATTTTAAGAATTACTGTTCCAGAGTCTGGCTAGCCTGGTTGGTTATTCATTCATTGGTAAGTATTACTGATCGAAATCGGGTTAGCTGAAATGAAAATCCATTTGCTGGTTACTATTACTGATACAGAGTCTGACTAGGTTTGTTGGTAATCAATTCGCTGGTAGGTATTGATGATACTGATTCCGGCTAGCTTAATTGGTAATTCATTCTTTGGTCAGTATTACTGATGCAGAGTGTTGCTATGTTAGTTGGTAATCCATTCGCTGGAGAGTATTACAGAAAAGAGTTCGGCCAGCGTAGTGGGTAATACATTCGCTGATTAATATAGCTGATGAAGAATGTGGCTTGTTTAGCTGGTAATCCATCCGCTGATTAGTATTACTACTACAAAGTCTGTCTTATTTAGTTGGTAATTCATTCACTGGTAAGTATTACTGTTACAGATTCGGGCTAGGTTAGTTGGTAATCCATTCGCAGGTTAGTATTACTGATACAGAGTCTGGCTAGCATAGTTGGTAATCCATTTACTGGTTAGTATAACTGATGCAGAACGTTGCTAGGTTAGTTGGTTATCAATTCCCTGGTTAGTATTACTGATGCAGAGTGTTACTAGGATAGTTGGTAACCCATTCGCTGGTAAGTCATGTAAGTGTTACTGTTCCAGAGTCTGGCTAGCCTAGTTGGTTATTCATTCATTGGTAAGTATTACTGATCGAATTCGAGCTGGCTGAGTTGGTAATTCGTTTGCTGGTTACTATTACTGATACAGAGTCTGACTAGGTTTGTTGGTTATCAATTCGCTGGTAAGTATTAATGATACAGATTCGGGCTAGCTTAATTGGTAATTCATTCTTTGGTTAGTATTACTGATGCAGAGTGTTGCTTTGTTAGTTGGTAATCCATTCGCTGTAGAGTATTACTGATACATAGTCTGGTTAAGATTGTTGGTAATCCATTATCTGGTAAATATTACTGATACAGATTTGGGCTAGCTTAGTTGATAATTCATTCACTGCTTAGTATTAATAATGCAGAGTGGTGCTAGCTTAGTTGGTAATTCATTCACTGGTTAGTATTTCTGATGCAGAGTATTGCTAGCTTAGTTGGTAATCCATTTGCTGGTAAATATAACTGATACAGAGTCTGGCTAGCTTAGTTGGTGATTGATTCATTGGTAAGTAGTAATGATATAGATTCGGGCTAGCTCAGTTGGTTATCAATTCGCTGGTTAATATAACTGATGCAGAGTCTGGCTTGAGTAGCTGGTAATGCATTCGCTGGTTAGTATTACTACTGCATAGTCTGGCTTATTTAGTGGGTTATCCATTCGCTGGTTATTATTACTGAAACAGAGTCTGGCTAGTGTGGTTGGTAATCCATTCGCTGGTTTGTATTACTGATGCAGAGGCTGGCTAGCGTGGATGCGTTTTGTTATTTGATTCTGCAATGTGATTATGGACTTTCCGAATTGATTTTCTTTTAAGTTCACTATTTTTGTGATTTTTCTTTTTTGGTAATCCATTCGCTGGTTAGTATTACTGACGCAGAGTTTGATTAGCGTGGTGAGTAAAATATAAAATCACAAAAATACTGAACTCAGTGGAAAATCTAATCGAAAAGTCTATAATCACATTGTAAAATCAAATGACGAAACACATAAAAACCGAATAGACAAGAACTGCCATATTCCTGACTTGGCTCAAGCATTTTTAATTGTAGTAGATGATGGATTTAACCTGGTGTTATACGCTCATCCTCTCACCTTATTAACAGTATTTTTGGTCTTTTGTTGATAGTTGTCTCATTGGCAATAATACCACATCTTCTTTTTTATATTATCAAATTCCGTTATATTTTCAATGATGCGTGAACTTCATTCGCTGGTTAGTATTACTAAAACCAGTTGTTGGCCTTACACGGGTTATGTTTGTATGCCACATTTATGGGCATTATGTTTTCTGGTTTGCGCGTCAGTTTGTCTGTCCGCTTCAGGTTAAAGTTTTTGGTCGAGATGGTTTTGGATGAAGTTGAAGTCCAATAAACTTGAAACTTATTACACATGTTCCTTATGATATGATCTTTCTTATGTAAATGCCAAATTAGGGATTTCCCCATTTTCACAGTCCATTAAACATAGAAAATGATAGGGCGGATCGGGCATGCACGTGTATGAACACATTATTGTTCTCATATATTTTATGATAGTATGAAACTTAACACCTAACCGGAGCTTGATTTTCATATGGTGAAATTATAATCTTTCAATTAGTTTAATTGAGGTCTGGAGCTGGCATGTCAGTAACTGCTGATGTCTTTTTTTTGTTAATTCGTGTATTTTTTTCATTTATTTTGATGCCTGATCTGACATTGTACTCAGACTTCTTTTAAACTGAGTTTTACTGTGCGTATTGCAGTGTATTGCTTTATTCTATTTTTGCTAGACGCATAGGAAAGTTTGAGATTTCACCAAACATGTTTAAACCCCTTTGTTGCCTGCTCAAATTCAAAATCCTCGGGCATTTGTTAATCTTGTCCAAAGTTAACTTTCTTATTGGACCTAGCAAAACGTTAACTTGTTGGATAGTGCTATGTCACAATTTTCAAATTCACATGAAATATGTCTAGGAAATCCTTAAAAAATTAAAGCCCATACAACATAGTCAGCTATAAAGGGCCCCGAAATGACAAATGTGAAACAAGGTTTAGTCATTAAGTTGAATAGTTGTACATGTAAGGATTGCGCCCAACTGTATTTTGTCTTCTTTATATGAGATGTTAATATCGGTCAACTACTGTTGCGTTTGTTCAATGTTTGTAACGTACAATAACTTATGTCAGATAAAGTGTATTAACTCATTATGCAATGTCTGTAACGTACAACAGCGTATGTCAGATAAAGTGTATTAACTCATAAATTAACTTATATCAGTCGCAATGAAAACACCAAGAGCAATGCTGGTAACTATAATGTGATGTCAATGGTAAATGAATGATCATATAATGATATTTTTTGTAGCTTTCTTACAAGATGATTTTGGTGATGGAGGAATTCCATTCTATCTTGGAATGTCAATCCTTGTTCTCTCTGGGTTAGTACTATTGCCATTTTCATCAGCGATAAAGGAGACTGCTACTGAAATAAACATTATTGTACCATCGAATCGTGTTACAAAACGTATCAAATATAACTATTCAATGAATGACATAGCCGATTCAGTCGTTTCATACTTTTAATTCGTATCGAATTACACCATGTTTATGTTGTCATTTGTTTAAAAATGAACAGAACAAAACAATTTTAGTATTCTAATAAAAGTAAACAATATCCTATGCTCTTTTCCCTAATGTAGAAATGCATTTAATCGTAAAAATCAAAAATCACAATTAAGGAATTAATTCATCAATCTATTGAATAAAGAACAAATGTACTAGAATAAGAAAAAAATCAAAGCTGACAATAAGGTACAAGTTTTGCTCATTGTTGAAGACAAAACTATGATCTAAAGTTTCTTACATGTACCACGTCTCATTAATTCAATATAACAAACAACGACAAACTGCCACTGACTTACATATTACATATATATTCGATATTCCCTGGCTTGTATTTCCTATCATGATTTCTTTGATAGAGGATCGTTGCTCACAGGGAATCGTTTTAACCAAGAGTTCCAATTAGTGAAGTTGAATTGATCCCTCGGCAAATTTAACGGAAGCCATCACGAGTGTTGATCGTTAAGAAATTATCGTTTCACAGATGATATCGGATATGGTCCTTATGAAGTTATGTCGTAACTACGATCCCCTTCCACTTTCACGAATGTGACGTACCAAATAATAGATAAAAGAAGATGTGGTGTGAGTGCCAATCAGACAACTCTCCATCTAAATGACAATTTAAAAAAGTAAACCATTATTGGTCAATGTACGGCCTTCAACAAATAAGCCTATTTACCGGGTTGATATACATGATCGACACGACGGGTGCCACATGGTGAGCGGGATCTGCTCACCCTTCCGGATCACCTAAGATTACCCCCAGTTTTTTGTGGGGTTCGTGTTGCTGAGTCTTTAATTTTCTATGGTATGTCTTGTGTACTATATTCTGTATTTTTCTCTTTTTTTATTTTAGCCATGGTGTTGTTAGCTTATTTTCAATCAATAACTGTCCATCTTGTATCTTTCTCCCCTCTTTTAAGGCAAATGAACAATATGATGTGAGTTCAATATGTTTATCGGCGCTTTCTCTAATATACAATAGTGTGAGACAAAAAAGTTCAATGTGATGTCTACTAGAAATATTATTGGTTAATAAAACATCATTGTGTGATAATTTCTTCTATTTAAAATTTACAAGGTCGTATTGGTTAATAAAACAACAATGTGTGATAATTACTTCTATTTAAAATTTACAAAGTCGTATTGGTTAATAAAATATCATTGTGTGATAATTTCTTCTATTTAAAATTTACAAAGTCGTATTGGTTAATAAAATATCATTGTGTGATAATTTCTTCTATTTAAAATTTACAAAGTCGTATTGGTTAATAAAATATCATTGTGTGATAATTTCTTCTATTTAAAATCTACAAAGTCGTATTGGTTAATAAAATATCATTGTGTGATAATTTCTTCTATTTAAAATTCACAAAGTCGTATTGGTTAATAAAATATCATTGTATGGTATGATAATTTCTTCTATTTAAAATCTACAAAGTCGTATTGGTTAATAAAATATCATTGTGTGATAATTTCTTCTATTTAAAATCTACAAAGCCGTATTGGTTAATAAAATATCATTGTGTGATAATTACTTCTATTTACAATTTACAAAGTCGTATTGGTTAATAAAATCAATGTGTGACAATAATATTAACTTCTATTTAAAATCTACAAAGTCGTATTGGTTAATAAAATATCATTGTGTGGTAATTACTTCTATTTAAAATTTACAAAGTCGTATTGGTTAATAAAATAAATGTGTGACAATAATATTAACTTGTATTTAAAATTTACAAAGTCGTATCGGTTAATAAAACATCATTATGTGATACTTCTAACACAATGTTACAAAGTAGCATTGATTATAAAACAGCATTGTGTAATTATTACATTCAATAGTCTTTATTTTTATTTGGTCGGGTTGTTGTCTCTTTGACACATTCCCCATTTCCATTCTCAATTTTATCTATTTTCATATTATCGACTTTTTACTCAGAGTTTCATGATTTTTATTTACTCTGTCACAAGACATCCTGGTACTCATGAGCCAATCACGAGCAACCAGAGAAGTTAAATCAAATACATATACGGCGCAATTTGCTGAGAATGTTCAATGTTTCCTGATGATTAAGTCATTTAAAGAAAGTATTAAACATGCTAAACTGTTACATTCTCTCTAAATTGTACCGATTAAAATCTTGAATTAACTTATTTCTGTTGCTCTTGTTTGACCGAGTACCAGGATTTTCAACTATAATGAAGGTGTGGTAAGGTTTATATGTATTAATTTTTAAAGAAACCCGTTAACAAAATATAAATTCCGGAGTAAAAAGACGGTAATATGAAAATGGTGTATAGTATACTGATATACATGTATCTGTAATAAAAGTTAAGCATCTTCGTCTCCTTGTAGCATGTCTGTCAATGTCACTTGATTTGCATAAATAGAAAAAACAATATTTTTCCTAAACCTCTGTTCATTGGCATAAACAGGATCACAGTTAAATGTTTCGTAAACATTGTCCTGATCTACATGTTGTTCTTGTCCTCCAAGACTTTCATACACCACAAGTCTTGGCAACGTGTCTGCGGAAGAATATTGGCTAATTCGGTTCGGTAATGGCGGATCAAACGAGGATGTCTTTTTTCTGTTGCATTGTTTGCAGCATATTCCGATTGAAAAAGATAACGATAAAAGCAACAGGAAGGATTCAATTCCAATAATGATAAATAAGTAAACACTATCAACGGAAATTTCACAAGTTAAGTTGTTTTTGTATTCCAGTGTTCGGGCATCGCTTATGTTCACAGAAATCATTTCCATCGTAAAATCACTATTATACTTTGTATGGCCTCATTACTTTAGATCATTTCATTGCTGCTTGGTGATATTACAATGACTAGAAGTTCGCTCTATTGCTGCTTTGTAACAGAACAATGACTATAAGTTCGTTCTAATGCTGGTTTGTAACAGTACAGTGACTATAAGTTCGTTCTATTGCTGCTTGGTGACAGTACAATGACTATAAGTTCGTTATCTTGCTGCTTGGTGACACTACAATGACTAGAGGTTCGTTCTATTGCTGCTTTGTTTTAGTCCCATAAGTATATAATTTAGTCACTCATCCTAACCTACAATATATCATATATGTTACTTATTCGTGCTTCAATGTTCGATTCGAATTATTATCTGGTATGTCCTGTATATAGTATAATATGCATCAAAGTTATCTGGTATGTCCTGTATATATAGTATAATATGCATCAAAGTTATCAGTTGTCACTATCATGTATTCTATGATATATTATTTTAAAATTTTACATTTGTAACAAATTTGCATATTTTTAAGAAACTTCCCTAACATATGTTTTTTTTTTTTTTTTAATTATTCAAATCAACTTGTGTATTGTTGTATTTGAGATATGATCTGCTTGTAAATTAGTACTGTGTAAAATTTCCTTAAACAATAGAACGTTCGATTTGAATTCTTTGCATTAAGATGATCGATCAACACAGTGTACTTGATTACAGATAAATCACTGATGCCAATGAAGGGTTTATATTATGTAATAATTACATTATATTATCAGTATTTAATATGCAATGTTGGCATGAAATATTTTGCTATGTTGATATAAGAGATTCGGGTAATTTTCATTAAAACAAAATAGAAAGTAGTTTTCAGTAGTCGACCGAATACATAACCGATGATCAATGTAAACAAAATGCGTGTCAAAGGGTCAACCATTAAATCAATACCTACGGTCATATTACAGTCAACCTCATACCGGCGTCACACATTGGCGTATGACCGGTGTCCTATAGCCATTCTTCCCCCATGCCAAAATTTCCGGGGGGAAATACTGCATGGATCGATCCAATATTTCCGCCCGGAAAAATTGGCATGATCCCACTTTTCCCCCTCAGCGTTATAAGGGGAAAACTAGGATCAGGCCAATTTTTCCCCCGTGAGTAGCATGATAAGCTAAATTTTCCGCCTTGTAATATGACGTCGGCGACGTCGCGATAAGATTTTTTAAATGATAGCAACTTTTTTCTCAGTTTATAGTTACCAAAGCTTGATCGTGTGAAAATACATTTTATATGTATTTATTTGTGTTTTTCTATGTTGTGATGTTATACTATTGTTTCAGAAAAAGGGAGAAGGTTTGGTACCATTAAAACGTTTAACCCCGCTGCAAATGTTTGCACCTGTCCTAATTCAGGAATCTTATGTACAATAGTTGTCGTTTGTTTATGTAATGTATACGTGTTTCTCGTTTCTCGTTTTTTTTATAAAACTTAGACAGTTGGTTTTCCCGTTTGATAGGTTTACACTAGTAATTTTGGGGCCCTTTATAGCTTATAGCGGTGTGAGCCAAGGCTCCGTGTTGAAGGCCTATTATGGTTTACTTTTAAAAATTGTTATTTGGATGGAGAGTTGTCTCATTGTCACTCATATCACATCTTCCTATATCTATATACATGTTATATATACACATGGAAAAAAGTATTGCAACACTTTGATTTTTTAAAACTTGAAAACCTTTTTTTTTAATGAAATATAATAAAATATTTGTATAATATTATTGAAACATAGTTTATGATATCATTGGCATTGATGCGAACAAAAAAATATTGAAAAAAAAAAAAAATTATATAACCACAGTTTAAATATCAAAATGAGGTGTTTTTTGTACAAAAAAATGCATTTACAACTTTTACTGTAGTCGAACTTTACAATGTCAGACATTTCAAAATTAATCTTTAGATGACAGTTCACATCATGGTTGATCGTTATACGCTTAAGAATTAGTTCTTTGTGCGCAGCCTCCATTCAAACGGATAACCGCATCTAGAGGGGGGAAAGATTGGCATGGGGGAAAAGTTACTATATGTATACGTATTGTCAACTTTCCGCAGGGGAAGAATCACAATGATCCAAAATTTCCCCGGGGGAAAGATTGGCTCATGCCAGTTTTTCCCCCGGGGGAAAAACTGGCATGGGGGAAGAATGACTATATAACACCGGCGTGCACCAAACGTACAGGGAAAATTGACAAAGTCGATATACGTTAGTTGCACACCAGAAGAACGCTAAGCAATCGTTAAATGCGCGTTGCATAAGTTTAAAGTACGTCGAAAAACGAAGATATACGCTTGGTGAAGGCTACAACTCGAGATTTTTTTTTATGCAGCTTAAAAATTTTCATCCTGCTCCAGCGTGTGTTCGTATACCTATACGCTACACGCACGATATACATACGCTAAAAGCGCGTTTAATGCGCTACAGATAAGTTTGAGACACGTTTAGGACACGTTGTATACGCTTCGAGATCCTTCGACTTTAACTAAAACGTATGCGGGTGTAACAAACATCCCATATTAGAACGTCTAAGATACGACCGGGACGCGTCTCGAATACGTTCAAGAAACTTTTATCTTTCTTCGTAACGTGCATTCCATCTACATTTAATTAGACAAACGCCAGGCATGCGCAACCATACGTTTCTTGAACGCCTAATAAAGGCTTAAACGTTATATATATGATTGACAGGTTGAAAGCATCCACAATTACAAGCGTATTGGCAGTGTATACCTATTTTTTTTAATACGCCCTGCGTACGTCGGAGCTATCCGCTGATGCCATGGATGTGGTGATGCCGCCGGTTTGAAGGACAAACGGTGTAATTCTTTGACCAGTTTTTAAAGATAGTTGATTAAATAGTTTGTTTGATTAGATTGTAAATCAAAATTCAACAAACAACGCCATAAATCATTATAATTGATTGTCAAAGAAAACCAATTCATTTTGTATTGTAAATACTTGTTACAACTTATTATAACGAATTTTTTTTCTGTCTTACCAAGGGTGATTTATCTTGTTAAATGTAAAATTGTGCAGTGACTGGCTTATCTAATTTCTTAGTTTACTACATTGTACACTACCCTTCCTGCAGGCTAAAACCTCAATGCAATGTCTAGATTTATATACCTTTTCATCAGAAGGTCGTATGAAAACACGTTAAACATCAGAAAGGACAAAGCAAGGACGTCAAATCATTGATTTCGTGTAAAAGTCGACAACTGAGATCTATGGATTGGAAACTGGTATACCGATACCAACATACATAACCAATGGAGAAAATATGTATGTCTATAGGTTGCACTTCTGTAAATAAAGACCATGCAATTTCCATAGGAACTCCCTTTGGGGCTAAAACTGGGACAATTTTACTCTGGAGTTCCATGTAAAAATAAATCCTAGAATAGAAATTTGATATGCACTACTATTTTATTCAAAGTTCAAAACATGAGGCTGTGCGGCATACTTTCAACATTTATGCCATGAACTTGTAAGTGTTTAAACTTATACTAAAATTGTGTACTACCCCAAACTTTACATTTAGCCTGCTTCAAAATTCATTTTTCACCGTAATAGTATGTTTTTATTCTGGTAACCATGGTAACAGTTCCAAGTTATGTCTCTATTAGATCATATTGTATTATATGGGAATCAGTGTGTCAACAAAACAAATGAAATTATCTAAAAATATCATATATCTACCCAAAACAGATGTGGTTTGAGAAACGCCTTCTTTATTCTGTTAGTTAAAAGTCATATTAAACGTGTACAAAAGGAATAACATTAAGCAATCATATATTTTTGTGGGATACAGATACGTGCAAAACGTCTGCTATATAAACATATACAAGCTTCAAATTTCTGGTATTTGCAGAAGACCCCGATACTGATTTTATCTAATTCATGTCGGTAAATGGAAAAGTTTTTTACAACCCTTGAAATATTCATAAGTTAAGCATTTATTTGGATATAATTTAACCACTTCGTTCATGCGTAAAACACGTTCTATTCCGATCTGTCTTTTTCGTGTCCCCTTTTTTGCACGTTAAGAAACCCATAAGATAAAAGCATTCGGTGTACTTGGAAATTACTATCTAGCCTTTTTAGGTCCGGCGGGACCTCGATGGCCAAGTGTTCTAAGTAGTTACTAAAGTTAAACTTTTAAAATGTTACATGTCTGATAACGACAATTGTCCAGTGTGTGCACAATCTAGAGAAGATTTAGAACATATAAGTGATATATTTATTAAGTGTGTCAATTTGTCACATTTCACTGATTTTCTGAAGGATTTTTTACTAAATACTAAATGTGAAATGTTGATGATACCTTTGTAAATACGCTTGATTTTGAAATTCGTATTGTTAAATCCTCAAGTTAAACTCAATAAAGTAGACTGTTTTAAAACATTGTTAGAATTATACATCTCTCACTAGTATTTTTATCTTTTAAATCAGAGAAAAGAAAAGAACAGTTCTTATTGAAATATTTTATATCGGACAATCCTGTTATCAAAGTTACAGATAACCATGCAGAAACATTGTATTAATTTTAAACTAAAATAGTTGATATATAAATGTCTGTGTGTGACACCAAGTACTGTCTAGTGAATTTTTAATGTACTGTTTGAATAAAAATTTATCAAGAAAAGTAGTTACTACTGTAATCACTCGATAGTCAACACAGTCTTCTTTTCATATATATGTATATGTAGACTAGTAGTTATTTAATAGTCAAATACGTTCAGTGTTTAAGACTGTAATCAGAATAAAGTGTCCGATCAAGATTATATGTCTTCCTGCGCACTATTACCATGTGAACTTGTACGTTAGAAATCCAACTCAGTGTGTCGGTCTTGTACAAAGCCGGGTTGATATTCAACGCACATTTGCATTTTCTCGTCCTGAACAGGCATAATTATTTGCTTATGGACGTTAAGCGGCCATCTATTACATCATACATTAAAATGTAGACTGTATGCCCCCTTCGCACACACGGATTTTTCTTACAAGTCTTACAAATCTTTATGGATCGAACAAACTCATCAATTCTTAAGGTTACGGCTTATAATAAATTATTACCAGTTACTAGTTTAACGATTAATTTACAGGAAAATTACGCATATTTTTTTAGAAAAATATAAAGTGCATTGTATTGCATCACAAGAGTACCTATAAAGGCTATATGGTATAAATAGTAATTCATAAAAGGCATAGTATTGCATCACAAGAGTACCTATATGGTATAAATAGTATTTCATAAAAGGCATTGTTTTGCATCACAAGAGTACCTATATGGTATAAATAGTATTTTATAAAAGGCATTGTTTTGCATCACAAGAGTACCTATATGGTATAAATAGTATTTCATAAAAGGCATTGTTTTGCATCACAAGAGTACCTATATGGTATAAATAGTATTTCATAAAAGGCATTGTATTGCATCACAAGAGAACCTATATGGTATAAATAGTATTTCATAAAGGGCATTGTATTGCATCACAAGAGTACCTATATGGTATAAATAGTATTTCATAAAGGGCATTGTATTGCATCACAAGAGTACCTATATGGTATAAATAGTATTTCATAAAAGGCATTGTATTGCATCACAAGAGTACCTATATGGTACAAATATAATTATATAAAGTGAATTGTATTACATCACAAGAGTACCTATATGGTATAAATAGTATTTCATAAAAGGCATTGTATTGCATCACAAGAGTACCTATATGGTATAAATAGTATTTCATAAAAGGCATTGTATTGCATCACAAGAGTACCTATTTGGTATAAATAGTATTTTATAAAATGGATTGCGGCAGCTATTTACAGTAAATTCCATTGAGTGCGTTGGCAAAGTTATATCTTTGGTTAGCTTGCTTGTTAGCTGAACCGTGAAGTTATTATTAGGTAAAGTATACTACCCACCTGTCGAAGTAGCATAGTCTTACAGATATATATTGGTTATCTGTTGGACTAGTCTACTCTTAAAGGAGGGTAGTTTACCTAACCTTATAATGACTTCATGGTTCAGCTAGCAAGATCTAGCAAAAGAATGCCTACACATTCAATGGAGTCGGCTGTAACTTCAACCGTTTATCTAAATCATACTCGATAAAATTAAGGTTCCCTCTGCCCTTCATTAAATATATGCATAACGACGTTCCCAGGGAGGGTATTGATTTAAAATTGTTAAGGTTTTATTTTATTTACACGTACAATTTCAAATGATAAAATAAAAATATTGTAATCATTTTTTATGATTAGTTGGAATATTCTTTATTTTTTACCAGCTCAATTGCTTTATTCCGGGTTTCATGGACTTAATTTTTTTAGTCCATTGTGCTTTTAAGTCTATTAACATTTTTTGTTCAAAACATTATCATTTAAGATGTTTGTCAACCCTCACACTATTTACCACAGAATATTTATATATTTTTTTCTAATTGATTACATAACTGAAGTATAAAAGTGTAGGTTTGTCATTAAACAAGCTAGACATGCATTAAGTCAATACAAATCTGACTTTAACTCTGCAAATGCGATTGGGCATAATTTACTTGGGGGTAGGCCTTAAGTCCTAGCAAAATTTGATACCCTCTGTTTATATTGCCATGTTTTAAGTATTTGGTGACTGTAAGTTGATGATGATAGCCATACGACACATTCGTGTGCTAGAGATGGTCCGATTACCGAGGTCTTAGGAAACAGGAAAGTAAAGAAAACTATATATTCTACAGTTTGATAAAGGCCTTTTCCTTCTTACAATCAAGTTAACATCTTTTGAAGGAAAACTCTTTCCCTCATTCACATTTATGGAGAAATAATTATCGATTGTCAAAAGTTAATGCAAAGAAAATTTACCTGAAACCATTCTTCTTTCCTTTCATCGTGGTTACAATATATTTCCTTATATAATGATAAATCAAAGTTATGCATTAATTATGGTAGTAAGACGCATTTTATCACGCCTTGTCTGGTGAATACAACGTAGTTACCACATTTAAGGACAAACAAGTGTATGCTTTAAATCATAGATTGCATGTAAAACAGAAAAGTGAAATATTCTTATCACAGTTAATGCTACTTCTCTCGCACAGTTTTATATAATTATGATACTCTAAATAACATAGTCTGTTGACGTATTTTTATCTTTGAATCAATGTTGGGGGATAATAAATACAACAAAAAACAAACAAAAATGCAATTTTCTTAAAGAGCCTTCTTCCGATGTTCTGACTAGCCTAAAGCTACATTAAAACATCAATCGGAAGTAATGTCACGTGTTCAATTGATGGAATACCTATATTAATCAATGGATATGCATAGGTAGAATATGTTATTGTATCTCTTCCTTTTCCCTCGACGAAGGCGCATGTTCTCAAATTGAGTATAAAAAAATCCAAAAACCATCCATAACTGTCCTCCCATATTACTGTTTACTCCTTTGCAGACGGTTTAAATATTCTCAATAGTTGCTGGACGTCAGTGTGATGTTAATATGAAGGTCTCATTGATGACATTGATTGATAACAGCTTCATGTGGTGAAATAATGGCTCTTCCGACATGTATTTAGGCATTTCTTACATTTGATTGGTTATATAAAAATTTGATTAAACAAAGAGCATGTCAGTAATTCAATTACTGCGGTCGTATAAAAATCATGATTAGTAGGTCATGCGTACTTTACCCGAGGTCTTGTGATAGCAGGTCATGCGTACGTTACCAGTATTTCAAGTACTGAGGTCGTATAAAAATCATGATAGTAGGTCATGCGTACGTTAAGTGTTTAATACAAAAATTCAGATGTAATGGTTCCATGATAATTCTTAAATTATTTTGTAGTCTTTTGTGTCGTGTTAACCTTGAAGTGTTTGATGTCCAATTTTGATTTGAAAATATATAATATGCAAGGCCAATAGTCTATCCCCCCTCCCTAATCACATTTGTTTTTGTAAGTTGTATTTCTATTTGTATCCATCTGATAGGTTAGCCTTTTTTAACTGATTTTTATAAGTCGTTCTTATGTTGTATTTTTACACCACTCTCCCAGGTCAGAAGGTGGTTTGGATCCCGTTTACAGGTTTAACCCCGTAACATTCTGTATGTTTTATAGATTTCACGAAAGCGTTTGATTCGTTAGAATCTGACTTTATGCTTGGAACTTTGAAACATTTTGGTTTTAATGAATCATTTATTAAGTGGGTTAAAACTATGTATACAGACGTTCAAACATGTGTCATGAATAATGGGTGGGTATCAGAAAATTTCAAAAATTCGCGGGGAATTCGACAAGGCTGTCCTTTATCAGCTGTATTGTTTGTTTTGGCGGTTGAAACTATGGCTCTAAAATTGAGAAATAGCAAAGAGGTAAACGGAATCACTGTTAAATTAGATGGGAAAAGTCATAGTATTAAGATCTCGCAATTAGTAGATAACACAACATTATTTTGTAAAGATAGACACGATTTAGTATCTGCAATGAATGTAATAGAAATTTTTGGCTCGTTTTCGGGTTTATTGATAGATAGAAATAAAACAGAAGGATTATGGATTGGGAAGTTGAAATCATGTTAAGATAAAATAGCCGGCGGGGGAGATAAACCAATCAAGGCCTTAGGGATGTTTTTTGGCCATGATAAAGAGGAATACAAAATATTAAATTGGGATTGCAAAATAGAAAAAAACGATTAAAATGTTCAAGACGTGGGAAAAAAGAAATCTTTCAATTTTAGGGAAAATACTTATTATAAACACACATATTTTGCCTTTATTTACATTCTTGGGAAGCGTTTGCATAATTCCCGAAAGTTATATTAAAGAACTAGAAACACGAAGCTTTAGATATATTTGGGATGGGAAGCCTGACAAAGTAAAAAGAAATCTGATACTACGTCCATATGAAAAAGGGGGCTTACAAATGGTAGATTTTAAAAGTTATTTGTTGTCGCTAAAGGCATCATGGGTATATAGACTTGTTAATGGTAAACTTGCCAATTGGAAGCTTATACCTTTTAAATATCTAAAAGTGTCAAATAATATTTTGTATATATTCAACATGAATTTAAATGATATAAAACATTTAGAAAAATTCAAATATGTTCCCGAATTTTATAGGGAAGTTATAAAGGCTTGGATTTTGACTGGGGGTGGGCAAACCAACCAACCAGACACATATTGTGATATAAGAAAGCAAATAATATGGGGAAATAAATTCATTACATTTCATAATGAACCAATCATCTTTTAAAACTGGATAAAGAGTGATTTAATATACTTAAATGACATTCTTGACGATACTATGTCAATATCAGAAAATAATATTTTAAAAAAATTAAAGAGTAAGGTAAACTGGATTGCTGAATTTCATAAATAGAAAAAATCTATTCCACATAAGTGGATTCATATTGTTTAAAAAAAGAAAATTCTGTTAAAAGTACAGTAAATATCAAGAGAAATAAGCTCACATGGAAAAATCGTTATTTTGAGACTACATGTTTTTCAAATAAAATGTTATATGATTCACTAGTGAACAATATAAATGAACCATCAATAGGGATAAACAAGTGGCTTAAAGTTTTATCAATGCAAGAAGCTCCAAATATGAGGTCATTGTATCATTTTAATTTTAAACTTTTAACTGAATGTAAATTAAAAATTTTCAGATGGAAACTGCTACAATTTATTGTACCAACCAAAAAGCTTCTTTCACAATGGAAAATAGCTAACAATAATATGTGTAATTTTTGTAACCTAGAAGAAGGCTATGATCATTTTTTTAGTGTTCTTATTTGACAAGATTTTGGCTACAAATAGATGACCTCCTCATAAGATGTAATATAGATTTTGTGATAAAACTACAACACCTAATATTTGGGTACAAAATCACAGACAACAAGTATTTCTCCCATCAATTTTTTAATTACAATACTTAGTTTTTCTATATATAAGACATACTATGTATCTGAACAGAAAACAAAAAATATTGATGTCTACAGAATTTTGGTGAATGAATTTAATAAGAGAGTAAACACAAATAGAGATAAGATAATAAGTCCAATGTTATTAAAAATTAAAAATAACATAACAAGTGAATAATTTTATAGTAATGTTATTCTACAGTAACTGTTGACTTAATAAAATGTATATCTAATCAGCTGATTATTCCCTGGGTAGTCAGTGGAGTGTTACAGGGTATGGGCTTTACTGAAGGCCGTAAGGTGACCTATAATTGTTAATTTCTGTGTCATTTTGGCCTCTTGTGGAGAGTTTTTGCATTGGCAATCATACCACTTCTTCTTTTTTATATTACTAATAATGTTTTAAATCCCGGTGCAACGGTTTTAATTATTCCATTCTCAATTTTATGTTTATTCAAGATTCACAACGAACGTCCTACATTGTAAGTAGATCAATTAAAGTTCATAAATATTAATAGAACTTCATTTGAAAGAAACAGAATATTACATTTTCAAATCGTATATTTACTTTTCCAAACATCCCAGCTCGATTCGAATCTTTAAAATTCATTATCAATATTTAAGATAATAGTGACCTTCTTGAACCGAAATGAATAATACATTGTAATAGGAGACAAACGTATTGTAATCAGCAGGTTAAACAAATACGTCACATTTACTTTATCTATGAATGAAATTATAGAATAGCTGTATACTAAATGGAGGGGAAAGTAGCGTTAGTTACGGGTTCTACAAGTGGAATAGGTCTAGGGATTGCAAAAGAACTTCTTAAGAATGGATGTGAAGTTATTCTTACTGGCTCAAGAAGTAAAGAAAATGCAACAGCAGCTATAAATGAGGCCAAGGCAAGGTAAGAGTATGTAACTTTAATGGCATGTTCATTTTTTATGAGTTTACTGACTAGTGTTCGTTTATAATGATGTTTATTTTGCTCGGTCTAATTTGAAGACCTATAAGAGAACTTCTGATGTTGTCTGTTCTATGGTCGGACTGTCTATTTGACACATTCCCCATTTCCTTTCTCAATTTTATTTGATTGATAGCATATAAGAGTTTATGACTTTTTTTTTTAAATTTATGGCTCAGTCTTAAGCTATCAGTGCAAAAATTTGAGGGACTAGAATTAATCTTTATGCAGCTAAGTTTTTAGCTATTATTGCAGTGCAGTAGCAAATTATTTTGTTATGCTGCTCAGTTTTTTGTTGTCAGTGCAGTGGTGTACCAAAATAAATGTTTATGCTGCTCGGTCTTTAGCTGTCAGTACAGTGGTGATACAGAATGAATGTTTATGCTGATCGGTCTATAGCTATCAGTGCAGTGGTGTACCAGAATGAATGTTTATGCTGCTCGGTCTTTAACTATCAGTGCATTGGTGTACCAGAACGGATGTTTATACTACTTGATCTTTAGTTGTCAGTGCAGTGGTGTACCAGAATAAATGTTTATGCTGATCGGTCTTTAGCTATCAGTGCAGTGGTGATCGATATAGAATGAATGTTTATGCTGCTCGGTCTTTAACTATCAGTGCATTGGTGTACCAGAACGGATGTTTATACTACTTGGTCTTTAGCTATCAGTACAGTGGTGTACCAGAACGGATGTTTATACTACTCGGTCTTTAGCTATCAGTGCAGTGGTGATCGATATAGAATGAATGTTTATGCTGCTCGGTCTTTAACTATCAGTGCATTGGTGTACCAGAACGGATGTTTATACTACTTGGTCTTTAGCTATCAGTGCAGTGTTGTACCAGAACGGATGTTTATACTACTCGGTCTTTAGCTATCAGTGCAGTGTTGTACCAGACTGAATGTTTATGCTGCTCGGTCTTTAGCTATCAGTGCAGTGTTGTACCAGAACGGATGTTTATGCTGCTCGGTCTTTAGCTATCAGTGCAGTGTTGTACCAGACTGAATGTTTATACTGCTCGGTCTTTAGCTATCAGTGCAGTGTTGTACCAGACTGAATGTTTATACTGCTCGGTCTTTAGCTATCAGTGCAGTGTTGTACCAGACTGAATGTTTATGCTGCTCGGTCTTTAGCTATCAGTGCAGTGTTGTACCAGAACGGATGTTTATACTACTTGGTCTTTAGCTATCAGTGCAGTGTTGTACCAGACTGAATGTTTATACTGCTCGGTCTTTAGCTATCAGTGCAGTGTTGTACCAGACTGAATGTTTATACTGCTCGGTCTTTAGCTATCAGTGCAGTGGTGTACCAGACTGAATGTTTATGCTGCTCGGTCTTTAGCTATCAGTGCAGTGTTGTACCAGACTGAATGTTTATACTGCTCGGTCTTTAGCTATCAGTGCAGTGTTGTACCAGAACGGATGTTTATACTACTTGGTCTTTAGCTATCAGTGCAGTGGTGTACCAGACTGAATGTTTATGCTGCTCGGTCTTTAGCTATCAGTGCAGTGTTGTACCAGAACGGATGTTTATACTACTAGGTCTTTAGCTATCAGTGCAGTGGTGTACCAGACTGAATGTTTATGCTGCTCGGTCTTTAGCTATCAGTGCAGTAGTGTACCAGAACGGATGTTTATACTACTTGGTCTTTGGTAGCAATAAACAGTTAGGAAAAAATACTAAAATGTGCCCTGATGAATTTTACCATCCCCTTTTCATTGCTTTCTTGCAATATCAAGCTTACTGTTTTTGTCATATATGGGCATATGTATGTAATCAGAATCTTCCATAGATTTTATTTCCAGTATAAAAATGGTGAAATATAATTTATTTTTAGTGTATCCATGGCAACAATCTGCATTTATTTGTTATAAAATATTGCAAAAGGGGGGGGGGGTAAGATGTCACATATTTCCCCAAAATTTGGCTAAAAGTAGAATTTCAATCGCTTGAAGTAATACCTTTTCTGAAACTGTGTACATATATCATTTAGGAAATCCAATGAAAATCATATGTCTTTCGTCTCATTTTTTTGTAAAATTGCATCAAAAACTTCGTGTAGAAAAAGAGTGTTTGTAAACAGTACATTAATGTCTGGACCGATGGCCGGTCCAGCTATGAAAATACGGACTGTCAAACAGAAAACAGCCCATAAAACATGTAAAAAATAATCTTGATGCTCTTATAAACCATCTTTGTAGGCTAAATTAGCACTCATCTGTCTAAAAATGATTTTTATTACACAATAACTTTCCTATTTGAAAAATCCACAGGTGCCATAATGCGAAACTAAACTCCTAACTGTGTATTGCTACCTTAATAGTTGTCAGTGCAGTGGTGTACCAGACTGAATGTTTATGCTGCTTGGTCTTTAGCTGTCAGTACAGTGGTGTACCAGACTGAATGTTTATGCTGCTCGGTCTTTAGCTGTCAGTACAGTGGTGTACCAGAATGAATGTTTATGCTGCTCGGTCTTTAGCTGTCAGTGCAGTGGTGTACCAGACTGAATGTTTATGCTGCTCGGTCTTTAGCTATCAGTGCAGTGTTGTACCAGAACGGATGTTTATACTACTTGATCTTTAGCTATCAGTGCAGTGGTGTACCAGACAGAATGTTTATGCTGCTCGGTCTTTAGCTATCAGTGCAGTGTTGTACCAGAACGGATGTTTATACTACTTGGTCTTTAGCTATCAGTACAGTGGTGATACAGAATGGATGTTTACGCTGCTCGGTCTTTAGCTATCAGTGCAGTGTTGTACCAGAACGGATGTTTATACTACTTGGTCTTTAGCTATCAGTGCAGTGTTGTACCAGAACGGATGTTTATACTACTTGATCTTTAGCTATCAGTACAGTGGTGATACAGAATGGATGTTTACGCTGCTCGGTCTTTAGCTATCAGTGCAGTGTTGTACCAGACAGAATGTTTATGCTGCTCGGTCTTTAGCTATCAGTGCAGTGTTGTACCAGAACGGATGTTTATACTACTTGGTCTTTAGCTATCAGTACAGTGGTGATACAGAATGGATGTTTACGCTGCTCGGTCTTTAGCTATCAGTGCAGTGTTGTACCAGAACGGATGTTTATACTACTTGGTCTTTAGCTATCAGTGCGGTGTTGTACCAGAACGGATGTTTATGCTGCTCGGTCTTTAGCTATCAGTGCAGTGTTGTACCAGAACGGATGTTTATACTACTTGATCTTTAGCTATCAGTGCAGTGGTGTACCAGAACGGATGTTTATACTACTTGGTCTTTAGCTATCAGTGCAGTGTTGTACCAGACTGAATGTTTATGCTGCTCGGTCTTTAGCTATCAGTGCAGTGTTGTACCAGACTGAATGTTTATGCTGCTCGGTCTTTAGCTATCAGTGCAGTGTTGTACCAGAACGGATGTTTATACTACTTGATCTTTAGCTATCAGTGCAGTGGTGTACCAGACTGAATGTTTATGCTGCTCGGTCTTTAGCTATCAGTGCAGTGTTGTACCAGAACGGATGTTTATGCTGCTCGGTCTTTAGCTATCAGTGCAGTGTTGTACCAGACTGAATGTTTATGCTGCTCGGTCTTTAGCTATCAGTGCAGTGTTGTACCAGACTGAATGTTTATGCTGCTCGGTCTTTAGCTATCAGTGCAGTGTTGTACCAGACTGAATGTTTATGCTGCTCGGTCTTTAGCTATCAGTGCAGTGTTGTACCAGACTGAATGTTTATGCTGCTCGGTCTTTAGCTATCAGTGCAGTGTTGTACCAGACTGAATGTTTATGCTGCTCGGTCTTTAGCTATCAGTGCAGTGTTGTACCAGACTGAATGTTTATGCTGCTCGGTCTTTAGCTATCAGTGCAGTGTTGTACCAGACTGAATGTTTATGCTGCTCGGTCTTTAGCTATCAGTGCAGTGTTGTACCAGACTGAATGTTAATGCTGCTCGGTCTTTAGCTATCAGTGCAGTGTTGTACCAGACTGAATGTTTATGCTGCTCGGTCTTTAGCTATCAGTGCAGTGTTGTACCAGACTGAATGTTTATGCTGCTCGGTCTTTAGCTATCAGTGCAGTGTTGTACCAGACTGAATGTTTATGCTGCTCGGTCTTTAGCTATCAGTGCAGTGTTGTACCAGACTGAATGTTTATGCTGCTCGGTCTTTAGCTATCAGTGCAGTGTTGTACCAGACTGAATGTTTATGCTGCTCGGTCTTTAGCTATCAGTGCAGTGTTGTACCAGACTGAATGTTTATGCTGCTCGGTCTTTAGCTATCAGTGCAGTGTTGTACCAGACTGAATGTTTATGCTGCTCGGTCTTTAGCTATCAGTGCAGTGTTGTACCAGACTGAATGTTTATGCTGCTCGGTCTTTAGCTATCAGTGCAGTGTTGTACCAGACTGAATGTTAATGCTGCTCGGTCTTTAGCTATCAGTGCAGTGTTGTACCAGAACGGATGTTTATACTACTTGATCTTTAGCTATCAGTGCAGTGGTGTACCAGACTGAATGTTTATGCTGCTCGGTCTTTAGCTATCAGTGCAGTGTTGTACCAGAACGGATGTTTATACTACTTGATCTTTAGCTATCAGTGCAGTGGTGTACCAGACTGAATGTTTATGCTGCTCGGTCTTTAGCTATCAGTGCAGTGTTGTACCAGACTGAATGTTTATGCTGCTCGGTCTTTAGCTATCAGTGCAGTGTTGTACCAGACTGAATGTTTATGCTGCTCGGTCTTTAGCTATCAGTGCAGTGTTGTACCAGACTGAATGTTTATGCTGCTCGGTCTTTAGCTATCAGTGCAGTGTTGTACCAGACTGAATGTTTATGCTGCTCGGTCTTTAGCTATCAGTGCAGTGTTGTACCAGACTGAATGTTTATGCTGCTCGGTCTTTAGCTATCAGTGCAGTGTTGTACCAGACTGAATGTTTATGCTGCTCGGTCTTTAGCTATCAGTGCAGTGTTGTACCAGACTGAATGTTTATGCTGCTCGGTCTTTAGCTATCAGTGCAGTGTTGTACCAGACTGAATGTTAATGCTGCTCGGTCTTTAGCTATCAGTGCAGTGTTGTACCAGACTGAATGTTTATGCTGCTCGGTCTTTAGCTATCAGTGCAGTGTTGTACCAGACTGAATGTTTATGCTGCTCGGTCTTTAGCTATCAGTGCAGTGTTGTACCAGACTGAATGTTAATGCTGCTCGGTCTTTAGCTATCAGTGCAGTGTTGTACCAGACTGAATGTTTATGCTGCTCGGTCTTTAGCTATCAGTGCAGTGTTGTACCAGACTGAATGTTTATGCTGCTCGGTCTTTAGCTATCAGTGCAGTGTTGTACCAGACTGAATGTTTATGCTGCTCGGTCTTTAGCTATCAGTGCAGTGTTGTACCAGACTGAATGTTTATGCTGCTCGGTCTTTAGCTATCAGTGCAGTGTTGTACCAGACTGAATGTTTATGCTGCTCGGTCTTTAGCTATCAGTGCAGTGTTGTACCAGACTGAATGTTTATGCTGCTCGGTCTTTAGCTATCAGTGCAGTGTTGTACCAGACTGAATGTTTATGCTGCTCGGTCTTTAGCTATCAGTGCAGTGTTGTACCAGACTGAATGTTTATGCTGCTCGGTCTTTAGCTATCAGTGCAGTGTTGTACCAGACTGAATGTTAATGCTGCTCGGTCTTTAGCTATCAGTGCAGTGTTGTACCAGAACGGATGTTTATACTACTTGATCTTTAGCTATCAGTGCAGTGGTGTACCAGACTGAATGTTTATGCTGCTCGGTCTTTAGCTATCAGTGCAGTGTTGTACCAGAACGGATGTTTATACTACTTGATCTTTAGCTATCAGTGCAGTGGTGTACCAGACTGAATGTTTATGCTGCTCGGTCTTTAGCTATCAGTGCAGTGTTGTACCAGAACGGATGTTTATGCTGCTCGGTCTTTAGCTATCAGTGCAGTGTTGTACCAGACTGAATGTTTATGCTGCTCGGTCTTTAGCTATCAGTGCAGTGTTGTACCAGACTGAATGTTTATGCTGCTCGGTCTTTAGCTATCAGTGCAGTGTTGTACCAGACTGAATGTTTATGCTGCTCGGTCTTTAGCTATCAGTGCAGTGTTGTACCAGACTGAATGTTTATGCTGCTCGGTCTTTAGCTATCAGTGCAGTGTTGTACCAGACTGAATGTTTATGCTGCTCGGTCTTTAGCTATCAGTGCAGTGTTGTACCAGACTGAATGTTTATACTGCTCGGTCTTTAGCTATCAGTGCAGTGTTGTACCAGAACGGATGTTTATGCTGCTCGGTCTTTAGCTATCAGTGCAGTGTTGTACCAGACTGAATGTTTATGCTGCTCGGTCTTTAGCTATCAGTGCAGTGTTGTACCAGACTGAATGTTTATGCTGCTCGGTCTTTAGCTATCAGTGCAGTGTTGTACCAGAACGGATGTTTATGCTGCTCGGTCTTTAGCTATCAGTGCAGTGTTGTACCAGACTGAATGTTTATACTACTTGGTCTTTAGCTATCAGTGCAGTGTTGTACCAGACTGAATGTTTATGCTGCTCGGTCTTTAGCTATCAGTGCAGTGTTGTACCAGACTGAATGTTTATACTGCTCGGTCTTTAGCTATCAGTGCAGTGTTGTACCAGAACGGATGTTTATGCTGCTCGGTCTTTAGCTATCAGTGCAGTGTTGTACCAGACTGAATGTTTATGCTGCTCGGTCTTAAGCTATCAGTGCAGTGTTGTACCAGACTGAATGTTTATGCTGCTCGGTCTTTAGCTATCAGTGCAGTGTTGTACCAGAACGGATGTTTATACTACTTGGTCTTTAGCTATCAGTGCAGTGGTGTACCAGAATGAATGTTTATGCTGCTCGGTCTTTAGCTATCAGTGCAGTGGTGTACCAGACTGAATGTTTATACTACTCGGTCTTTAGCTATCAGTGCAGTGTTGTACCAGAACGGATGTTTATACTACTTGGTCTTTAGCTATCAGTGCAGTGGTGTACCAGACTGAATGTTTATGCTGCTCGGTCTTTAGCTATCAGTGCAGTGTTGTACCAGACTGAATGTTTATGCTGCTCGGTCTTAAGCTATCAGTGCAGTGTTGTACCAGAACGGATGTTTATGCTGCTCGGTCTTTAGCTATCAGTGCAGTGTTGTACCAGACTGAATGTTTATGCTGCTCGGTCTTTAGCTATCAGTGCAGTGTTGTACCAGAACGGATGTTTATGCTGCTCGGTCTTTAGCTATCAGTGCAGTGTTGTACCAGACTGAATGTTTATGCTGCTCGGTCTTAAGCTATCAGTGCAGTGTTGTACCAGACTGAATGTTTATGCTGCTCGGTCTTTAGCTATCAGTGCAGTGTTGTACCAGAACGGATGTTTATACTACTTGGTCTTTAGCTATCAGTGCAGTGGTGTACCAGACTGAATGTTTATGCTGCTCGGTCTTTAGCTATCAGTGCAGTGTTGTACCAGAACGGATGTTTATACTACTTGGTCTTTAGCTATCAGTGCAGTGTTGTACCAGACTGAATGTTTATGCTGCTCGGTCTTTAGCTATCAGTGCAGTGTTGTACCAGACTGAATGTTTATACTGCTCGGTCTTAAGCTATCAGTGCAGTGTTGTACCAGAACGGATGTTTATACTACTTGGTCTTTAGCTATCAGTGCAGTGGTGTACCAGACTGAATGTTTATACTACTCGGTCTTTAGCTATCAGTGCAGTGTTGTACCAGAACGGATGTTTATACTACTTGGTCTTTAGCTATCAGTGCAGTGGTGTACCAGACTGAATGTTTATGCTGCTCGGTCTTTAGCTATCAGTGCAGTGTTGTACCAGACTGAATGTTTATGCTGCTCGGTCTTAAGCTATCAGTGCAGTGTTGTACCAGAACGGATGTTTATGCTGCTCGGTCTTTAGCTATCAGTGCAGTGTTGTACCAGACTGAATGTTTATGCTGCTCGGTCTTTAGCTATCAGTGCAGTGTTGTACCAGAACGGATGTTTATGCTGCTCGGTCTTTAGCTATCAGTGCAGTGTTGTACCAGACTGAATGTTTATGCTGCTCGGTCTTAAGCTATCAGTGCAGTGTTGTACCAGACTGAATGTTTATGCTGCTCGGTCTTTAGCTATCAGTGCAGTGTTGTACCAGAACGGATGTTTATACTACTTGGTCTTTAGCTATCAGTGCAGTGGTGTACCAGACTGAATGTTTATGCTGCTCGGTCTTTAGCTATCAGTGCAGTGTTGTACCAGAACGGATGTTTATACTACTTGGTCTTTAGCTATCAGTGCAGTGTTGTACCAGACTGAATGTTTATGCTGCTCGGTCTTTAGCTATCAGTGCAGTGTTGTACCAGACTGAATGTTTATACTGCTCGGTCTTTAGCTATCAGTGCAGTGTTGTACCAGAACGGATGTTTATGCTGCTCGGTCTTTAGCTATCAGTGCAGTGTTGTACCAGACTGAATGTTTATGCTGCTCGGTCTTAAGCTATCAGTGCAGTGTTGTACCAGACTGAATGTTTATGCTGCTCGGTCTTTAGCTATCAGTGCAGTGTTGTACCAGAACGGATGTTTATACTACTTGGTCTTTAGCTATCAGTGCAGTGGTGTACCAGAATGAATGTTTATGCTGCTCGGTCTTTAGCTATCAGTGCAGTGGTGTACCAGACTGAATGTTTATACTACTCGGTCTTTAGCTATCAGTGCAGTGTTGTACCAGAACGGATGTTTATACTACTTGGTCTTTAGCTATCAGTGCAGTGGTGTACCAGACTGAATGTTTATGCTGCTCGGTCTTTAGCTATCAGTGCAGTGTTGTACCAGAACGGATGTTTATACTACTTGGTCTTTAGCTATCAGTGCAGTGGTGTACCAGACTGAATGTTTATGCTGCTCGGTCTTTAGCTATCAGTACAGTGGTGATACAGAATTCATGTTTATGCTGCTCGGTCTTTAGCTGTCAGTACAGTGGTGTACCAGAATAAGGTAGCAATGCACAGTTAGGAGTTTAGTTTCGCATTATGGCACCTGTGGATTTTTCAAATAGGAAAGTTATTGTGTAATAAAACTCATTTTTAGACAGATGAGTGCTAATTTAGCCTTCAAAGATGGTTTATAAGAGCATCAAGATTATTTTTTACATGTTTTATGGGCTGTTTTCTGTTTGACAGTCCGTATTTTCATAGCTAGACCGGTCATCGGTCCAGAAATTAATGTACTGTTTACAAACATTCTTTTTCTACACGAAGTTTTTGACGCAATTTTACAAAAAAGTGAGATGAAAGACATATGATTTTTATTGGATTTGCTGAATGATATATGTACACAGTTTCAGAAAAGGTATTACTTCAAGCAATTGAAATTCTACTTTTAGTCAAATTTTGGGGAAATATGTGACATCTCCCCCCCCCCTTTTTGCAATATTTTATAACAAATAAATGCAGATTGTTGCCATGGATACACCAAAAAGAAATTATATTTTACCATTTTATATACTGAAAATAAAATCTATGGAAAATTCTGATTACATACATATGCCCATATATGACACAAACATTAAGCTTGATATTGCAAGAAAGCAATGAAAAGGGAATAGTAAAATTCATAAGGGCAAATTTTAGTATTTTTTCCTAACTGTTTATTGCTACCTGAATGTTTATGGTGCTCGGTCTTTAGCTGTCAGTGCAGTGGTGATATAGAATGAATGTTTATGCTGCTCGGTCTATAGCTATCAGTACAGTGGTGTACCAGAACGGATGTTTATACTACTAGGTCTTTAGCTTTCAGTGCAGTGGTGTACCAGAATGGATGTTTATACTACTCGGACTTTAACTACTAGTGCAGTGATGTACCAGAATTCATGTTTTTGCTGATCGATCGTTAGTTGTCAGTGCAGTGGTGATACAGAATTTATGTGTATGCTGCTCGGTCTATAGCTGTCAGTGCAGTGGTGTACCATAATTGATGTTTATTCTGCTAACTCTTTCAGTGCAGTGTCTAATGATATATCCTTAAAAAAGCATGTGAGTGAGCTCTATAGATTTATAGAAGTATCTGATTGTGCTCTATAAATATAAAAAAAAAAGATGTGATATGATTGTCAATGAGACAACTATCCACAAAAGACCAAAATGACGAAGACATTAACAACTAAAGGTCACATACGGCCTTCAAGAATGAGCAAAGCCCATACTGCACGCACAGTTAGCTATAAAATGCCCCGATAAGACAATGTAATACAATTCAAATTAACGGCCTTATTCATGTAAAAAAAATAAGAGACACAAACAAATATGTAACACATAAACAAACGACAACCACTGAATTACAGGCTCCTGATTTGGGACAGGTACATACTTAAATAATGTGGCGGGGTTAAACATGTTAGCGGGATCCCAACCCTCCGCCTAACCTGGGACAGTGGTATAACAGTATAACATAAGAACGAACTGTAGCGATTTTATTTTGACTGTATAATCTATTATTATGTAAGATGTCTTTTTTTTAATACATTTGGGTTAAATTACATTTCTACAGGGCACCGCTCGATATTTTATGTATTTGAACGGTATCTAGATATAAGAAGATGTGGTGTGAGTGCCAATGAAACAACTCTCCATCCAAATAACAATTTAAAAAAAGTAAACCATTTAAGGTCAATGTACGGCCTTCGACACGGAGCCTTGGCTCACACCGAATAACAAGCTATAAAGGGCCCCAAAATTACTAGTGTAAAACCATTCAAACGGGAAAACCAACGGTCTAATCTTTTTTTTTTAATTTAAAAAGTGTATTATTTAAATACACCGCCCGGTAACCTAAGAACCGTCCGGTACCCCCATCGTTGGAACCGTCGGGGTACCGGCTTGTAACCCCATCTTTGAAACTGTCAGCGTATCGCCCGGTAGCCAATCTTTATACTAGTAACCGTTGAGGAACCGCCAGGTATCTTTAGAACCGCCCGGTACCCCATCTTTGGAACCGTCGGGGTACTGCCTGTAATTATGTATATAAGGGGGTGAGAGAGAGATCAGATAGACTGAATATAGAATTGAAATTGTTAGTTAGAAGTGTTGAGAGTAATATTGTGCTGGTGAATTAGGATTATTGTTCAACTGTTTTATTTTGTCAAACTGATGTTGTATATTTAACAGATTACATAGATATTTGAATTGAAACTTTGTGTTGTGGTTTGTTTTCTTTTTGTCATTTGAACATGGATTTTTACGTAATTTACGCTACGAAAATAACACATCGACAAAAACGAATCCATACAAAAACGACAAACCTACAGAACTATAAAAATCAATTGAAAAAGGTTAGGTTTTTTTAGAGGAGTATGTGATTGTGCTCTATAAAGACTTACTCTTCTTCTTTTGTTACAGAAAACCATCAACATACTGATGTTAACCTTCACACTTCAACCCAGCGAGTCACATTTTTTTCTGATACATGTTATTAAATCTGTTAAAAGTAAAAACATTAAAAAACTGAACTCAGAAGAAAATTCAAACCGGAAGTTCTTTAATCAAATGGCAAAATCAAAAAACTCAAACGCATCAAACGCATTAAACGAATGGATCACAACTGTCATATTCCTGACTTGGTACATGCTTTTCTTATATATAAAAACATGGTGGATTGAGAGTAGTGTTAAAGATTTGCATGACAGTCGCATCAAATTCCATTATATTGCAACGATTTTTTTAAAAATTAACCGGATATAATAGGTAAATCTGAATGTTATAGAATTACGTGATTACTCTATAAAACCTATCACTTAAAAATATCGTAGAATGTGATTATGCTCTATGAATATACTTCCTTTAAAGATAGTAATCTGAGATTGTGGTCTATCTTAATAGTCAGCATCTTTAATTTGTTGTTCATTTAACTGACATTTCTAATATGAAGTATGTGATGGTAATTTCAGTGGATCCGTTGTGCATTACATACAGTGTGACTTGTCCTGTCAGGTAGATACCCTGTGTAATGAAGTAGACAAGATATATCCTGGTGGAATCGACATACTAGTTAACAATGCAGGTAACATACAATGTGAATTGTCTTGTCAGGTAGATATCCTGTGTGACGTGTCCTGTCAGGTAAATACCCTGTGTGACTTGTCCTGTCAGGTAGATACCCTGTGAAATGAAGTAGATAAGATATATCCTGGTGGGATCGACATAATAGTTAACAATGCAGGTAATCATACAATGTGAATTGTCTTGTCAGGTAGATATCCTGTGTGACGTGTCCTGTCAGGTAAATACCCTGTGTGACTTGTCCTGTCAGGTAGATACCCTGTGAAATGAAGTAGATAAGATATATCCTGGTGGGATCGACATAATAGTTAACAATGCAGGTAATCATACAATGTGAATTGTCTTGTCAGGTAGATATCATGTGTGACGTGTCCTGTCAGGAAAATACCCTGTGTGACTTGTCCTGTCAGGTAGATACCCTGTTTATTGAAGTAGACAAGATATATCCTGGTGGGATCGACTTACTAGGTAACAATGCAGGTAATCATACAGTGTGACTTATCCTGTCAGGTAGATACCCTGTGTATTAAAGTAGACAAAATATATCCTGGTGGGATCGACATACTAGATAACAATGCAGGTAATCATACAGTGTGACGTGTCCTGTCAGGTAGATACCCTGTGTAATGAAGTAGACAAGATATATCCTGGTGGGATCGACATACTTGTAAACAATGCAGGTAATCATACAATGTGAATTGTCTTGTCAGGTAGATATACTGTGTGACGTGTCCTGTCAGGTAAATACCCTGTGTGACTTGTCCTGTGAGATAGATACCCTGTGTATTAAAGTAAACAAGATATATCCTGGTGGGATCGACATACTAGTTAACAATGCAGGTAATCATACAGTGTGACGTGTCCTGTCAGGTAGATATCCTGTGTATTGAAGTAGACAAGGTATATCCTGGTGGGATCGACATACTAGATAACAGTGCAGGTAATCATACAATGTGACGTGTCCTGTCAGGTAGATACCCTGTGTATTGAAGTAAACAAGATATATCCTGGTGGGATCGACATTTTAGTTAACAATGCAGGTAATCATACAGTGTGACGTGTCCTGTCAGGTAGATACCCTGTGTATTGAAGTAAACAAGATATATCCTGGTGGGATCGACATTTTAGTTAACAATACAGGTAATCATACAGTGTGACGTGTCCTGTCAGGTAGATACCCTGTGCAATGAAGTAGACAAGATATATCCTGGTGGGATCGACATACTTGTAAACAATGCAGGTAATCATACAGTGTGACTTGTCCTGTCAGGTAGATACCCTTTGTATTGAAGTAGACAAGATATATCCTGGTTGGATCGACAAATTAGTTAACAATGCAGGTAATCATACAGTGTGACTTGTCCTGTCATGTAGATACCCTGTGTAATGAAGTAGACAAGATATATCCTGGTGGGATCGACATACTAGTAAACAATGCAGGTAATCATATAGTGTGACTTGTCTTGTCAGGTAGATACCATGTGTGACGTGTCCTGTCAGGTAGATACCCTGTGTATTGAAGTAGATAAAATATATCCTGGTGGGATCGACATACTAGTTAACAATGCAGGTAATCATACAATGTGACTTGTCCTGTCAGGTAGATACCCTGTGTGACGTGTCCTGTCAAGTAGATACCCTGTGTGACGTGTCCTGTCAGTTAGATACCCTGTGTGACGTGTCCTGTCAGATAGATACCCTGTGTGACGTGTCCTGTCAGGTAGATACCCTGTGTGACGTGTCCTGTCAGTTAGATACCCTATGTGACGTGTCCTGTCAGGTAGATACCCTGTGTGACGTGTCCTGTCAGATAGATACCCTGTGCGACGTGTCCTGTCAGATAAATACCCTGTGTGACGTGTCCTGTCTGATAGATACCCTGTGTGACGTGTCCTGTCAGGTAGATAACCTGTAGGACGTGTCCTGTCAGATAAATACCGTGTGACGTGTCGTGTCAAGTAGATACCCTGTGTAACGTGTCCTGTCAGTTAGAAACCATGTGTGACGTGTCCTGTCAGATAGATACCCTTTGTGACGTGTTCGTCAGTTAGATACCCTGTGTGACGTGTCCTGTCAGGCAGATACCCTGTGTGACGTGTCCTGTCAGATAGATACCCTGTGTGACGTGTCCTGTCAGATAGATACCCTGTGTGACGTGTCCTGTCAGGTAGATACCCTTTGTGACGTGTCCTGTCAGTTAGATACCCTATGTGACGTGTCCTGTCAAGAAGATACCATGTGTGACGTGTCGCGTCAGGTAGATACCCTGTTTGGCGTGTCCTGTCAGGTAGATACCCTGTGTGACGTGTCCTGTCAGATAGATACCCTGTGTGACGTCTCCTGTCAGATAGATACCCTGTGTGACGTCTCCTGTCAGATAGATACCCTGTGTGACGTGTCCTGTCAGGTAGGTACCCCGTGTGATGTGTCCTGTCAGGTAAATACCCTGTGTGACGTTCCCTGTCAGATAGATACCCTGTGTGATGTGTCGTGTCAGGTAGATACCCTGTGTGACGTGTCCTGTCAGTTAGATACCCTTTGTGACTTGTCCTGTCAAGAAGATACCATGTGTGACGTGTCGTGTCAGGTAGATACCGTGTGTGACGTGTCCTGTCAGTTAGATACCCTGTGTGACGTGTCCTGTCAGATAGATACCCTGTGTGACGTGCCCTGTCAAGTAGATACTTTGTGCATTTTCAAGCTCGAGGCCTCGTATCAGGTAAGCTTTGTTTGCAAGGGGTCGTTTTTCTCGTACATAAATGGTAACTGGGCATTTTGATGACATATCAGTTTTCTAGTTAAATTCGGGATACTTCTGTCATGCATAGAACTTTTAGAAACACGCTACTATACGCTTAATCTTAAAAGTTTAAGCTTTTCTAATGCTAATTGTTATATTTTGCTAGTAATTCTTTCGTGAAAATCGCTGATCTAGTCTTTCTTCTTGCACGAAATATTTCATCCTGAGAAAATACGAAAATATATAGTAAAACTATGAATAAACTCATCATAGATACCAGGACAAAATTTAGTATATACGCCAGACGCTCGTTTCGTCTGCTAAAGACTCATCAGTAACGCTCGAATCCAAAAACGTTTAAAATGCCAAATAAAGTACGAAGTTGAAGAGCATTCCGAACCAAAATGCATAAAAGTTTTGCCAGTTAAGTTAAGTTAATCTATGCCTGAAACTACTATCACGATCTAACGACGTTTAGAGTACCTTGACTCCTCTCAATAATTCCGTTTTCAAAAGCCGGTGCTCTCTTTATACACTGTGCATTTAACATAAATTAACAAGTAAAAAAAGAAATTGTCAAAGTGTCAACAAACAGCTGATTGTTTTGTTTATCATTTATTTCATTAGGTATCAATTTTGTGAAGTATATCGATGAATATCCAGTAGAAAAATGGAACGAGTTGATAGCAATCAATCTAACTGCTCCTTTCCTATTGATAAGACATTGTCTGCCAAAAATGAAGAATAAACGTAAGTATTTTACAGGCAATTATTCAACGATTTTACCCTATTTTTTTATTATGAAAAGTACACTTTGAGAAATTGTTTTGATCTCATTTATACCCTCTAATTCCTTTATAAACAATTCATTCACATCTTAATATTTCAATTTTTGCTCTGAAACATAGTATGATTTGAAAATGCAAACACCAAAAACTGTCAAAAAATAGTTAAAACCTTAATAAAGTAATTGCTTTATGGGAATTATATAATTTAGCAGTTTCAATCTAAATATTTTCATCTTATTCTCTCTTAAAAATTTAGATAGAAAATCGTACTTGCAAATAAAAGTTTGGTATATTTTCAAATTCTTTTAGTGATTTAACATTATCTAAATTCATGTTAAACATTTGTTAATGACAAGATATTTTCCCCAGATTGATGAAATATTTGATAGGAATAATTTTCCAGTTCGGCATAGTTGTTGAATTAAATTTGGAATCAGTGATGTAAAATAGCTATCAAAATCAACCATTTTTAACCCCCCCTTTTTTTGATAACCGCCAATAAGTGTGTCTCGTTTTACTTTGTCATTTTTACCTTCCCAAATATATATAAAACAACAGCTTTCAATCTCTTTTATGTATTACAAATAAGTAATTTTAGTTAAAAGATCAAAGATTTTATAATTAATATTTTTCCAATTGTAGTTAATTTTCTTTTGTTCCATGCCTTAAGAAAGGATTTCATTTTATCAATTTTAGGTTCCCAATTTAACTTTTCACATTCGTATCTGTTGTTATGGCAAGCCGTTCTCGTCAAAACTATGTTTAAACCATTTTTCGAAAAATTTACACACTGAGAATTACAACAAAGCACACTGAGATTTAAAAACTTCAAAACGCACACTGAGAATTGAAAATTACACACTGAGAATTAAAAATTACACACTGAGATTTCATAAAGACGCAATGAGATTACAAAAATGAAAAACGCACACTGAGAATTGAAAATTACACACTGAGAATTAAAAATTACACACTGAGATTTCAAAAAGACACACTGAGAATAAATTAACTGAAAACACACACTGAGAATTTGAAATTACACACTGAGAATTTAAAATTACACACTGAGAATTTAAAATTACACACTGAGAATTTAAAATTACACACTGAGATTTGTGCGCACTTTTTATGCGCACATATCTAATTAGCATACTTAATCTGAATCTATTACAAGCTTAAAACAACAAGGGGACAGAACTCGTTAGTCCTTCGATTTGGTTCCAAATTATTAATAAAAAAACTTTAGAAATACAAGAACAAGAAAAATACCCACTTAATCTTATTAAAAAATATAACCAAATGGTGAAAAACTTTATTAAAATTATAAGAAAACATTGGAACAATCTGCAAAAGAATGCAGTGAAATTTTTACCCAAGTGTCTATTATAGCATATAAACGTAAGAAAAATATACAAGATTAACTAGCGAAACCAGGGAAACAGTTGGAAGACTTTTGAAAAGGGACCCACGGTTTTAAGTAAAAAAAATCATCCCGATACACTGGTAGTAATGATATATGAGCGATGTTAAGTCTTGAAATTTATTACGAATATTGGTTGAAGAAATCGCATTTCATTATAATGACAAGAGTTCTTGAGATCAAGATATTAATCTGTTGAATTATTCATCTCATGAATATTCATTAGTAATTTGCATATTAATCTCAGTGTGTATTTTTGAAATCTCAGTGTGTAATTAACAATTCTCAGTGTGTGTTTTTCAATTTATTTCATTTCAGTGTGTCTTTTTAAAATCTCAGTGTGTAATTTTTAATTCTCAGTGTGCGTTTTTCATTTTTGTAATCTCAGTGCGTCTTTATGAAATCTCAGTGTGTAATTTTTAATTCTCAGTGTGTAATTTTCAATTCTCAGTGTGTAATTTTCAATTCTCAGTGTGCGTTTTGAAGTTTTTAAATCTCAGTGTGTAAATTTTTCGAAAAATGGTTTAAACATAGTTTTGACGAGAACGGCTTGCCATATGTTGTGACCAAAATAAATCCCTTAGGCTTTACTAGTTTGTCCGTCCAGCGTATTATCTCAACTTTATCTTTACTATGCGTAAGCGCCCTTATACATATTACTTGTGATTTACTACGATTTAATCTCAGACCTGAGAAAGAACCAAACGTTTCTATTATATTCATAGCATTCGATATGTCGGTTTTTGAACTACATATTGCTGATTATGTACTGCTGTAGAGTAATATGTAAAATAATCGTTCGGAACTAAGGGCGTACGTGCCCGTTGTCAATTAAATTAAAAACGTCGTCATAGGTAAAAAAGAGATATGTAGATTATCATTGGTACTCTGAACTCGATTGAGAAGATCAACAATAATCTATAAATACTGGTTTGTTGTGTACATTACAGGTTGGGGAAGAATAATCAACATATCGTCAGTGCAGGGCACAATAAGCGCTCCAGGAAAAGCTCCATATGCAACATCAAAACATGGAATAATTGGTCTTACAAAGGCAAGTTGATTTTATTGAGGAGCGATTTAAATTAGGTTTTGAAGAAAATTTCGACATTTGATAATGAACACATCTTATTTTGGTCAATAATTCCATCAATCAGACATCGAGTAAGTTTTCAACAACTAATCTATCAGTGCTTCTAACTACCTCTCTTACTACTATAAAAGAACTGGTTATTAACTTTTGTAATAAATAATGGTATTAATTGTTTTTGGAGTGTTAAAAATTCTTAAGAGGTTTTAAATAAAATACATGCTTTTGGTGGTCCTTATAATTCTGTTGACAGTTATGATTTTTCTACACTGTACACTGCACTTCCACACAATCTTATAAAGAAAAATGTTTTGTATTTGATAAAATGGTCTTGCGAAAAATCTCATTTGTAATTTTATTTGCTATAACTCGTTTAAAGCCTTTTTTCTGTAACAAAAAAGGAAAGTATGCTCGATACACTTACTGGAAATGTGAGGATATGATTGAACCTTTAAATTTTCTGCTAGATAACATTCATGCACGTTTCGGCGATAAAGTGTATCGTCAGGTAGTAGGTATTCATATTAGCACTAACTGTTCCCCTTTAATGTAGCACAATACAAAGATTTTTTTACTTCCAATCACTAACCTTTGAAATGCTGCAACTTTCTTATGAATGCATAGAAAATAACAAAAGATGTATATATAGATAGATAAAAGATTAATCTTTTAAATGAATGTAATATATTTTTTTTGCAATCACTATGTAATCAATTATTATGTAATTAGTGGCAAAATCTGGGTAAGTTCACTTGAATGAATTTAGCTCTATCATCTTTTTAACTTTATAAAAAAATTTCACGAAATCTTAATCAACACATCATGGGCTTCAAAAGTGTGTCTCAGATTGTCTCTATGGTATTCCATTCTCTCATAAATCTCTAATTAGTGTCAACATCTTAACCACATAAAAGAAGATAATGTTTAATTAGGTGTAAAACTTGTTCTATACATTCTATCTGAAATCTGAGACACCCTTTTGTAGATAATGGCCATAAGAACAACATATAATAAAATCAGGGATACCTGTGAAGAAGCTAATTTCATTTGAAAGTGGAAATTTGGTGAAAAATATTTTAGACAGAGTTAACATAATTATAATTGGTTACATAATTGTTGCATAATACTAACATTGTATTAATTTGAAAGAGTAATCTGTTATCTATCCAAAACTACCACTTTTATAAATTTCCAAGCATTATTAAGAAAGTTGACAGCATTTTAAAACTTGGGAGTTGGAGTTATACAATCTTTATATTGTGCTACCTTAATAGAAGATTTATTTCTATATTGATATGAATCTCAGTTTATGACCAAACTCAGTAAAGACCAATCATTGTTATGTTTGGTTGATTCAATCAAAATACATTCCGTTATCTGGATGATATTTTTTCGTTGCATAGTTAGTTTAAACATATTTTATTTGCTGAATTAAAGCAAAATGGATTAGACACAAGTAAATCATACTTATGAAGTCTTCTCCATAATAATCCAGTTCTCTAAATATACTTCCAAAATTTACCCAAAAGAACTTACTTTAACTAAATCTAACATAAACAGCAGCAGTTGTCCTTTCAGTCTAGATTTAGACATTTCAATTTTAAACGGGAAACTTCATACTTAAATTTACGACAAAAGAGACGATTTTTCATTTCCTATTGTTAATTTTCCTTTTTTAGACGACGATGTGCCTTTGGCTCAATCATACGCTGTTTATATATCCCAACTCGTTCGGTTTGCCCGTGTGTGTTCTGATGTCATAGATTTTAACGAACGTAATCAATGCATCACTGGGAAGTTATTGTGTCAGGGATTTCGATACCATAGATTACTTAAAGTGTTTACTAAATTCTTTCATAGATACAAAGATTTGATTAGTGACTTTGGCTGTACCTGTGGAAAACTTATTAAAATGGTATTTCACATCCTAAATTTTACGGTAATATTGTACTTAAAGGGAGGAAATCACTATGTGATCTGTGTAAACTCACCGAACCTTTGAATAAACTTATAAGTAAAGGTTATCGTACCAATATTGTAATTAGATCTCTGAATATAGTTTACATTGACACAAATATCGATTTTGTCATTAGTAAATTAAAACGTAACTAAATTTTATCTTCTTTTGAGGCGGGATGTATAGAGACACAGACACGTTAATTGTTATCTCTATAGAAGTCGCTCCTCACTATACTACTACCTGTCGGTACATTTATTTGTGGCATTGTACAAGTAATGTCATCTCTGACTGTTCATGACGTTAAAATACTAAATCCCTGGGATGTGTTTTAATGATTTTTTTTTATCATTAATTGTTTTTGGCTTTTAACTAGCTGTCAGTAACTGCGAGTAATCTCAAATCGTATTTTCGTGTTAATTCGACCTGTTGATACTGTTTATAATGCTTTTTTGTTATTTTATTTTAATACGGATCTTGTATATACCAGCTTTGATCATTTGGAATATCTTCTTGTTTTCACTTGTTCGTACTAGATTTGTATAAACTTCAAGATTTACCTGTATTATTAAATCGTTTTATTTTCGAAGGGTTAAATATTTCGCAGTGGTGTCTTGCCATGGCTTTGTTTGGACTTGTTTGTTTGCTTTTTGGCCTTGAATGTTTGTCCCTAATACTTTATTAACTGTGCATTTGCATTCAGATATCGCAGATCAAACTTATTTGTTCATAGTGTGTTAATTTACTTTTTTTATTGAGTTAAGCCTGCCAATTGATATTTAATCATGTGTTTTTCTATGTTGTGATATTATGCTATTGTTTCAGAAAAAGGGATAAGGTTTGATATCATTAAAACGTTTAATCCCGCTGCAAATGATTGCACCTGTCCTAAGTCAGGAATCTGATGTAAAGTAGTTGTCGTTTGTTTATGTAATTTATACGTGTTTCCCGTTTCTCGTTTTTTTTTATATATATAGATTAGACCGTTGGTTTTCCCGTTTGAATGGTTTTACACTAGTAATTTTGGGGCCCTTTATAGCTAGTTGGTCGGTGTGAGCCAAGGCTCTGTTTTGAAGGCCGTACATTGACCTATAACGGTTAACTTTTATAAATTGTTATTTGGATGGAGAGTTGTCTCATTGGCACTCACACTCACAACACATCTTCCTAAATCTATGTATATATTTGATGTCTTGTTCTTACATAATTGGTCTCACCACCTCAATATCTCCCATAGAGATCACATAAATGTCTAAACACCACACTGTCTCCCATATACTGATCACAACAATGTCAAACCACCTCGTTATCCCTAAAAAAGGTGACATAAATGGCTTGACACCTCACCATATAACACACAGATCACATGAATGTCTTACCACCTCACTTTCTCCCATACAGATCACATGAATATCTAACCACCTAACTATCTCCCATACAGATCCCATGAATATCTAACCAACTCACTATCTCCCAAACTGATCACACGAATGTCTAACCATCTCACTATCTCCCATACAGATTACATAATGTCTTACCACCTCACTATCTCCCATACAGATTACATAATGTCTTACCACCTCACTATCTCCCTTACAGATCAAATAAATGTATAACTACCTCACTATCTCACATACAGATCAAATAAATGTATAACCACCTCACTATCTCACAAACAGATAACATAAATGTCTAACTACTTCACCACTCCCATACAGATCACATGAATATCGAACCACCTCACCATCTCACAAACACGTCACTTAAATGTCTCACCACCTCACTATCTCCTAAACAGATCACATAAATGTCTAACCATCTCACTATCTTCCATACAGATCACATGAATGTCTAACCACCTCACTATCAACTATCAACTATACAGATCACACCAATGTCTAACCACCTCACTATCTCCCAAACAGATCACATCAATATCTAACCATCTCACTATCTCGAAAACAGATCACATAAATGTCTAACCACCTCACTATCTCAAATAGAGATCACATAAATGTCTAAACACCACACTGTCTCCCATATACTGATCACAACAATGTCAAACCACCTCGTTATCCCTAAAAAAGGTGACATAAATGGCTTGACACCTCACCATATAACACACAAATCACATGAATGTCTTACCACCTCACTTTCTCCCATACAGATCACATGAATATCTAACCACCTAACTATCTCCCATACAGATCCCATGAATATCTAACCAACTCACTATCTCCCAAACTGATCACACGAATGTCTAACCATCTCACTATCTCCCATACAGATTACATAATGTCTTACCATCTCACTATCTCCCTTACAGATCAAATAAATGTCTGACCACCTCACTATCTCCCATACAGATTACATAATGTCTTACCACCTCACTATCTCCCTTACAGATCAAATAAATGTATAACTACCTCACTATCTCACATACAGATCAAATAAATGTATAACCACCTCACTATCTCACAAACAGATAACATAAATGTCTAACTACTTCACCACTCCCATACAGATCACATGAATATCGAACCACCTCACCATCTCACAAACACGTCACTTAAATGTCTCACCACCTCACTATCTCCTAAACAGATCACATAAATGTCTAACCATCTCACTATCTTCCATACAGATCACATGAATGTCTAACCACCTCACTATCAACTATCAACTATACAGATCACACCAATGTCTAACCACCTCACTATCTCCCAAACAGATCACATCAATATCTAACCATCTCACTATCTCGAAAACAGATCACATAAATGTCTAACCATCTCACTATCTCAAATAGAAATCACAGACATGTTTAACCACCTCAATATCTCCAAAACAGACCACGTACATGTCTAACCATCTCAGTATCTCACATACATATCACATAACTGTCTAACCACCTCACCATCTCACATAAAGATCACATAAGTGTCTAACCATCTCAATATCTCCAATGCTGATCACATAAATGTCTTCCCACCTCACTATCTCCAATAGAAATCATAGACATGTTTAACCACCTCACTATCTCTCAAACAGAGCACGTACATGTCTAACCACCTCAGTATCTCACATAAAGATCACAAAAGTGTCTAACCATATCAATATCTCCCATACAGATCGCAAAAATGTAAGACCACCTCACTTTCTCCCATACATATCACATAAATGTCTAACCACCTCACTATCTCACAAACAGATAACATAAATGTATAACCACCTCAGTATCTTCCATACATATCACATTAATGTCTAACCACCTCAGTATCTACCATACAGATCACATAAGTGTCTGAACACCTCACTATCTCACATACTGATCAAATAAATGTCAAACCACCGAACTATCTCACATAGAGATCACATAAATGTCTTACCACCTCACTATATCCCATACAGATCACATACATGTCTTACCAACTCACTATCTCACAAACACGTCACACAAATGTCTAACCACCCCTCTATTTCCAATACTTATCACATATATGTCTAACCACCTCACTATCTTTCATACACGTCACATAAATGTCTAACCACCTCACTAAATCTGATGTAGGTCACATAAATATTTAACCATCTCACTATCTCTAATACTTATCACATAATTATCAAGCCACCTTTTTATCTCCAATACATGTTAGATAAATGTCTTCCCCTCTCATAAAATACATTCCCCTCTCATAAAATACAATACATGCAGATAACTGGTCAACAGGCAGATAACTGGTACTTTAGAAAAGTTACTTTTGTAAAGCATGTTCATTGGAGGAAGAAAACATCACGAGTTCACAATTAGAAAGTACTTTTGACGTAATTTTTAAGAACATTTGTTGATTTGACTTCTCATTGTTTCTTCACAGGGCGTGGCTCTTGAGGTAGCGGCTCAGGGTATAACAGTGAATGCTATCAGTCCAGCTTGGGTTGACACTCCATGTAAGTCCAACTTAAGATAATAACAATGTTCTTCCGAGCTCTAAGAACTGGATATTTTAGAATAGTTATACAATAACTCTATAATGCATTAGTAGCAGTAAAAGAAGTATGAAATTATAGGCTTTCACTCAAAGAGCCGTGGTGTAGTGGTTAGTGCATCGGACTACTAACACAAAGGTTCCTGGTTCGATTCCCGTTTGGGATGAAAATTTCAGGAACTCAATTTTCGGCTCTCCCTTGACACCATTTGCGAGTATGGTCTTGAGGAAACGATGATAGTCCGTCGGACGGGGACGATAAATGGCTGGCCCGTGTTAAGAGAGAGCCATATCTCTTGCACGTTAAAGACACCCTTGTAGATTTCGAAAAAGAGTAGGCTAATGCCGCTACAAGGCAGCACTCGCACCCGCAAAGTGGAAAGGGATTAATATAAGTTGTAAAACTTGTTTCCCAATCCACTATAAACAAATATGTTTAAACTAAACTACTCAAAGAAACCATTCAGATATTCACTCTTATCATGGTCTTGGAAGGCGTGAACCTCAGAAAGCCGATAAGGGTCATTTGAAAAGTATCATGTGTGTTGTAGTAACGTCCACATATTATTTCGTAATAACGAAATCGCTTCGTCGAGATAACGCCATTTATCAGATACTTCATGCCTGAACAATTGAGCAATTCAGGCTTCTTTGAGCATGTATTACATATCAACTGAAGAAGATGAGCATCATACCGAGGGCATTTGAGGGCTGTAATGCTTGCTATCGCTTATCGTCGTCGTCGTCGTCTGTTGGAGAAGATGAGCATCATAACGAGGGCATATGTGGGCTGTAATGCTTGCAATCGCTTGTCGTCGTCGTCGTCGTCTGTTGGAGAAGATGAGCATCATACCGAGGGCATATGTGGGCTGTAATGCTTGCTATCGCTTGTCGTCGTCGTCGTCGTCGTCTGTTGGAGAAGATGAGCATCATACCGAGGGCATATGTGGGCTGTAATGCTTGCTATCGCTTGTCGTCGTCGTCGTCTGTTGGAGAAGATGAGCATCATACCGAGGGCATATGTGGGCTGTAATGCTTGCTATCGCTTGTCGTCGTCGTCTGTTGGAGAAGATGAGCATCATACCGAGGGCATATGTGGGCTGTAATGCTTGCTGTCGCTTGTCGTCGTCGTCGTCGTCGTCTGTTGGAGAAGATGAGCATCATACCGAGGGCATATGTGGGCTGTAATGCTTGCTGTCGCTTGTCGTCGTCGTCGTCGTCTGTTGGAGAAGATGAGCATCATACCGAGGGCATATGTGGGCTGTAATGCTTGCTATCGCTTGTCGTCGTCGTCGTCTGGTGGATGTTAGTTTTGGTTTTGGCGTTTTAAAGAGAGAAAAGAGATGGTATAATAAGACCTTTCGGATATCATTTCTTCTTTGGTCTTGAATTTTTCTTGCTGTTGTTGTCTTAATTTTGATTTACTTTGATTCTTGAACTAAACTTGATTCTCAAATATAACTTCTTTTGTTTTAGTGGTGCAAGTCCAGTTTGAAAAGTATGCACGTGAAAACAACATTTCAGTAGATAAAACAAAGGTATTTCATATGATACAAAGTTATAAGTGGAGGTTTGGATGAAAATCTTCATCTTGATTTGACCACATTAAAGACTTAAAAAAATGGGTGGGGTGTTGTAACATCAAAGTTCAAAAGTTCTCTAATTATAATTATCACAACAACATATTTAATTAGTAATATTGTGTTATGCTTGTTGCATTTGTTGCAGAATGATCGAAAGACCGCCATAAAAAAAGCTATCAAATGATCGTGAATTTTACTAAAACTTTACCTGGGAAAGTTTTTTTTTGTAGAAAATATTTACTTTTTATGTGGAAATATTCAGAGGGCTTTAAAGAAAGACATTCTATACAGAACGAAGACTTCACACATCGATCGTCACATGGTAATGAATGAAATGATCATTACAGGAGATATGCCTTATCCAGACCTACCGCACAAATAATATAAACAAACTCATCATAGATACCAGGACTACGCATATTTAAATCATATAGTGAATCAATTCTCATTTCAGGAGAGATTCCTTGAAAAGACTCAGCCTACAAATAATATAACACATATTTAAGTGAAATAGTAAATCAATGCCATTTCAAGAGATGTACTTTCAAGACCCAGCCCACCAATAATATAACACATGTTTAAGTGAAATAGTAAATCAGTGATCATTTCAAGAGATGTACTTTCAAGACTCAGCCTACAAATAATATAGCACATGTTTAAGTGAAATAGTAAATCAGTGATCATTTCAAGAGATGTACTTTCAAGACCAAGCCCACCAATAATATAACACATGTTTAAGTGAAATAGTAAATCAGTGATCATTTCAAGAGATGTACTTTCAAGACTCAACCTACAAATAATATAACACATGTTTAAGTGAAATAGTAAACCAATGATCATTTCAAGAGATGTACTTTCAAGACCCAGCCCACCAATTATATAACACATGTTTAAGAGAGTGAATCAATTCTCATTTCAGGAGATATTCTCTACAAAGACATAGCCCACCCATAATATAACATAGTCATGTTAAAGTGAAATAATCATTTCAGGAGAAATTCCTTGAAAAAAAACCACCAATGATATAACACATGTTTAAGTTAAATAATCATTTTATGAGATATTCCTAGAAAAGTCCTAGCCCACCAATCATATAGCACATGTTTAAATTAAATAGTGAATCATTAATCATTTCAGGAGATATACTTTGAAAAGACAGAGCCCACCAATAATATAACACACGTTTAAGTGCAATAATCATTTCAGGAGATATACTTTGAAAAGACCAGCCCACCAATAATATAACACATGTTGAAGTGCAATAATCATTTCAGGAGATATTCCTTGAAAAGTCCTAGCCCACCAATCATATAGCACATGTTTAAATTAAATAGTGATTCATTAATCATTTCAGGAGATATACTTTGAAAAGACAGAGCCCACCAATAATATAACACACGTTTAAGTGCAATAATCATTTCAGGAGATATACTTTGAAAAGACCAGCCCACCAATAATATAACACATGTTGAAGTGCAATAATCATTTCAGGAGATATTCCTTGAAAAGTCCTAGCCCACCAATAATATAACACATGGTTATTTAAAGTGAAATAATTATGGTAGAAGATGTTCCTTGAAAAGACCCAGCCACCAATTATATGAAACATGGTTATTTAAAGTGAAATAATTATGGTAGAAAATGTTCTCTGAACAGACACAGTCTACCAATGATATAACACATGTTTAATTTCAGGAGAGATTCCTTGAAAATAGTTAATAAGGGTTATAATTTAATTCGGCAGACGCGCGTTTCGTCTACATGAGACTCATTAGTGACGCTCAGATCAAAATAGTTATAAAGCCAAACAAGTACAAAGTTGAAGAGCATAGTGGACCCAAAATCCCAAAAAGTTATGTGAAATACGGCTAAGGTAATCTATTTCATGGATTCCTTAAAACACAGCCCACCAATAATATAATCCATATTTAAGTGAAATAGTGAATCAATAATCATTTCAGGAGATTTTCCTCGAAAAGTCCCAGCCAACCAAACAGATGATAGACACGGCTCAGGTAAATATTTAAGTTTAGTATATGGTAGGTATGAAATGTAGAAAGTTGTCAGGAATAATACATTAATAAGATGTCAGCATCATTCGGATCCGGCTTTTCTTTTCTTTTCCCACTCGTGACACTTTCATCTTCAAATAAATTCGATTATTTTCAAATATAATTATTTAAGTTTCAGAAACATATTACTTTATTTGAATTGCGGATATCTGTTCATGTAATATTTGACTTAGACCAGTACAATTTGCATAAACCTGGTTGCACGGCCACATTTTTTACCTGCGCCAAGTAAATCTATCTGAAACATGTGCAATTCGGTGTGTCTATGCTAGTACAATGAATACTCATCAAATATTTTTTAAATATATATGTAGGTAAATAATCATTAATATCTATGCACACGTACATAAAAATTGTGTTAACACATGCGGAAGAATATCGCAAAATATCTGAGATATAGTGACACCAAATCGCCTGTACTGTAACCGGTACGACCACACGATCACCTGGGCTTCATAAAATGAAGCTTTCAGTGGCCGGGTGTTCTACCTTTCCGCGTCAGTTTTAATCTAGCGTTGTACTATAGTACATGATATATAAGGCATCAAGATGTTATGTTTACAGATCAGCTAAATTATCTATAGTAAAGGATCCTAAAATTTAATGTAAGATACAGTCATAGAAAATAATTATATTTATAAGAACGTCTGAGCCAGTGACAACTCTACAACAGATTTATCCATCTGGTGATCCGATGGATAAATCTGTTGGAGGGGCCGGTATAACGGGATCTGTTTTATTTTTCAGCTAGGACAACTTGTTGTGTTTTTTTGTTCGTATGAAGTGGCCAGTATGACGGAATCTGTTTTATTTTTCAGTTAGGACAACTGGTTGTGTTTTATGTTCGTATTAAGGAGACAGTATGACGAGGTCTGTTTTATTTTTCAGTTAGGACAACTGGTTGTGTTTTTATGTTCGTATGGAGGGGCCAGTATGACGGGGTCTGTTTTATTTTTCAGCTAGGACAACTGGTTGTGTTTTTATGTTCGTATGGAGGGGCCAGTATGACGGGGTCTGTTTTATTTTTCAGTTAGGACAACTGGTTGTGTTTTTATGTTCGTATGGAGGGGCCAGTATGACGGGGTCTGTTTTATTTTTCAGCTAGGACAACTGGTTGTGTTTTATGTTCGTATTAAGGGGACAGTATGACGAGGTCTGTTTTATTTTTCAGCTAGGACAACTGGTTGTGTTTTTATGTTCGTATGGAGGGGCCAGTATGACGGGGTCTGTTTTATTTTTCAGCTAGGACAACTGGTTGTGTTTTTATGTTCGTATGGAGGGGCCAGTATGACGGGGTCTGTTCTTACTATGGATGGAGGATATACGGCTCAGTAAAACTGCTCCGTAATCAGTGTTACGTCACTCACATTTAAATTATGAAATTAAATACATTTAAAACATAAGACGATGCGATTTTTTGTATTATAAAAAAAAACTTTCGATCTAAGTCACAATTTATAAAAGTAAACCCTTATAGGTATTCAACACGGAGCCTTGGCTGATACCGAACAGCAAGCTATAAAGGGCCCCAAAGTTGACTTGTGTAAAACTATTCAAACGTGAAAAACAATGGTCTAATCTACATATAAAAACAGAAAACGAGAAACACTTATGAACCACATCAACAAACGACAATTTCTGAACATTAGATTCCTGACTAAGAGCAGGTGCAAACACTTGCATCGGGGTTAAAAAAAAGTTTTAATAGGTACCAAAGTTCGTCCTAATTGGAACCAATAGTGAAACAGCACATCATATAAAGACACACTATAAAATATCAATTAAAATAGTTTAACTCATTCAAAAGACATATTAACACAAGTGAACATGCACTGAACGAATAAATTTGATTTATGATATAATGTAAATTCAAAATCAATAACATAAGGGGAGAATAACCAAAGTAACAGTAGTATGCCACTGTGAAATGTTGAACATAATCACAAAACAACAATAACCATGATAACCTTGATAAAAAATCAACCGTTTCAATGATATACACTTCTTCTTCTCTCCGTATAAGCTTCCTTTATAAGGAACACCAAGAATTATCTACAAGTAAAAGCACTATTTACACATTAAATATATAATAGATATATTTTAATAGTTATTGTCCAACGGTTAAAATACACAGTAAAACTCTTTTTACATATAAAATCCAAGTGTCATTTATATACATTAAAACACAACTTATACGGAATAAAAACTGTTTGTTTCAGACCGCCAACCATTCATTGTCTCAAGCAACTTTAAGCGCTTAATATAAAATTTATAGCACATCTCCCTAGTTTTGGCTTCTATCGTTTTCATTATCTTGCCATCTCTTAGTGTTTGTGAAAAATGCCTGCAGTCTATAATTAGCCTGATAATGTTTGATTTGAATTGAAAGACACTGTGTCAGACTTCATCTGTTGTATATTATGTAACATAGGTGTTGATCAGTTCAAAGTATTTAATTCTAGTTTTTGATAAAAGGGGACACTCCAGGAGAAAATGAGAGGTATTTTCCTCAGAAAGATTACAACGTTGGCAGAGTGGAGATGGTGATTGATTACATTTCGATCTATCAGAATTCAGTATAAATGATCCTAAATAAACTCATCATAGATACAAGGACTAAATATTATATATACGCCAGACGCGCGTTTCGTCTACAAAAGACTCATCAGTGACGCTCGAATCCCAAAAAGTGTAAAAAAAGCCAAATAAAGTTCAAAGTTGAAGAGCATTGAGATCCAAAATTCCTAAAAGTGTTGCCAAATACAGCTAAGGTAATCTATGCCTGAGGTAGAAAAGCCTTAGTATTTCAAAAAAAAAATCAAAATTTTGTAAACAGTTAATTTATAAATATAACAATGATAATTCATGTCAGCACAAAAAAGCGCTAACTACTAGGCTTGTGATACCCTAGGGGAAATAAATCTCCACCAGCAGTGGCATCGACCCAGTGGTTGTAAATAAACTTATCATAGATACCAGGACTAAATATTATATATACGCCAGACGCGCGTTTCGTCTACAAAAGACTCATCAGTGACGCTCGATTCCCAAAAAGTGTAAAAAAGCCAAATTAAGTTCAAAGTTGAAGAGCATTGAGATCCAAATTTCTTATAAGTGTTGCCAAATACAATAAAACTATTCTAGCTTTGATAATAGCTTTCCGAACTTCGGCTTTTGTCTTGTCAAATATAGTCAAAACTGAATGATTTTTGCCAATAAGAAGATGTTTAGTTTCCATATATTTTAGAGTTGGTTTAGATTCGACATCGTCCCTTAGGGTATTTTGCCAGTATGTGTTCAGTTGCTTCGTTACAAGATATTTCCATTTCAATTTTGAAAGGAGAGATTCTTGAAGAAGATGAATCAGAGGCAGTCCATACTTTAATAACGCGCGTCTGGCGTACTAAATTATAATCCTGGTACCTTTGATAACTATTTACACAACTGGGTCGGTGCCACTGCTGGTTGTCCTGACTTCCCTAACCTGTCCCTTGGAGGAGATTGATTAGTTGTACATAGTTTTTCAGAATTTTGATGAGCATTATGCCGAACTTGGTTAGTTTGATGAGCAGTCTTTTTGTGTTGAGAATGAGAGTCCATTATATGAGAATTGTTTGGCAGATGAGGAGGCTTCTTTTGTGAGGATTGTGAATGAGATTGTTGATGGGAATTATTCACATGAGCTCTTGATTGTCTTGTTTGAGTTTCAGAGTGTTAAACTGGAAATTGTCTAATAGGAGGACCGTGTTGTGGATAGTTATGTTGTTGGGGTAGTTGCACCCGATAATGCAGACCACTAGTGTCTATATGGTTAGTTGATGGATGAGTCATATGGACGTTACTTGGATGAGGTCCATTTGAATAGTTATAAGCTGGTGGTTGAAATTGATGAACACATTGATGATGAGTGTAGGCTTAAAAAGATGTAATAGGGTGCAACGGTATATGGCTAGGAAGAGAATGGCTAAATGTTGGAACTGGATGTTGGAAATGGTTAAATGGTGATGCACCATAATGCATGTTTGGAGGATATGACGACATTGGGTAGGCTGGTCTTGTTTGCATTGCGAGCTGTGTTGTTAGAGCTGTATTGATACACATATTTTGAACTATTTGAGTTTCGAGCATTCTAATCCTTTGATCCATTAGTTCATCTCTTAACTTTTGTTGGCAACACGAATTTTTGGTTGTGTTGACTATCGTTTTGACAAAGGGCGTTGAAGTTAGAGGAGTTTAAAGCCAGACTATTCACTATATTTTTAGCTGATTTATTACGTTTTCTAAAGTGAGAATTCTTATCTTTCAATTACTAATGATATCTTCTTTTTCATCTTTTGTTTTATAAGCTTTTTTTGTTGTTTTAGGTTTAATTACCTCTGCATTAATTGGAATGTTCACCTGGTTTTCATTCTGTGAAACAACCGTGTAAGATGATGTTGACAAGGGGAAGTCAGGACAGTTTGTCGGATGATCCCACTGTTGGCTGACCCAACTCCCATTTAGCGTCATTAGAAGAAGAGGTTATTGCTAAAGAGTTTGAAATCAACTGTTTTTGAGTGTTGAAAGACGGGTCGATTACGTTTACATTTGTTAATATAGAATCTAAATGTATATCCTCATTATCTTGAATCATTTCATAGAGTCTCATTTGTGTTTCGGTCTTCATATAAAAGATCATTGTTACAGAGCATGCAGATTGCAGATGAGATGCTATTTAGGTTTGTTTTATCTTTGTTCATGCCTGTGCATTCGAAATGAAGCCAGAAGTTACATTTATGATGAAGGGGATAGTGCAAGGCAACACGTCGTGGATTTTCCCACTGTTGGTTGCCTTGACTTCCCTTTCAGAATGGATGAAGCAGAATTTCCCAAATTTTGATCTTTATCTTTATAATTAGCACTTATGTCCTCCAGTTATTAGCAATTTCATTATTTAAAATGTCGAAAGAATCAAAATGTTTGAATATATAAGCAAAGAGATCTTTGAAAATGCCATTTACAAATAATTCAACTATACTGCCATTGACATTGATCGGGCTAGTTGTTTTGTATACATTAACTACATATTTCAGTTGTGAGCCAATTTGTTCGTTGTTTTTACGGTTGTAAATTCTATAAGAGTAATCTACAGTAATATGGGTTGAATCAAGATTTTTCTGTTCTTTCACTGCCAAATTGTTGTTGAAGTTTTCCGAAGTGAAATAAGATCTTAATAAAAATTTTTTGTTGCTTCAAAAGCTACTGTGGAGAATTCAATTACAAAGTTTTTGCCAGGTTTCATACTAAATTTAGTCCTGGTATCTATGATGAGTTTATTTTCAACCATTGGGTCGATGCCACTGCTGGTGGAGATTTATTTCCCCGAGGGTATCACAAGCCCAGTAGTCAGCATTTTTTGTGCTGACATAAATTGTCATTGATATGGTTATATTTATAAATTTACTGTTTACAAATTTTTGATTTTTTTTAAATACTAAGGCATAGATTACCTTAGGAATTTTGGTCCTCAATGCTCTTCAACTTCGTACTTTATTTGGCCTTTTTAACTTTTTTGGATTTGAGCGTCACTGATGAGTCTTTTGTAGACGAAACGCGCGTCTGGCGTATACTAAATTTAGTCCTGGTATCTATTATGAGTTTATTCATATTGAAAATGTTGTTTTTGACATGTTTCCTGTTTTTTGTCTAAGGCTTTTGAGCGATTTAGGGAGTATATTTCACTTCTAATAGATATATTGTCGAAAGTTGAATCTTTGGAGTTGCTTAAGTGATGTGACCCTTTTAGCGAGCCAGTAGATTTTGATTTTGATAATGTTTAAATCTATATTTAAAGATGCAGAAATAAGCCAATCAAGTATATATATTTATAGCTGATGTGTTTGATGACGGAGTAAATTAGCCTTGTCTTGTATGATCCCACAATCAATTTGTATTTTAAGGTTGCCAACAGTCTTTGATAATCAGATTCGAAATTTTTCTAAGCCAGACTTTTGCCAAATTAGTGCTGGGATGGATGCCGTCTTTATACAGAGTAAAGTTGTAGTTATGCCTTGTAAGATGCTTCTTGGATTTTGAATTTTTAGACTGGTTATGAGAAATATCTACTGAGAACATAGGCGAAGAATTTGTAGCAAGTTGAGTACTAAGTTCTTTAATGTAGCAATTTAGCTTTTCTAGTTGAGATATAAGTAGCTTGTCTTGAGGAGTAAAAGAAGATGGTTGCAGATGTTTTCCATCTCCAATTGAATATATTGGAATTCCAGAAAAGTAAAATGTGAGTTCGGGTATTTGGCGAGGAGCGTAATGTATTTATCATAAGTTTTAAAAATAGTTTTTCAGTTGGTAAAGCTAATGAGATGAAAGGACGCTTGTATGATGTAAGGTCGCAGGTGCCTAGCCAGACATATACATGTACGCTATCCAGACGATCAGTAAGACGTTGAATATTAGATTCAAGCCAACTTTGAAGAATATCCTGCGATAGTGGATCTACCCCGTTCACAGTACCATCTGATTTCGTAGTCAATTTCTGTTCCAATATGAGTATTTAAATAATTTCCTTTGCTATCAGAGATAAAGATTGGAGTACTTGATTTTTCAGAGGTTATCTCAGGTAATGGTAACCAGTTAGGTTTTAACAAAATTGTTGAAAACCAAGTTCAAGTTTAGTGATGGACAATGTGTTGACATATTTTCACATTTTATTATGTTACATTGCAGTCAATTGTATTAATATTTGTGTCTATTGTTGCAATATATAATGTGTCTTACATGGGTACAGTATATCTAGTATCAATATATAATGTGTCCTACCTAGTATACCTAGTATCAATATATAATGTGTCCTACCTGGGAACAGTATATCTAGACTCAATATATAATGTGTCCTACCTGGGAACAGTATATCTAGTATCAATATATAATGTGTCCTACCTGGGGACAGTATATCTAGTATCAATATATAATGTGTCCTACCTGGGAACAGTATATCTAGTATCAATATATAATGTGTCCTACGACGTGGGAACAGTATATCAAGTCTCAATATATAATATGTCCTACCTGGGAACAGTATATCTAGTATCAATATATAATGTGTCCTATCTTGGAACAGTATATCTAGTATCAATATATAATGTGTCCTACCTGGGAACAGTATATCAAGTATCAATATATAATGTGTCCTACGTGGGAACAGTATATCTAGTATCAATATATAATGTGTCCTACCTGGGAACAGTAATTTAGTATCAATATATAATGTGTCCTACGTGGGAACAGTATATCTAGTCACAACATATAATGTGTCCTACCTGGTAACAGTATATATAACATCAATATATATGTTCCTGGACCTACTTAACTTTTCAAAATAGTTTAATGTATAAAATTGTCACCGGGTAAAATTTCTCATAGAAAATAGGACAGGCTGAAGATATATAAAATAATAGGCAGTGACTATTTTTTGCCGGTCAAATAGCTTCCTATAGGCACTATTTTACAGGAGCCGGCAAAATAGCGATGAATATAGAGTTTGGCTATGGTTAGGGTTAGGGTTAGAAATTATTTTAAATACAAATCGGATATAGGGCTAAATGTGTGATTATATTAGAATGGTTTGTTGGGGAAATAAGCAAAGTTAGCGATTGATGACCATGGTGACGGTCTTGTGATAGAAGAAAAACACGTAGGCCCTAAGAGTGTTTCAACTTTATGTTTAGACAAACTAGTTAATATAAGATTAATAAAGAAATATTGCACAGAAGATGTTTGGAAATCGATCGACATCATTTATTGTATGAAAGTTGAATAAAATTCATATATCTACAATTTTTGTAAAAGTGATGCAGACGCAAAAGGAACTTGGCAAGTGGCATGTGCAGTAAATGTCTGCAGTGGCAGAATCTTTCGTGTGCAAGACTAAATCCTCGGTCACACCTTACCGGATAGCACGAACAGACGCCTAACGGATGAAAATAAAAGTTGTCCGTTGAGAAAATTGTTTTCCGTTGGGAGTCCGTTGATGTACGGACCAAATAAAACGGACGCGTAACGAATGCATAACGGACATACATGTACCGGATATTCATCTTACGAGAAACGAAAACGTACCGGACAGAACGGATGTCGAACGTACATCCAACGGACACATAACGGAAGCGTACCGGATAAAACGGATGAACAAGATATGCGGAAAAATTAAAGGCGACAATAATAAAACATGTAAATCGCACAAATATTTAAAATGTGTCTGTGTAACTGGTTTTGGTTTGTTCTTTAAAATGCCGTCAAAGCGCAATGTCTGGCCTGAATAAAAGCTGCTTAATTGTGAAGACGTGCCCTTAGTCTAAGATCAATTATTAATAATTAATAAGAATTCATGAACCTTAAGAAATTTAATTGGCATTTCTGACGCGACATTTTCAAATAGCATTTTTCCGTTTCAGATCCGTTCATCGTCCGTTTTATCCGTTAGACGTCCGTTAAAAGTCCGTTGGTGAATTTATCTGCCAGACCTCCAACGGATGTATAACGGACACGTAACGGATACAAAACGGAAACGATACGGACGAGTACCGTACTAAACGGACGTCTACCGGACGTACAACGGACATTTCATCCGTTGGACGTCCGTTCAAAGTTTTGAACATGCTCAAAATTTTCCACCGGACAGAACGGACGTCGACGGCTAACACGTACGCTAGACGGACATGCAACGGATATGCACGGACGTCTAACGGATCATGAAGAACGAACATGAACGGATTGAAAAAAAGTTATCCGTTAGGCATCCGTTCGAGTTATCCGTTAAGGTGTGACCAAGACTAACAGAATACACCTAAAGCAAGGCAGTGGTTTTGTTACACTTATAAAACATGTTGAGCTTTTTGAATTATTTCAAAACCTATAGGATATTATATTTTAACGTTTTAATTAGAATGTCGGTTTTTTTTATAGTGCTTTGCCGCGCTTTGCATGCTTTGGTTAATGTGTTATTATTATTTTAAATATCAATTCAATATTTATGTTTTTTAAAAGTTCTAAAAAAAAAATACCTATAGTCTTTACATATACACATTCTGTCTAAAGTTACAAAAAGACATATTTGTTTAAAGATAGTCTTATCTACATCTACATCTATATTCTACGTTGATCTGTCAAACTTGACCAATACTCAACGCTTCCGGTGGGCGCAAGAAAAAGAGTAACTTTGTAAGGTAACCAAAGAATATACAAGCGAGTATAAAGTATATAAAAAAAAAAAAAAAAATAATAATAATAAAGCAATGTATAAAAAAAGGAGGGTTCCCATTTGCTTTTCGTTCATCTGGCCTGAACCAATCCGGCTTCCGTGGCGGTACCAGGGAAATTAGTCCCCGCCGGCACAGCTCCAGTCCATCATTTGACTTACTTGGCAAATGAGGGGCTGTACAGATTAGATAGAAAGGGTTGAAAGCTCCCTCTTGAAAGATACCAAGGAGGGAGCCTCAGCTATAGTTGCTGGTAGTGAGTTCCAAACTGTCACTGTTCTTGGGGAAAACTGTATGTGTAGCCGTTAGTCTTCGTTGGATATTGCCGGAACTTCTTGGTTTGTGATGATCTTGTTCTCGATGACATTGGTGTTAAGTACGTGTCGCATGGTATGTCTACAAGATCATTAACCACTTTGTAGAGTAATGTAAGCTGTAGTTTTAACTCTTCTGTTTTCCAATGATTCCCAGTCTAGTTCTCATATGCAACTATTACAGTCATAATCACGTTCGATAACTCTGCATGTGACTGGTTCAATTAGGATTTTTTTACTGGTTACCTAATGAATTATTTAAAGAAAATTGAAAAATATATTTAGTTCACCTTGGATTATATCCATTCGATAACTTCTTTTATGAATATAAAATAATATTGCAAAGAATTTCATTGATAATCGGACAACACTAACCGGCATAGGTATTGTCAAAACATGCATCTACATGGGTATTGTCAAAACTTACATCGTGATTAGGTGCCATGTTGTTGTTGTTGTTGTTGTGTATCTTTCCTCCACTGTTTGGAGAACTGTAGTGTTGAATACTCAGCACTACATATATATATGCACTGTCCCACAATTACTACAAAACTAAAAAAGAAGTCTATATATACAAGAGCGGGATGGTTTCTACTGTGTTTCAATCACTCAATAATTTTAAAGTTATGATAAATGTCAATGATATGCAGGCAAGTAATTCAAGCACATTACTTGTAGTGAATGTCCAGAGCGGTACTACGTGCAATATGGAGTGCATAACATAATCCTCTACTAATACATTCCAGTCTATTGAAAAATTGAGGTAGCACTAGGTGACAAGACGAACAATCCAGTATGATCTGTGTAAGCTGAGTTGGTTCTGATGCTATTTGTTGGTATAATCCTGGTGACATTTCCTCGATAGCTTTGCTCAGGGCATCTATAAAGGGTTGTCTTATCAAAGTAAGATGCTGGCATGTTTGTTTTCTTTGATCACGTTGATGTTATGACTTAATTAATATCTCCTTAATCTAGCTATGTCTAAGGCTATTCTTATAGTTACAATAACGTGTCATATTTAATTGCAATATAAACAGTGATAATAAATTGAATTATGTGCATTAACAAAATAAGTGTCGAACATCTTCAACGTTTGAAAACTTTTTGTTCGCCATTTTTCAAAATTTTATTAAAATAACAACAGCATGTTTAAGCTTGATAAAAAGGAACCAATGTTCGATTACACGCTGCTTTAAGGTAAGACAATAACTGAAAACGCGAGCATCCAACAGTTATTTAATTTTCATTGTAAAAATCGTACAAATTATATTTTTACCATGTCGCCCCACGCTGTCAATCTGGTCGCCATCTTGAAAAATAATCGCAGATTTTCCGAAAATAGCTTATTTTCAAATCAATTTGGAAGGGACATAATAGAAAATTAAACTATTCTATATACGATATTTCAAATATTTATGAATATAATAATAAGCACAAAGACCCACAATTATTCCATCTGTTTTGTTTAAATCGCAATTTAAGGTTAAAGACGACAGAAAATCCACTATTTATCGTAGTTGTATGATTGAACAGTTTGAACTATCGAGGCAACAAGACAAATTTTCAAAAGCATTTGGAAGGGAGAAGATCAAAATTTAAACTATTCCAAAAGGAATATTTATATTTCTAAATATATGAGGAATTACTATAAGACCCATACTTTAAGTATCATGAACTTAAAGTAATTGATTTCATCGATTCCAGAAAGCCCCATTGCATTTCTATACATTTTACTTGGGCTTGATACGGGTGATGTGTGACGTCACCAAAGTCACGTGATGACTGCTATAGTTGGATATGTCTAACATGCTGCCCACACTACTGGTGTCCCTATAGCGGTTGGTGGCATAACGGGCTGCTCGACGCTGGACCATTTCAACCTTTTTAACTTGTTCTTTTTGGTGTGGATTCCATACGGTTGCGCAGTAGTCTAAGTTGGATCTGACCATAGCAACATATGCATTTGTCTTGGTTTCGCTGTTGGTTGTTCTTAGGTTCTTCTTCTTTGGTTACAGAATACCATCAACATTTTGAAGATTACATTCTGGCGCATGCCTGATTGAGGTTGCTTTTTAAAATTAATTTCATTTTTTCTTTATTTTTAAGATTTACAATTTTTATTGAACTTTTAATTTTTACATTTTTTTTAATTTATTTTTTTAAATTAAGATAAAAACAATAGGTACATTTAGTTTAAGTGAGAAAATGTTTTAAGGAGTACTTCATGGGTAAGTGCATCCTTAAAGTTGTCTGTAGAAGTTTTGTTTGAAATTTCAGGTTGTAGTTTATTCCAGTCTTTGATTGTTTGGCTGAAGAATGATAATTTAAAACTGTCTTTATTGCATTGGAGCTGTCTGAATGTTAATTGATGAGAAGATCTTGTTTTGGACTGGCTTTTTATCAGAATATCTTGTGATGGTATAGCAATTTCGTTATTTATTACTTTGTGGAACATTTGTAATCTGGTTTTAAGCCTTCGTTCTTGTAGAGTTTGCCACTAGCCAGTCAAGGTCGTTAAAAACTTCCATTTGTTGTAGTTTGCCATTTCAGATTTTGAAGCATATCAGATACACTGCTGGTGTTCTTTGCACTTGTTCCCGTCTGTATATATTTTCTGATGAGTATGTGTCCCAAACGGTACAACAGTATTCGAGTTTTGGTCTTACTATAGTTTTATATGCTCTTTCCTTCACTAATTTTGAACTAATTTTTAGGTTGCGTCTGACGAAAGATAAAGATTGATTTGCTTTTGCTGCTGATTGTCAGTGGCGGATTTACCGGGGGGCACAGGGGGCACGTGCCCCCCCCCAGTTCAGGTCACCAAATTTGTTTTCTAACATAATTTTATATCTACTAAAACTTCTTATCTAGTGCGGAAATTGTCACAGCTTGATTAGACGACTTCTTAAACTGGCCGTTAATTAATACCAGCGTCCCAATGCGTGATTTATGACAACTTATCTGTGGGTGTGTAAATATTGACACCTGTGTGTATAAATGTCTCTTTGCAAAAGCTTTTATCTATAAAAATAAAAAGTATTATATAAAATACATTAACATGTTGATTGGAATTGTACGTATTTGTTTAAAATACAATGCCGATTAAGATTGATTACCAGGTGAAACTTCTGATCTGTGTGTTTGAAGAATAGGTACAAACATTTCCTGTAAATGTACGTTTTTTCCAAAACTTTCTTTTAGTGATTTTATTCAGCAACTAATTAAACTATTTATTTTTTTATATCTAAGAAGATATATGTTTTTTAAACGGAATGTCATATTTCATTCCCCTCTTATTTTCAAGGGAAATCAACAATTTATTTTACTTCCCCTCCCCTTTCCCCTAATGCTTTCCCCCTGTCCAGGAAAAATGAATTGACATTTCCTATTAAATAATCATTAATAAAATGCTATTTGATTTTCGTTAAAATTTAGTTTGTAACAGAATCTAGGACTTATACATTTCTCTAAAAAACGAAGCATGCGGTTATATTCGTTTTTATTGTTCTTTTTTCAATTACCGCGTACACGTATGAGGCTATAAGGTCACCATTCATGAAGATATAATTAAAGGTGTTTTGCAGATATTAGAATAATGTGAAAAAAAGTGAGTCTAGGAGCGAGGCCAAAAAATATAGTTGAAAGAATATAGTGGTGATGAAGTATAAAGAAAATATTGTTTTATTGTTGCATGGTTGTTAAACGTCCAGTGGCAAATATTTGATGCATGTTTAGGTCGAATATAATAAAGATCAATTGGCAGTAAAGTGAAAAAGTAAAAAACGTAAAACATATCGAAATATAGAAACGATGATATCTGACCCCCCCCCCCCCCCCCCTTCCCCCAACAAAAAAAACCCAAACAATAAAAACAAAAAAGCACCCAAACAAACAAAACAAACCTAGTACCCACTCACACTCGCATATATATATATATATATATATATACATTAAAAAAAATTGGTTCATGGTGCCCCCCCCCCCCCCCCCCCCCCGCCAGACATCGAGGTCCTGGATCCGCCCCTGATTGTTGTATATGTTTGTTCCATTTGAGATCTGAAGAGATTGTAATGCCTAGATATTTAGCTGATTGTACTTGTTCTATGATATGACCGTGTATGTTGTAATAGAAGTGTATTTGTTTTTTCTTTGTTGAGACTCTTAAGATGTTACATTTGTCAGGGTGGAATGACATGAGCCAGGTTGCGTATTAAGAACCCTAGCATGCTGTTATCAAAGTGTATTTTCTGTATTATTTTCTATTCTTAATTTATACACATAAAATCTTAATTTAGACCAACAAAAGCCAAACTCGAAAGAGATCGCTATTTTAAAATGGCACCTAGCCCAAGAGATTATTGATCATTATTGTACCCGGCAAATTAGCCACGGCCAAAATAATAAATGATTATTGGCATAGACGCGGACCTCCCTGAGAACACCATGTGCATCTTGGTGATTGAATCGCAAAAACAAAGTAGTTATCTCTCTTTTATTTACGGATGTTACCGTTGTTGACATCTAGCTGTTTGACGTGCCTCCCACGTACATTTTTCTCCCAATATTAATACTGTTCATCTTTCTTGTTTGTTTACCGTACCTCATTATTCTATAAACTCAATATTTTCTTGCAATACTAGTGAGGAACTAAAAAAGTACATGCATGCAGTGATTGTTGTCAAATCGTCAAGAAAACAAACCCACACGCAGGAGTATGTTAAAAATGAGAACGGCAATGTAAACGCCGGTCAGTATATATACATAAGTTTGGTAAACACAGCACGATTACTGGTAATAGGACATTTAACCTCATTTTGCAGAGATTTTTGTGAATTTTCGTGGTAGAAAAAACTGACAGGATGGCAGAAAGCGTGAAAGTGGCAGTCCGAGTCCGACCTTTTATATCCTTTTTGAAGAAAGTTCAACAAATTACGTCGTGTAAGTAATCAAAACAGACAACAGTTTGAAATCAAAAATATTTTAGTTGCAAAACATAATAAAAATGAATGACATTAATCAAATTTTTATTGACTTACTGAATAATATTAATGAAAAAGGATTTATTTTTTGCATTTAAAAATGATATATCGAATGATGAGGGGGAATAGGACCTTTATCGCTGCAGGACCGAGTGTTTTAAGCTCAGGATTTCGGGATCAGGGAATTCTTTTTTGGAATTTAGGGGCCTCTGGATTTTGTGTTTTTAAGCTCAGGATTTCAGAATCAGGACCCCTCCTACCCCTCCTCAATGATACATGTCAACAATGGTCAAGGGTCGTCTAAAAACTTAAATGAATATAATGATAATAAATAATAAATAAGCAAACATAAGCTCAAATTAGCTTTTAACCAATATACATTTTGTACAAGACCTTTATAACAATACAACACATAATCATGATTATCAGTATTAATTTATGCCCAACTAAAAAAAACCTTTATAATACAGAATAAACATGAAATTTATTAAAAAAATTAAGCTAAAAAAATTCTTCAAATTCCATGATTAAAAATAATTTCTCATTGAAATAATATCCTGTTATGACAAAATATATCTACTTTATCACAAAATGTATCAATTCATTGTACCCTGTAAATTCAGAAATGATTGCGTGCATTTATTATTGTGATTTTGGCATTTTAGATTAAAATGCGATTTTTTATGATTTTGTGAAAAATCTTGTTTAATTGATATAAAATATTTCAAAATGCGAGTTTAAATCATTGCGTTTACGTCTCTGTTGCATTTTTAGCAATAATATAAAACTAACAATAATTTCTGAATTTACAGTATTTGTTGAAATTTATTAATTATGTTGTTTACCAGAATCAGAACTCTATTACACATGAATTGAAGATATTTATATATGATAAAGTTCTGATACTGGTGACAAATCAGTCTTTTCATATATGTAATACGTCATCTATGGTCTACATGTAACAGGGGCAGGTTAATTATGACACTGTAGAAGTCATCAAAATTATATTTGTATAGCATGTAAAATCATTAACAGTAGTTTGTATTTATTCTAATTGTAAACACATCTTTTATGCATATTCACTGGGTTTTTTTAGTTTCAAGTAGTAATGTCTGTAAAAAAGATAGTTTTAACATATTATTCCTTATTAGATTAAATGCTTTTTAGATACATTCTTGATATTTATATAAATATGGATTTAATATGGGCAGGGTAATTGTGTCACCGTATAAGTTATCTAAACTTCAATGTATAGTACATTTATATATATATATAATTAATTACAGTTATTTATAATCCTTGTAAATGTAAACATATCTTTTATTCATAATTGCTGTTTTTAAAAAGATTAAAGTGGTAATGTCTGAAAAATATAGTTCAAACATGTTTTCTATATAAGAAACAAATACCTTTCATATTCATTCATAACATTTATAAATATGGTTTTAAAAAGCTAATTAGGGATCTTACAAGATCCAAAGAATATTGTCCTGATTTAATAAAATTACTTGCAATTTCAATGATTTTAAAAGATAACAAAGCTGATGGTTTATTTCTGAATATTTCAGGAATTTTATAAAAGTTTTTTAGGTACAAATGTACGGATCTGAAAAGAAAATAGTTGCTTTGGATTCATTATCATTCGTTGTATACCAATATTTGTGGGTTTCATTGGTATGATTGGACCTTGTAATGTTTTATAGAACATGTATGAACCACGCACCAGAATGTTAGATCCTGATTTGTCCGCTTTTAATTACCTCAATTAATGCCATTTTTCATTTTAATGGAAAAATTAAAAAGATTTTAACATATATACAATGTGTACATACTAAAAAAAAAATTTAAATAAGTTTATTTTTGTTTGATTTTCAATTTTTTCAAATTATGGTATTAAAGGTGGTTACTATGAAAGTAGCTATTTTATGTTTTAGCAAATTCAAATTCAAATTCAAATATATTTTATTGCTAATCAAAGCGCCCACAAGGAGCAGAACAATCAACATTAATTACATACAAATGATTACAAGTGATTCAATATGATTTATTAAGACAAGTACAAGAATACAACAAGCACAGTGTTTAACAATATAAGGGTGGTCACTGGGCATTTCTATATCTATATATTATTTAAGGAAACTTTCCTATATGAGGATAAATTTTCCAATAATTCTCTGAGTTTCTGGAGTATGAAAGTATCTTCAGAGGACATTAGCCAAATAAATTGTGATTTAATATCTAAACCACTAAAATTTTTAAACCGCTGTTTTATTTCATTTAAAAAGTTGAAACGAATATTTGAAAAGCAAGAAACATAAATGATGACCCTATATTTTCTTTTGATTTTCTGAAAGAGTTTACTAAAAACTGTCTTCCTGGTATTTTATTTTTCAATTCTATCATTTGATTTATCTTATGCTCACATAATTCTCAATTTTAATCTTATCATCACATAATTCTCAGTTTTAATTTAATACTCATTTAACCATAACTTTATTTGTTTATATTGTATTATAATTTAATTTCTGATGTAACACATCTTCTGATTGGCTGACATTGTTTTGTTTATCAGCTCATAGACATAATTTTGTCATGTGACCGTGAAGTCATCAAGGTGTTTTCATGGTTTACTCTGGTTTAAAATGGAATTTAGAATTAAATTATAAGAAATGACTGTAATATTTGTTCTTCCTTTTGGAAACAACATAAAAAATGTTGTTCACACTTTAAAATAATCCGCTACACATGTTATTCAGTGTGTACCAGATTTTTTATATTATTTCTTCAGAGACAGAAAATATATTGCAGTCATTCCTAAAATGGAGAAAACTTCATAAGTAAGATTTTGTTTTGTCTAAATCCATTTTTTTGCAATTTAGCAATTAAAAAACATGCATGTTTTGAAAAGTCAATATTATTATTCAATGTATCTCATTCTGAGTTGTATAATAAATGTTGTGTTTTGGATGATATACATACTTTTGAACCTTATTTTTCAATGTACATGTAAGACACTGTACTATCCCAAATTTGCAACTCACCTATTTTCAGTAATGATAAAACCAATAACAAACATTCCTTAACCATGCATACAATGATCGTGAGAAGAACAGAAATTCTACAGTAATCATTAACATGGTAGGGAACCAGACTGAAATTAAGGACCCAGAAAACTTGTCAGCCGACCCCCGCAGGTTCAGCTTTGACTTCTCTTACTGGTCACATGATGAGTTTAAAGAACGACCCGATGGATACCTAGAACCAACGGGAACCAAATATGCTGATCAGGTATAGTTCATTATAGTATTAATAAAGTACTAATCTTACTGTTCACATGATGAGTTTAAAGAACGACCTGATGGATACCTAGAACCGACGGGAACGAAATATGCTGATCAGGTATAGTTCATTATAGTATTAATAAAGTACTGAGTTTAAAGAACGACCTGATGGATACCTAGAACCGACGGGAACGAAATATGCTGATCAGGTATAGTTCATTATAGTATTAATAAAGTACTGAGTTTAAAGAACGACCTGATGGATACCTAGAACCGACGGGAACGAAATATGCTGATCAGGTATAGTTCATTAAAGTATTAATAAAGTACTGAGTTTAAAGAGTGACCTGATGGATATTAAGAACCAACAGAAACAAAATATGCTGATCAGGTATAGTTAAATATAGTATTAATAAAGTGCTGAGTTTAAAGAATGACCTGATGGATATCAAGAACCAACAGAAACAAAATATGCTGATCAGGTATAGTTAAATATAGTATTAATAAAGTACTGAGTTTAAAGAGTGACCTGATGGATATCAAGAACCAACAGAAACAAAATATGCTGATCAGGTATAGTTAAATATAGTATTAATAAAGTACTGAGTTTGAAGAACGACCTAATGGATACTTAGAACCGACGGGAACGAAATATGCTGATCAGGTATAGTTCATTATAGTATTAATAAAGTACTGAGTTTAAAGAATGACCTGATGGATATTTAGAACCAATAGAAACAAAATATGCTGACCAGGTATAGTTCATTAAAGTATTAATAAAGTACTGAGTTTAAAGAGTGACCTGATGGATATTTATAACTGACAGGAACAAAATATGCTGATCAGGTATAGTTCATTATAGTATTAATAAAGTACTGATTTGTATGTTAAAAACTAACAAGTTAGGATCGGACAATGCCTGGATTTGAATGTGTTCTGCCATCTGATAGATATTTAGTCTTAGATGCATGATTTTTTTATTTGTTGCTTTTGTCTTTGAATTAGCTGATGGATATTAAGAACCAACAGAAACAAAATATGCTGATCAGGTATAGTTAAATATAGTATTAATAAAGTACTGAGTTTAAAGAATGACCTGATGGATATTAAGAACCAACAGAAACAAAATATGCTGATCAGGTATAGTTAAATATAGTATTAATAAAGTACTGAGTTTGAAGAACGACCTAATGGATACTTAGAACCGACGGGAACGAAATATGCTGATCAGGTATAGTTCATTATAGTATAAATAAAGTTCTGAGTTTAAAGAGCGACCTGATGGATATTTAGAACCGACAGGAACAAAATATGCTGATCAGGTATATTTCATTATAGTATTAATAAAGTACTGATTTGTATGTTAAAAACTAACAAGTTAGGATCGGGCAATGCCTGGATTTGAATGTGTTCTGCCATCTGATAGATATTTAGTCTTAGATGCATGATTTTTTTATTTGTTGCTTTTGTCTTTGAATTAGCTGTCAGTAACAGGGATTACTCTCTGATCAGTACTGACTATCTTTTTGTTGTTGGGATGTACAAGTACCTGATGCACTCTTTGTTTTTGTTCTACTAGATGTGTTTCTATGTCTTCATCTGATGAGTTCAACCTTTTCAGCTGACTTTTACAGTGGATGACTGTTGGGGCATTCTGGTGTATTGCTATTGCTTAGATTTCCATTACGTTATATTCGTTTTGGGTTTTTGGCCGATCTATCAACATGATGAATATGTAGACATCATCAAGTGCAAAGTGTTATTCCTTTACATAGCTTGTTATAAATTCTTTATTCCTTTACATAGCTTGTTATAAATTCTTTATTCCTTTACATAGCTTGTTATAAATTCTTTATTCCTTTACATAGCTTGTTATAAATTCTTTATTCCTTTACATAGCTTGTTATAAATTCTTTATTCCTTTACATAGCTTGTTATAAATTCTTTATTCCTTTACATAGCTTGTTATAAATTCTTTATTCCTTTACATAGCTTGTTATAAATTCTTTATTCCTTTACATAGCTTGTTATAAATTCTTTATTCCTTTACATAGCTTGTTATAAATTCTTTATTCCTTTACATAGCTTGTTATAAATTCTTCAATGAACACTCATCAAATATGAAATAAAGAAGGGAAATTAATAATATTAAAATGTGTTGTTATATGTACATGTACATTGTATATACATAAAACTGATCATTAATATCAATGCACAAAGAAGAATATCTCATCACTTTGTCTGTGTTTGTATATAATACTCATTATATTACAGTTTTAACTCATTTATTTGATACTTTGATTTCACTTTTGTTAACTTATTTCAGCAAACCGTGTTCAATGATTTAGGAAAAGGAATAATAGACAATGCTTGGAAGGGTTATAATTGTTCACTGTTTGCCTATGGACAGACTGGTAGTGGGAAGTCTTACTCTGTGGTGGGATATGGCAAAAACCAGGGAATAGTACCATTGTTCTGTGATGACTTGTTTGATGGAATTGAAAAGAAAAGATCCACAGCTGGAGAAAATGAAGAATATCAGGTGAGAAAATAACACACCTCATAATTGTGTTACATGCTACATCCCTCCATCCAACCAAATCATAAATAAAATTATAAAGGAAGGATTGTACATTTTTTTCTGACTAGATGAAATAGCCTGAAAAATGTGGTCACTTGGCTTTCTTTGTCTCTCTTCTTATCTGAAACTTATGGGCCAAATTTAACCAAACTTAGCCACAATCATCATTGTGGTATTTAGTTAAAAAAAAATGTGTCAAATGACACATGCAACCAACCAAGATAGCCACCATGGCTAAAAACAGAACACAGGGGTAAAATGTAGATTGTGGCTTATATCACAAAAACCAAAGCATTTAGAGTAAATCTGACATGTTGTTAAATTGTTAACAGGTCAAGATCTATAAGTCTATTTTCAGATGAATTAGACAACCCATTGTTGGGTTGCTGCCCCTGAATTGGTTTTTTTTTTAACAAAATTTTGAAGTTTTTGGTTATTATCTTGTATATTATTATAGATAGAGATAAACTGTAAACAGCAATAATGTTCAGCAAAGTAAGATCTACAAATCAAAATAGTCATTGACCTCATAAGGAGTAATTGCCCTTTAAGGATGTTTGCTGCTCAGTTTCAAAATAAATAACTTTCCATAAAACTAGTATATATGGAAAGGAAATTAATTGAGAAATAAAAAAAAAAAAAAAAAAATAGGGGTCAATGTGCTTGTTTTCGAGATATTAGCCATTGGAATTTTGGCGAGAAAATTATCTCTCTTGAATTTTCACAGCTTTATCATTGACCAGTTAAAGTTGTCAAAAACCATTAAAAAATAGATAAGATTTTATAAGACTTTTACAAATGGCTTATAATTATAAATGTAAAAGATTTATGGAAAGAAAAATGGGGGTTCATGGACAATTTTTTTAGGGCTTTCAAATGGATAAAACCAGAGGATTTCGAAAATCTGACAAAAATTCCAAAACATGACAAGCAAACATCCTTAAGGTCAAAATTTTACAATTTTTTGTAAATTTTTGTAATCTTTGCAAAAGTTTTTTCCTGAAACTACTGAGACAAATTTAACCAAACTTGGCCACAAATACCATTAGGTTTTTAGTTTTAAAAAATGTGTCTGATGACCCTGTATGGCTGACCTTGCTAAAAATAAAACAAGGGGGAAAATGCAGTTTTGACTTTTTTTTCTGAAACTAGAGCAAAATTAGAAGGGTTGCATTAATTCATACATCAATTGAAAATAAAAATATCATGTGAGGGACACAGGCTCCATAGAGCCTCTAGTTTACTGCCATTTGTTGAAGAAAAGTTAAGTAATACTATATTAGTTTAAATGTTAATCATTTTGGCAAGCATATTTATACTACTATTATATATGTCTATCAAACATCAGCTAACTCTCAAGGGGAAGAAAATCTACTAAAATAACAAACTACACATAATGATTTTAATTTACATTCTTGTATACTTTATCTAATTTTAAATAACTTTTGTTCATTTTAATAATTAAACCAACAACTGTCAATATTTTAATAAGCTATTGAAGAATAATCCTTTATTACATTATATATAAGCTTAATTAAGTAAACAATGTACATAATTGTAAAATTGTCCAATATAAATTGTGATTGAAAGAGAAACCACCAAGTTAGAATTAATAAAAAGTGTCACACATTGTAATTAAAAACTTTACATTGACCTTTGACTTCATTAAGACAGTGTTCATTACCAGTAGAGAAACTGCCTCTCCTGTGCTTGTAGCACAAGCATAAACTGAAAATAATTTTCGATTCTTTAGTTGACTTAGTTTGGTATTTCCCTAAAATGTCACAAAGTTCCTGGATCTTGCTGTAGTTTTATAACACTCTTATTAAAAGTATATAGATTGAAGAGTCTTATAAGATACTTGTTATTTACAGTGAAGTATACAGGGATGGCTAACATCTCAATGATGTCTAATTTGCCTTAATTCTATTCAGCTAAACAGCTATGTTTGGTTCAATACATGATATATGCATTTACTTCCATGACTTATTCAGAAAAAAAATACTTTTATTTGTTTGAAATTATGATAAAAATGTATCAGCATTTAAACGAAGTCCTCACTTTTCTTGCAGTTATTTATAATCAATATATATGACATGATTTAAAATATATTACACATTTAAAGTCCAGGTTGTGATTGTAGTTATTTATAATCTATGCATGACATGGTCTAAATATATTAAACATTCAAGTGATTGTTTACCTCAGTTACAAAGTAAACAGTCGTGATCTCTATTGTAAATCTCACTCAAAGTTATATATATTACTTTCCCCTTTGTTTAATTAAAAGTTTTATCAAATCTCAAACACCCTGATCACAGAAGTGTTATAGTCAAACATGATTACAAGAAGTTGATAATTTTAAATCCTTTTTTGTCACGTCTATCTTATATCCTGATATTTAATTATACTGATTTTTTTTTTGGTCCAGTCACCCCTACATGACTAATGCACAGATCTGTGAAATAAAGATAAAAAAAAATAGAATATTATAGACATTGTTTTAGATTTTATGATGGGGTTAAACAAAATTATGGTGAAATGCATGAATTTTCTTATGCAAATACAAAGACAAATACTCACTGCATTTTTGTGCCTGTCCAAAGTCAGGAGCCTCTGGCCTTTGTGAGTCTTGTATGATTTTTAATTTTAGTTTCTTGTGTAAAATTCGGAGTTTAGTATGAAGTCCATTATCACTGAATTAGTATACATATTTGTTTAGGGGCTAGCTGAAGGACTCCTCAGGGTGAGGGAGTTTTTAGCTTCATTGAAAACCCTTTATCAAATTGGTCCACAATGAGTTCTAAAAGTCCAAAATCTAATTTGTTTGATTTCAACAAAAAATGAATGTATGGGATTCTTTGATATGCTAAATCTAACCATGTATTTAGATTTTTGATTTTTGGGCCCTGTTATCAAATTGGTCCACATATAGGTCAAAAGGGTCCACAATTAAACTTTGTTTGATTTCATAAAAAAATGAATTCTTGGGATTCTTTGATATGCTGAATCAATCTATGGCCATGTATTTAGATTTTGGATATTGGATCATAAAAGGTAAATTTAAATTTTTAATTTTCATTAGACCACTTTCATTCTGTGTCAGAAACCTCTGCTGTATCAACTATTTAATTACAATCCAATTTCAGAGCTATATCAAGCTTGAATGTTGTGTCCATACTTGGCACAACTGGTCAGGGTTTAACCTTCGCGGTTGTATAAAGCTGCACCATGCAGAGAATCGGGTTTAACTGTAGCATTCTGTAAAAGATATCATTCCAAAATTGTATACACCTCTTAATTAAAACATATTCAATCCTATAAACATTGAGATAATGAATAATTTTGATGCAAATGAAATTGAAGATTATCTTTAAACCAAAATAGACAACAGAAAATCTGATGTTGGTAAAATAGCTCAGATTTTCAATATTTATCTCCCTTATAATCAGAAAATAATCTTGTTGTATTTTATCTTTTAGAATCTAGTTTTGACAAAAGTGTTAAGTGAGCTATATATAGACTCTGTGATGCCCTTTTTTTTAAATAATTTAAAAAGGCATTCTATGCATGGTAGTCAGCTGTATTATACCCAGAGCACCGCACATTAAAGAAACCTGTAAGATTTTGAGATGTCTGGAGTGGGACTTGTAAATAGCTGATGCATCACCAAATATAAAGCTCTATGAAAAAGGGGGGCACTGTCCTTACCTATGTCTGCCACTGAGCTTTATCAAAAGTATGAATGAAACCTAAAGTATGAGTTGTATTAATTTATGTCATGGTCAATGTCTCTGAAAGTAGCTAACTTTAAATCTCATAGTAAAATTGTATTTGAAATAAGAAGAAAAGTCCCCTCATAGCAGGTTAAGCCTTAAAAAGAGAATGGTCAGAATTTGTGACTCACTTTGGCTAAATATTTTAATTTTTAAGATTCAAAGTGTGAAGCTAGCTGACCCTATAATATTGTTTTGCAATTGTAATTTTAAACCAAGTAGAATTACCCACACCATGGTAATTACTACATTAAAGACTTTTACCAATCAATTGTCAAATGAATAGTACATGTAATTTATATTGATAAGATCACACGAAAAATCATTATTATAATCTTTATTGGAACAAACTTACTATTAGGTTGAAAACAGAGGCTCAGCGTCTCATCTTCAGGACTTTTATTTGATGAAATAGATTAATTATAATGTTGTAAGATTATTTATTTTTAGGTTTCTTTGAGCATGTTAGAGATTTACAATGAACAGGTCCGTGACCTTCTGAACCCTAAGACCATAGCAATTAAAGGAGGGTTAAAAGTTAGACAGGATCCAAAGAAGGGATTTTATGGTATTTGTTTTATTTATATTTGTCTTTTTAAGTAAGTATTACTATCTGCAGTGATACTTAACCTACCTAGACTGAACTCTGTGTATATTTTTTATGATATGTTATTCAACTATTTCATGTTCAGCTTATTTCACGGTTATTGTTGACCCCTGTACTACAAGTTCAGCATAACTCAACATTAGATAGTTATTATTGACCCTGTTCTTCAAGTTCAGCATAACTCAACTTTGGGCAGTTATTATTGACCCCTGTACTACAAGTTCAGCATAACTCAACTTTGGGCAGTTATTATTGACCCCCTGTACTACAAGTTCAGCATAACTCAACTTTGGGCAGTTATTATTGACCCCTGTACTACAAGTTCAGCATAACTCAACTTTGGGCAGTTATTATTGACCCCTGTACTACAAGTTCAGCATAACTCAACTTTGGGCAGTTATTATTGATCCCTGTACTACAAGTTCAGCATAACTCAACTTTGGGCAGTCATTATTGACCCCTGTACTACAAGTTCAGCATAACTTAACTTTGGGCAGTTATTATTGACCCCTGTACTACAAGTTCAGCATAACTCAACTTTGGGCAGTTATTATTGACCCCTGTACTACACTTTGCAGGGACACAGAAATAACTTCTATGTATCTATCTTATAAGTACTCTCATGAGTACAATTCTGGTCAGATTTTTATAAAATTTATTTCACAATTTTTTTTATGCCCCACCTACGATAGTAGAGGGGAATATGTTTTCTGTTCTATGGCTCCATTCGTTCGTCCATTCGTTTATTTGTCCGTCCATTTGTCCTGCTTCCGGTTAAAGGTTTTGGTCAAGGTAGTTTTTGATGAAGCCGAAGTCCAATCAACTTGAAACTAATAATTAGTACACTTGCTGCTTATGATATGATCTTTCTAATTTTAAAGCCAAATTATACTTTTGACCCAAATTTCACAGTTCACTAAACATAGAAAATGAAAGTGGGAGTTACAGGTTAAAGTTTTGTGTCATGGTAGTTTTTAATGAAATTGAAGTCAAATCAACTTGAAACTTAGTACATATGTTCCCTATAGTATAATCTTTCTAATTTTAATGCCAAATTAGATTTTTATCCAATTTTACAGTCCATGGAACATGGAAATTGATAGTGCGAGTGGGGCAATCGAGTACTTTGGACACATTCTTGTTATCACTTATATATATTTCAGACGAGGTAGAAAGTCAGTGCCCATCAGTCATTTTTAAAAGAGTTGTTGTATATGTTGTGTACAAGTTGTAATGTTGCACAGATTTTTTGTACAAATCAGAGGGCCAAAATTGTCTTCAGCAACAAGTCATGCATGTCATGTCAAGAATCTTTAGTGTGGAAGGATCTTGCACATTCCTGTCTGAAGGGTTCTCCTGTAACAGGCCAATCTTTAGTGTGGATGGATCTGGCACATTCCTGTCTGAAGGGTTCTCCTGTAACAGGCCAATCTTTAGTGTGGACAGATCTGGCACATTCCTGTCTGAAGGGTTCTCCTGTAACAGGCCAATCTTTAGTGTGGATGGATCTGGCACATTCCTGTCTGAAGGGTTCTCCTGTAACAGGCCAATCTTTAGTGTGGACGGATCTGGCACATTCCTGTCTGAAGGGTTCTTCTGTAACAGGCCAATCTTTAGTGTGGACAGATCTGGCACATTCCTGTCTGAAGGGTTCTCCTGTAACAGGCCAATCTTTAGTGTGGACGGATATGGCACATTCCTGTCTGAAGGGTTCTCCTGTAACAGGCCAATCTTTAGTGTGGACGGATCTGGCACATTCCTGTTTGAAGGGTTCTCCTGTAACAGGCCAATCTTTAGTGTGGACGGATCTGGCACATTCCTGTCTGAAGGGTTCTCCTGTAACAGGCCATTCTTTAGTGTGGATGGATCTGGCACATTCCTGTCTGAAGGGTTCTCCTGTAACAGGCCAATCTTTAGTGTGGACGGATCTGGCACATTCCTGTCTGAAGGGTTCTTCTGTAACAGGCCAATCTTTAGTGTGGACAGATCTGGCACATTCCTGTCTGAAGGGTTCTCCTGTAACAGGCCAATCTTTAGTGTGGACGGATCTGGCACATTCCTGTCTGAAGGGTTCTCCTGTAACAGGCCAATCTTTAGTGTGGACGGATCTGGCACATTCCTGTTTGAAGGGTTCTCCTGTAACAGGCCAATCTTTAGTGTGGACGGATCTGGCACATTCCTGTCTGAAGGGTTCTCCTGTAACAGGCCATTCTTTAGTGTGGACAGATCTGGCACATTCCTGTCTGAAGGGTTCTTCTGTAACAGGCCAATCTTTAGTGTGGACGGATCTGGCACATTCCTGTCTGAAGGGTTCTCCTGTACCAGGCCAATCTTTAGTGTGGACGGATCTGGCACATTCCTGTCTGAAGGGTTCTCCTGTAACAGGCCAATCTTTAGTGTGGACGGATCTGGCACATTCCTGTCTGAAGGGTTCTCCTGTTACAGGCCAATCTTTAGTGTGGACGGATCTGGCACATTCTTGTCTGAAGGGTTCTCCTGTAACAAGCCAATCTTTAGTGTGGACGGATCTGGCACATTCCTGTCTGAAGGGTTCTCCTGTAACAGGCCAATCTTTAGTGTGGACGTATCTGGCATATTCCTGTCTGAAGGGTTCTCCTGTAACAGGCCATTCTTTAGTGTGGACGGATCTGGTACATTCCTGTCTGAAGGGTTCTCCTGTAACAGGCCAATCTTAAGTGTGGACGGATCTGGCACATTCCTGTCTGAAGGGTTCTCCTGTAACAGACCAATTGTTAATTATCTTAGGGGTCGTTAGATATAGGAAGATGTGGTGTGAGTGCCAACTCTCCATCCAAATAACAATTTAAAAAAGTAAACCATTATAGGTCAATGTACAGCCTTCAACACGGAGCCTTGGCTCACACTGAACAACAAACTATAAAGTGCCCCAAAATTACTAGTGTAAAACCATTCAAACGGGAAAACCAACGGTCCAATAGTCCAATAGATATTCTAAAGCCTGTATGAAATTGATATCTTATTATACGGGTAAACCAAAGGTCCAATAGTCCAATAGATATTCTAAAGCCTGTATGAAATTGATATCTTATTATACCCAACAGTCCAATAGTCCAATAGATATTCTAAAGCCTGTAGTAAACCAACAGTCCAATAGTCCAATAGATATTCTAAATCCTGTATGAGGTCCAATAGTCCAATAGATATTCTAAAGCCTGTATGAGGTCCAATAGTCCAATAGATATTCTAAAGCCTGTAGTAAACCAACGGTCCAATAGTCCAATAGATATTCTAAAGCCTGTAGTAAACCAACGGTCCAATAGTCCATTAGATATTCTAAAGCCTGTAGTAAACCAACGGTCCAATAGTCCAATAGATATTCCAAAGCCTGTAGTAAACCAATGGTCCAACAGTCCAATAGATATTCTAAAGCCTGTAGTAAACCAACGGTCCAACAGTCCAATAGATATTCTAAAGCCTGTAGTAAACCAACGGTCCAACAGTCCAATAGATATTCTAAAGCCTGTATGAGGTCCAATAGTCTAATAGATATTCTAAAGCCTGTATGAGGTCCAATAGTCTAATAGATATTCTAAAGCCTGTATGAGGTCCAATAGTCTAATAGATATTCTAAAGCCTGTATGAGCTCCAACAGTCCAATAGATATTCTAAAGCCTGTATGAATTTGATATCTTATTATATTTTGTTGATACATTTTTTAACTTTATTTCTTAGTTGAGCAAATGACATCAAAACAAGTGAACAGTTATGAAGAAATAGATTCTAAAATTAATGAAGGAACAAGAAACAGAACAGTGGCATCTACCAACATGAATGCCACTAGCAGGTAAGACCAAGAACAGTGGCATCTAACAACATGAATGCCACTAGCAGGTAACATCAAGCACAGTGGCATCTAACAACATGAATGCCACTAGCAGGTAACATCAAGCACAGTGGCATCTACTAATATAAATGCCACTAGAAGGTAGGTAAAGAACAGTGGCATCTACCAACATGAATGCCACTAGCAGGTAAGATCAAGAACAGTGGCATCTATCAATATGAATGCCACTAGCATGAAGGTTAAGAACAGTGGCATCTACCAACATGAATGCCACTAGCAGGTAAGATCAAGAACAGTGGCATCTACCAATATGAATGCCACTAGCATGTAGACCAAGAACAGTGGTATCTACCAAAATGAATGCCACTAGCATGTAGGTTAAGAACAGTGGCATCTACCAACATGAATGCCACTAGCAGGTAAGATCAAGAACAGTGGCATCTAACAACATGAATGCCACTAGCAGGTTAGATCAAGAACAGTGGCATCTACCAATATGAATGCCACTAGCATGTAGATTAAGAACAGTGGCTTCTACCAGTATGAATGCCAATAGCAGCTAAGATCAAGAACAGTGGCATCTACCAATATAAATGCCACTAGCATGTAGGTTAAGAACAGTGGCATCTACCAACATGAATGCCACTAGCAGGTAAGATCAAGAACAGTGGCATCTACCAATATTAATGCCACTAGCATGTAGGTTAAGAACAGAGGCATCTACCCATATGATATGAATGCCAGTAGGAGCTAAGGTAATCAACAGTGGCATCTACCAATATGAATGCCACTAGCAGCTAAGGTAATGAACAGTGGCATCTACCAATATGAATGCCACTAGAAGGTAGGTTAAGAACAGAGGCATCTACCAATATGAATGCCACTAGCAGGTAAGATCAAAAACAGTGGCATCTACCAATATAAATGCCACTAGCATGTAGCTTAAGAACAGTGACATCTGCAAGTATGAATGCCACTAAAAGGTAGGTAAAGAACAGTGGCATTTACCAATATGAATGTCACTAGCAGGTAAGGTAATGAACAGTGGCATCTACCAATATGAATGCCACTAGCAGGTAAGGTAATGAACAGTGGCATCTACCAATATGAATGCCACTAGAAGGTAGGTTGAGAGCAGTGGCATCTACCAATATTAATGTCACTAGCAGGTAAGGTAATGAAAAGTGGAATATGACTTTGAAATCTTTAAAAACAAGAGTGCTCTCACTGAAATGTCTCACCTGCTTTACTGACTTGATCTTATATTGATAGTCCTGAAACTAAAGCTTAACCACAAGTATTACATAAAATTATAATTATTCAAAAAAAATAGTTCAAGGTCAGATAAACCAAACTGTAAATACTTATACACCTTACAATCATTCCAAATACCAAATATACTTGTAGTTTACCTGTTTAGATTTAGATTCCCAGAAAGGAACTTAACGAAGAAAACTTAACATTGAACAATGAGCCATTAGAATGAGGTCAAGGTCAGATAAACCTCCCAGACAGACATGTACACATTACAATCAGTCTATGCATTACATTAAGTTGACATATTGCTTATAGTTTTGTTCTAATAAACAAAGTTAACAATGAAAACTTAGCATTGATCAATGAACCATGAAAATGAGGTCAAGGCCAGGTGATAACTGCTAGACAGACATATACACCATACAATTATTCCATACACCAAATGAAGTTGAACTCTTACTTTTAGTTTAAAAAACCCAAACCAAAACAAAAACTTTATACTGGGTGATGAAATGTAAAAATTGAAGTCATGGTCAAACTTTATCTGCCAAACTGACATGTACATTGTAAAATATTTCCATACACCAAAATTAAGTTGACCTAATGCACATAGTATTAGAAAAGAAACCAAAATGCAAAAACTGATCTGTAACCATGAAAATGAGAGGTCAAGGTCAGATAACACCTGCCAGTTTGACATATACATCTTACAATCATTCTATATACAAAATATAGTAGACCTATTGGTCATAATATCTGAAATATGGACTTACCCAAGAAAAATAACCTTGTTGTCTGTTCCATTAAATGAGGTTGAGGTCAGATGAAAGCTGTCTGACAGGCATGATAACCTTGTAAAGTACACACATACTAAGTATAGTTATCCCATAACTCATAGTAAGAGAGAAATTAGCATTACAAGATGAAAACTGTCTGACCGGCATTAGCACCTTGTAAAGTACACACATACTAAGTATGGTTAATCCCATAACTCATAGTAAGAGAGAAATTAGCATTACAATAAATCTTAACTTGTTTTTCAAGTAGTCATTGAACCATAGAAATTATGTCTTGGAATGGGTTATTCATTTATACGTGCATATGTCATATCACAAGTATTTCCGTCTTTATATGATTTCAGAGCAGATGAGGCTCAATGAAATAATATGTGAGAAATTAGAAATAAGAATTATCGGATCCTGAAAGGGTCAATCATGAAATCCTGAGGTAAAAAAAAAAACTATCCCGGAGTCCAGATAAAGGTCCTACCCCCCTCTTTAGTAGAATTGATATATACAAAGTTTGAATCATCCAAGTGTTCAACCTTCTGAAATATAAAGCTTTAAAGTAATTAGTTAAAGATGCCCTCTGATCACTATCCCTATGTTGTGCTTTCTGAGACAGAAGTCACTGGCTCGACAGCAGGTCAAATTTTAGACACACAAAATGTGCAGCTGGCCAGAATTAATGTCCCAGAAATTGGAGCCATATGAACATTGCTTTGGTTTTCCATTAACAATTATCATTTTAATTAAGTTTGAGATGCAGTCCTCAGTAGGAAAACATCTTGCCAATCTGGTATGGTTGAATTATAAGCATAAAGAGTGTCAAAGATTCAAATGTTTTGTGAAAACTTTATAAGATAATATTGTGTTTTTCAGTCGAGCACACACCATTATTGGAATAAATTTTACCCAGAAATGTCCTAATGATGTTGGAGAAAGCATGACGCGTACATCTATAGTAAACTTGGTGGATCTGGCTGGCAGGTAAATAAATGGACCATTCTTTGAAGTTATGTATATAGTTGTACTGTTTATTAGTGTGATAAGACTCTGATAAGTGAGTTTATTGATGTTTAAACACATGATTTCTAATATAGTATGTTCAATTGACATCAGTGAAACTGAGAAAAAAAGATGGTGTCAATGAAATCTGTGTATGTTATTTATAGTAAAGACTTCATTTGAACTATTTATCTTGAAACAAATATTTGAGACAAATTTAAAATGTCTGGTTTAACTGTTTACAATTTTAAATCTTTCAGATGCACAATTCAGTTGTCCCTGTGTGCTCTTTCTAGAAATTGAATTAGAAATGTAATAACAAGGGTTAAAACTTTCAGATGCCTAATTGAGCTGTCCCTGTGTGCTCTTTCTAGAACCTATGTAATACATTGTTGTAACAAGGGTTAATCAAATGTTTTCACTCAAAAAACTTTCTCTTTTTATCAGTTTAAATAACTAAATAATTTTTGCTAAAACTATTTTGAGACAAAATGGTTAAACATGAGAAATATCTTTAAAAAAGATTGACTAATACCCAGTACTAGTTTATGTGTGAGACAAAGAGGTAAATCTTAATGATCTATGAGACAAACAATTAACCCTGATAACCTTGTTACTCTATTTTGGTGAGGGTATTAGGACTTATTTATACAGTTTCAGTGACCAATGAATATTTGATGCTTGATTTATTGTTTTTCAGTGAGAGGGCAGACTCTACTGGTGCAACAGGTGACAGACTGAAGGAAGGATCGGCCATTAATAAGTCACTTAGCACCCTGGGAAATGTCATCAAAGCTTTAGCAGACCAATCAACTGGCAACAAAAAAGTGGTTGGTAAGTACTTGCGGCTCAAATGTTATCCATTGTTCCTTGGACTTTAATGATGTGAATAATTTGTCAGTTGAGATAATTCCCCCATCCACTGGACCAAGGAAGCATTTAGTGTTACACTTGACTGTCCGTCTTTTCTTCCTATTTTTGTCTTGCATTGATGGAGTCAAAAAGTGAGACATAGGTATGCCTTTTCCGGAATGAAAGGTGTTGGTGCGCTCAACAATGTATTAGTTTGTGATTTGGTCTAGTTAATAGTTAACCACAAGTGGTAGGTCAATGATATTTGGTATGCAGTTGTATAAGCATTGGCACATCTTGTTTCTATGGAGATTATTTTGCAGTGCCCCCTCAGTCATGGTCTAATGACTTTGGAACTTTATTTAATTTACATGTACATGCATTAGTTTGTGATTAGGTCTGTTTAGGGGAAACCACTAGTGATAGGTAAATGATATTTGGTATGCAGTTGAATATGCATTTGCATATCACATTTACATGAAAAATATTTGGCTTGGCCTCCTTAGGCATTGTCTATTGACTGAAATTTTGCTTAGTTTACATATTTTAGTTTTTGATTAGGTCAATTCAAGGGGAACTGTTAGTGATAAGTTAATATTAATTGGTATTCAGTTGTATAAGCATTAGCACTTCTCATGCCAAAGAGATTGTTTACCCATGTTCCTTCAGTCATGCTTTTGCTGTTTTAATTTCAATATTTGCATTATCAAAATTACAAATAGGCGAGACATATCTAAGTGATAACAGTTTTTTTAATTTGGGCATTGATTCTCTTACCGTTCTAGAGTTTTTACCCTTTATAACTTAATTCAAAAATGCCAATTTAATTGTTTGTTTCTGCACTTTAACACCAGTTTTATTCCACATATTGCAGACAAATAGACATTGTATTGCAGACACATTCTTCTTTTATTTTGATGAAAATTTGCACACAAGCTATTTTCAACCTAGTCAATTCAAATATTTAATTAGAATGACACTTTCTTAATTCATGTGCTACCTTTGCAGATAAATTAAAAAGTTCATATTTTACTTAAATTTCTTCTTTTCTTTTTTTAACATTTCGAACAGTGGTATACTTTTTTCTCTATCCTTTAGTTTTAATATAAAAATGTTCAAATATATAGAAAAAAAATAAGAAAATTAGTTATTAAATTTTCTTGCTTTTAGAAGAAAAAAAAAATACATATTTTGCTTTACATTTATTTTATTTTTTTAATTCATTAGTGATTTGTTCATAAAAAATGGTACAAATGATTAAAAAATCTATTCATCTGAAACTACTGAACATAATTAAAACCCAACTTATAAAGCTGAATGATTCTTAGGAAACAATTTGTGGGTTTTATTTTCTGTTTCCTCTGTTGCCATGACTAAAATTATAACATAGAGTAAAAATGCAGTTTTTGACTTAAAGCATTGAGAGCAAATCAGGCAAGAAGTTGTATTTGTCTAAACTGAAATTATCAGCCAAATCTGGTATCTGCCTTTTGGGTAATTGCCCCTGAACTTATGATTTTAAGGAAATTTGGCAGTTTTATGGTAAACATGTTTTCTTTTTGCTTTTAAAGAAATTATGACAGATACAAATAACATTTAAGTGGCATTTGAAGCCACTCTCATTAATAAATGTTGAAAAGCAAAAATAATCATTGATGACAGACTTAAGCAAAAAATTACAGGTGAGCAATTCCGGCTGCTAATAGCCTCTTGTTATATTTTGTTTGCTTATTTAATTTATAGCACAATTTGATGATGAGATGTTAATCTATATTTAGATGTGAATGGCTTTTGCATATAACTACCTGTGCTTTTTTTACAGTGCCTTATAGAGATTCAACACTTACTAAACTTCTACAGAATGCACTTGGGGGTAACAGTAAAACTATAATGGTAAGTTTAGGAAACCAGTTCTAAATATTGGTATTAATTAAAGTGCTGTTGTCATAAATATTTTGCAGTTTGTTGAAAAGGACGTTTCATCCTTAATACCTTTATCAGCTCTTTTATGTTGGTCATCCATTTTATAATGAATTGCATGTGTATTTTTACCACCATACTTGTGCACAAATTAATTTCGATAAAATCATACAAGTATAGATGACGGCATTCACACTTAAAGTTAGTGATTGGTTCACTTTGGATGGATTCAAACTAAACTACCTTGTTCGTTGTTTTTAGTTTTTAACCAATTCAAGATTGATTAAATCATGTAAATGTGTTCACATTAGATTTTTTAAAATCCATGTAAAGTGAATTGTTCCATTTTAAATAAATCTTAATGTCGAAATGGGATAACAGTTTTAGTCCTGGAATTCAGGAATTAACTGGTCTTAGTCCTGGTATATTAATCAGGAATTAATTTGCCTTATTTTGTAGATTGCAGCTTTGAGTCCTGCTGATATTAATTATGAAGAAACACTTTCTACACTAAGATTTGGTAGGTTGCTGGTTGAAATAAGATTTAGTATCTGAAATTTTACCACAAAAAACACTTTTTTATGATTTATTTCACATTAAAAGCTAAAATCTTCTGATAACATTTTGTCTTTCTTATATCTTATATTCTTAATGATTTATTTCATTTTTGCAATACAATTTGCTTATAGTACAAATATATCTATTTATTTTGATACTCCAACCCTGGAAAACAACTTATTATAATTTGTCTAATATATACTGTTGTTCTTAGTACCATTAACCATGTTAACTTCAACACTTCTGACAATATTTCAAAAATGTATTCACTAGTTTCCCTGAAACTTCAGTAAATTGTTTATATCTCTTGAGATTAGCCCTTTTTTATGGGGGCATTTAGCAGTACTTACCTTCATTTTAAGCATAAAGACCAGCTATAGGGCTATGGACATGTAATAGGCTCATGGTGCAGCTCTTTATTGTCATGCTCTAAAAAATAAAAACAAATTAATAACAAGGTCATTGTTTTAGCTGACAGAGCCAAGGCTATAAAGACTACTGCAACTGTCAATGAAAGTCCTACAGATAAATTGATTCGGGAATTACGAGAGGAGAATGCCAAACTGATGGAGATGATTAAATCTGGGGGGATAACCTTACCAATAGGCGGTGGGGGCGGTGGAGGAGGCAACTCGACTGATGGTAAGTTACATATAACTGGATTGTCAACAATCTAAAAATTAGTCTGATAATAAATCTTTATATCACTTATTCACATTTCTCCATTGGTTAAAACTACAATTATAGCTTCTTGGTTTTGACTTTTCCATTAATTTTGCTGTTATGCATTTTCTTTTTTGTGTAGGTTTTTGGAAAAAAGCATCATATTTGCACTTAAAAAAATTGCTTATCTGATGCATTGATAGATATTTAAAAAAAAATTTTTTTGTATTTTTGGAAAGCTTGTTTTTTCTACTTTAAAAATGTATTATCTGAAATGGCGAAATTGTTACCCTGCAGTTGATGTTGAGTGTTAGAATCTCTACAGATCTTTTTTTAAAGGGTTTAAGCTATGAATTTGACAACAATATAAGTTATTGATTTTTTGTCCTTAAACATACATTTATAATAACGCAATATTACACTGAATAAAATTTTTCTATTTAAATTCAGTATTGTTCTATGTTGTCAAAATAGCTGAAAAACTCAGTGCTTTATTGAATTGCAATTCACTAATTCAACTTATTTTAATCATTGAATTCATTTAACTGAATATCAGCAATATCTCTGACAAATTCTATAATGGTGGACAACTGTTTTTTTTGTTTTTATGCCCCTTGGAAATATAAAATATGTGCAGCGCAGGGAACATTGGAAAACTGGTTTTTAATGCCCCATTTATTGGTATTATGTTTTTTGGTCTGTGTGTCTGTTTGTTCCTCTGTCTGCTTGTCCCGCTTCAGGTTAAAAAATGTTGTTGTGGTAGTTTTTGATGAAGTTAAAACCCAATCAACATGACACTAAGTAAACATGTTCCCTATGATATGATCTTTCCAATTTTAATGCCAAATAAGATATTTTATCCCATTTTTATGGTCCACTGAACATAGAAAACGAAAGTGCAGATGCAGCATCCGTGTACTGGGGACACATTCGTGTTATTTATATTAATGTTTTAATTGGGTTAAATGATTGTTGGCAGTCTTCAGTGTTCATCTCAATGGACAATTAGATGACATATAAATCTATAAAATGCAGGAAATGCTGATGCATTATAGAAAGTTCATGCACTCTATTTATTTATTTATACTTTGTAATTTGGATGTACTTTTTAGTATGTAATTAATAGATTATGAGAATTTGATTCAAATCAGTGAGCATGAATTGATAGCTAATGTCCCTTTACGGCCATAGTTACAAAGTTCCTGGGTATTGACAGCTAATGTCCCTTCACAGCCATAGTTACAAAGTTCCTGGGAATTGATAGCTAATGTCCCTTTACGGCCAGCCATAGTTTATAAGTTCCTTGGTTATCATCCAACTTTGATAAATTTGATATGAGTATTGATTTTAACAGGTTTATTTTCTGATTTTGGTTGTGTTGAGAAATTATTTAACCCCCTCCCTTTTCCCCTAGGCGAGGATGACATTAAGGTTTACCCTTGTATGCTGTTTGTCTGGCCATACGTCCTACAATTGGTTCCATTCTGAAACTTTAGATTGCCTGACAATCAAAATGTTTTGAAACTCACACACACCGCTTATTACTATTAAATACATATTAATTTTCACTTCTCTCAATGTTCTATTTATTTTCAAATGGGAAAGTTTCTGTCCTAAAACTTTACTTTGCCACAATTAATTGGTTTGTTATAAGTTAGTTTGATAGGATCTGCTTTGTGATAGATCAATTATATTGTCTATAAAGTTGCATTACTATCAGTACATATCAGATTAGAGACTATTATGAGTCCCTGCTCCCTAGGTCATGGTCCAGTGACTTTGAATTAAAGCAATCTTGTTGGGTTTTTTCTGTTGACATCAAAGACTTACCTCTGTTTCAACAATTCATTATGTATATAATTTTAATGTTACTCACTTATTGGTATTCAACACAATAAATTTCTTGTAATTATAGATTATCGATGATCACCTCAACAAGATTGATTTCTTGCTTGAGCCTGGATGGCGAAAGCAAGAAAGGCAATTGAGTTGAGGTGAACAATGATAATCTGTTTATCGCTTTTTTACCTATGACGACATTGTCAAATTTATATCTATTTCGTTGCAACGCCACGCACCTGCTTAATTTTTAGCAACAATTTTCCATCTCAAGCGAGTAGCATGATATGAAAATTATCACAAAAAAAGATCAAAGGAAAAATGCTCAAAATAGCGATAATGATGTATATACTTTATTAATTATTCAAATGTATCTTTATAGTAATGATTTAAACTATTAATATTATATAATTGGAATGTTTAAATCATGTAAATATGTTATGCAATAACAAAGTTACATAATTAATATAATATATAACTTTGTAAACTAACATGATATTCATCACAATTAACTTATTTCAACCATGGATTTGGAAAAAGTTTTGATTAAAGTTTACTAGCAAATTTTTTAAGTCTTAAAAATTAGGTGTTTTTACTGGTTTTTTTTTAATATAAAAGTAGATCTAGGCAAAAAATATATTTTTTTTCTTAAATTGAAAGATTTTTTTTTATAATTATTCAGTTTATTGCACAGTTGGTTGTTAACAATTACCATAAAAGGTACAACTATCCCAAATAGGTTTAACCCTGTGTGTGAATTATCAAATGAACCAGGGGATTCACAAGATAAAGTTATTATAAGTTTCAAAAGTGGCAAAAAATAATAAATGTTGTTAAAAAAAAATGTTTTTGATATTTCATTCTCTTGAAGTATACAATTTTGTTTATTATTAAGGAATGAATTTTACTGTATTTCAGAACAAGGTACTTGTATTTGGCATGATATATTGCCTGTGTGGAAAGTATGACATGGGCATGTTTATGTAGAAAATCTTTATCAAATAATCTTTGTAGTTAGATATCTCTTATTAAACATCAAATAGACAAAACAAGATTGTATAAAATAGAATTAATATTTTCTAAAATGTTACTATCGTTCATGTTTGAAAAAAATCTACTGCTTTTAATATGTTTATTACCTTGTAAACATTTGTTATTAACTTTCCTTAACTTTAAGTTGATTATCTTCTTGAATGTGACCATGAAAATTCTGTGATTTGCACATCTGCATTACTATAGTATATAGCATGAGTTACACAAAGAAAACACTGGGTGAAGAGCTGTACTGTATATGTCCCTCCATAATCAGTATTTATAGATTGTGTTTCTTTATTCTATCTGTTGTCACTTTTTGAGGGGCCACTTGAAGTTTCCTATATACAAGGTGATGGTAAGTGCCTCTTAAATAGGTCACGTTGTCCAGCTTAACATATGTAAATAGGTGGGGAAACTATCAGAAATATATGAAATTTTAACATAAGGTTTATGACCACAAAAGGAAGGTTGGGATTGATTTTGGGAGTTTTGGTCTCAACAGTTTAGGAATTAGGGGCCAAAAGGGTCCAAAATTTTTTTTTTCTTTCAAAAAATGAATTATTAGGGTTTTTTGATATGCCAAATCTAACCCTGTATCTAGATTCTTAATTTTTGGTTCTGTTTTCAAATGGGTCTACATTAAGGTCCAAAGGGTCAAAAATTAAACTTAGTTTGATTTTAACAAAAATTGGAACATATGGGGTTCTTCAATATGCTGAATCTAATTATGTATTTTACATTTTTAATAGTTGGGCCTGGTTATCAAATTAGTATACATTGAGGTCTAAAGGTGTAAAATTGAACATTATTCGATTTCATCAAAAATTGAATTTTTTGGGTTCTATGATATGCTGAATCTAACCATGTTTTTAGATTTTGGATGGTCATAATAGGTAAATGACCAATTTAAAAATTTTAAGTTTTTAAGTTTAAGTTCTTATACCACATTCATTCTGTGTCAGAAACCTATATTGTGTCAACTATTTAATCACAATCCAAATTCAGAGCTGTATCAAGCTTAAATGTTGTGTCCATACTTACCCCAACTGTTCAGGGTTCAACCTCTGCGGTCGTATAAAGCTGAGCCCTGCAGAGCATCTGGTTAGACTTTATATACTGATCATTCAGGGGCCATAACTGATATGGAATAGCATTTTTAAAAGATACTTGAAATGACATTTTGAAAATTTTCCTTTACTCATTTAAAATGACAGATTACAATATATAGTAACTTTTTTTGACAAATTTCTGATAAACAGTACTAGTTGAATTTAATTTAGAAAATATCTAAACTGACATGATCTTCCTGTCTTCTTACAAACAGCATATATTTTATATAATATTTGACAGCCTTTACTTCCTGTACTAACATGCATGAAAGTCTTTTATATATTTACTAAAAAATAGATAGAAACAAGAAGTATTAGGTTTTATAGATGCTACAAACAGATAGGATTGGTATACTGGTGTTTGTAATTGGTTTATTAATATACAGTAGAATCTTGATACTGGTGTTTGTAATTAATTTATTAAGATACAGTAGAATCTTGATAGTATATTTGTTTTAAAGAGATTAAAAGAGGTTTTTTTTAAATTGTTTTGAAATTGCAGTATTATATCACTGAGGACTAGATAATTTCTTTTCTGGTGATGAAACGTTTAACAAGTTGTAAGAACCTTTTTAAGGGTGTTCCCGTTGCACCTATGTTAACAAATATTTGTAGTAAGTTAGCTCAAAAAATTATTTCATAGCTTTATAAATTTATTTTATGGTCCTATTTCTTTTTGATAAATTTTTTTGTTATGATTAAGACCTTTAGTTTTCTCACTAGAATTGTTGCACTTTTTTCATATCAGGGCTTTTTATAGCCAATTATACAGTCATGTTTATTTCTCATTGTAGTTGGCCATACAGGGGCCTATAATTGCTTAAATTCTACTTTATTTGGTCTCTGGTGGGTAATTGTCTATACTCACACATCCCATATGTCTTAACATATTTCTCCCTCACACATCTCATATGCCTTAACATGATAAGTAAATTGACAACTTTAAAATTCAGAAACAAACTATACTAGAATACTATAGCATGCAGTATTTTTTGTGTAGTTTTTGAGAATGTGAATGTTCAGACCAAGGAATAAATATGTATGATAATTACAAAACTGTCAAAACTATGGATGGACACTTTCAGATGAAAACATTTAGATAAATATTATAAAAATATTGAGATGAGCTTTTTTTATTCAAGGGAAACTTTCAATTTCATATTTATAAATTGATTTATAAATAATCTTTATAGGTGCAACATTTCATACTAGAAACACATGTCATTATATATATTTCACAAATTGGATTTTTTTTTTCAACAGATTTGCTATCTTATTTTTATTTGACCTTGGCCTGAAAGAGTTGGCAGCTATAATAAATAAATTCATCTTTTTATCATTTTCAATGACAGTTCTTCACTTTTAAAAAACTTTTTTTTTTGTGTTATACATTTTCAACTGCTCCAACTTGACTGTGTCAGATATCTCTATAAAAATACTTCTTTATATGTACATTAACTATCAAGTAAGTTTGACTGTTTTACAGAGGATAATATTTGTTATGTTCTATTTATTTTACTGTTTTATTATGTTTGTTTGATTGTGTTTTACAGAGGTGGAGGAAATGAAAAGACAACTGCAGGAACAGCTAAATCAAAACCAGTCAGAAATGGAACAAATGAAAAAATCATGGCAACAAAAGCTAGCAGAGTCAGAACAGGAAAACTTGGTGAGTGACTGAGTCAGAACATGTAATCTTGGTGAGTGACTGAGTCAGAACAAGTAAACCTGGTGAGTGACTGAGTCAGAACATGTAAACTTGATGATTGACTGAGTCAGAACAAGTAAACTTGATGAGTGACTGAGTCAGAACAGGTAAACTTGGTGAGTTACTGATTCAGAACAAGTAATCTTGGTGAGCGACTGAGTCAGAACATGTAAACTTGGTGAGTGACTGAGTCAGAAAGTGTAAACTTGGTGAGTGACTAAGTTTGAAAGGGAACAAAGATTAAGATAAAATTGACATTCTCAAATTTATTTCAGGGAAAATTAGAAGAAGATAAAAAGAAAAATGAAGATAGGAAAGTAATCCCACATTTCTGGAATCTGAATGAGGATCCAGCTTTGACTGCAATGGTTATACACTTTTGTAATGATGGTAGGAACATTGTCATATTTCCACAGTATACCTATAAATATATAAATTGTTTTGCTCTTTTTACAAGTTGTACTGAAATGTTATCAAAATTTGTAGTCTCTGATTTTTGTGCTGCCATCCTGTACAACTGACTGATGAATGTCTTACGCATATTAATGTAGACTATGGATAGGAAGAATTTGCAGGGAAGTCTTAAAAGTAATGGATTCACAATTCTCTTTTAAAGCATAGGACCTAAAAAAAAAATGTCATTACCGTTTGTACTGCACTTATAAAAATATCCTTAAATAATGGGTACACATGTTTCAAGCCAGGACATTTTTGACATTAATGTAGAAGATTTTAGACTTCATGATAATATATATATCCCTATTTTGATATTTTTTCAGGGAAATCCACCATTGGAACAAAGAATGCCCAACCACCTCCCAATATCCAGATAAATGGACTCAGGTAAAATTAGAGACTCCTTATATATTGAACAATATTAATAAATGTGTTAAAGTGCTTAATTTTTACAAAAAAGTTTGTTATGAAGCTGAACCCATGGAATCCCTCGTGGTTGTCAAGTTTGTTATGAGGCTGAACCCATGGAATCCCTCATGGTTGTCAAGTCTGTTATGAGGCTGAACCCATGGAATCCCTCGTGGTTGTCAAGTTTGTTATGAGGCTGAACTCATGGAATCTTTCATGGTTGTCAAGTTTGTTATGAGGCTGAACCCATGGAAACCCTCATGGTTGTCAAGTTTGTTATGAGGCTGAACCCATGAAATCCCTCATGGTTGTCAAGTTTGTTATGAGGCTGAACCCATTGAATCCCTCATGGTTGTCAAGTTTGTAATGAGGCTGAACCCATGGAATCCCTCATGGTTGTCAAGTTTGTTATGAGGCTGAACCCATGGAATCCCTCATAGTTGTTAAGTTTGTTATAAGGCTGAACCCATGGAAGTTTGTTACTACCAAATGCAGACCAAGTTTGAATTTTAGAGTTGTTACAGTCACTGTAGTCTTGAGTTATCTTGCTTTATAGATGGAAAAATGGCTGAATTTGCCATTTCCTCATTCTAAATTTAGACTCTCAACAAAGAATAGTAACATTTACTTTTAGTCTGTTTCTACCAAACCATGTTTTAATAGAAATAACTTATAGCTATATTTGTATACAGTATACAGAAACAGCATGCCATTGTGACTAACAAGGGAATGAATGTGACCTTAGAACCATGCTCTGGAGCTAAAATCTTAGTCAATGGTCAGAAAATAGCCAAAGGTGTCCAGTTACATCACAATGATAGGTAAGTAGTTATATATAGTCTATAATTTATTCCAGGTAAGTAGACTGTAGTTATATAGTCTATAGCTTATTGCAGTTAACTCATCCAGGTAGTCTATATAAAAAAGAGGATGTGGTATGATTGCCAATGAGACAACTCTCCACAAGAGACCAAAATAACACAGCAATTAACAACTACAGGTCCCCTTATAGCTTATTCCAGATAACTCATCCTACAAAGGAAGTTTTCACTTTGGCTTTTTGTACATATATTAAAAGTGCACATGTGGTCAGGGTTTACGATAGTAGAGGGGCATTATGTTTTCTGGTCTGTGCGTCCGTCCTTCCGTCCGTTTGTTCAGGTTAAAGTTTTTGGTCAAGGTAGTTTTTGATGAAGTTGAAGTCCAATCAACTTCAAACTTAGTACATATGTTCCCTATGATATGATCTTTCTAATTTAATTGCCAAATTAGACTTTTGACCCCAATTTCACGGTCCACTGAACATAGAAAATAATAGTGCAAATTTCAGGTTAAAGTTTTTGGTCAAGGTAGTTTTTGATGAAGTTGAAGTCCAATCATTCTCAAACTTAGTACACATGTTCCCTATTATATGATCTTTCTAATTTAATTGCCAAATTAGACTTTTGACCCCAATTTCATGGTCCACTGAACATAGAAAATGATAATGCGAGTGGGGCATCCGTGTACTATGGACACATTCTTGTTTTATAATATAATCAGATATAGTTGAATTTTTGAGTCTATATTATGGTCACGCTCAAATGTGATGGTCTTCGCTTAAGTCCGATGCCTCCATACCCTAAAGTCAACCTTTTTTCTCATCACTTGCCGTCTGTCATCGTTGTTGTTGTCGTCGTCGTTAACATTTTACATTTTGAACTTCTTCTAGAGAACCACTGAATGGAATGACACCAAACATGACATGAATGTTCCTAATGAGGTGCTGACCAAGTGTTGTTACTTTGTAGCTGATCCATCATCCAAGATGGCTGCCAGCGGGGGGGCTTAGTTTAACATAGGACCCTATGGGAAATGCATACAAATGACTTCTTTTAGAGAACCACTGAATGGTATGAAACCAAACATAGCATGAATGTTCCTTATGAGGTGCTGACCAAGTGTTACTTTGTAGCCGATTCATCATCCAAGATGTCCGCAAGCGGGGGACTTAGTTAAACATAGGACCCTATGGGAAATGCATACAAAAGTCTTCTTCTAGAGAACCACTGAATTGAATATAACCAAACATAGCATGAATGTTCCTTTCCTTTATGAGGTGCTGGCCAAGTGTTGTTACTTTGTAGCCAAATTTGATCTTTTTTTATATGATTTCAAAAACCCAAATAGAGTCAGGTGAACGATACAGGCTCTTGAGAGCCTCTAGGTTCATATGCTACCGTATGTGACATACCATGGTAATTTTGGGGCCCTTTATAGCTTGTTGTTCGGTGTGAGCCAAGGCTCTGTGTTGAAGGCCGTACATTGACCTATAATGGTTTACTTTTCTTTTTTCTTTTTTTTTTTAAATTGTTATTTGGATGGAGAATTGTCTCATTGGCACTCACACCACATCTTCCTATATCTATTTGGTTGTAATACACTTTTATTCATATTCAATATGTAAAAATGGAACTAATGTTTTTTCATCCAATTTAATTCTCAGAGTACTGTTTGGACCAAATCATTTGTATGTATTTCATCATCCAAAAGATGCATCAAAGAATATGAAAGAAGGAAAATCAGAAGAAACGCCAACATTTGGCTCAGCTAATGAGGAAATAGCAGAGAAAGCTGGTCTAGTCAGACATGATGGGGCAACTTCAGGTAAAATTGTCTCCCCTTATTAGTCAGACATGATGGGGCAACTTCAGGTAAAATTGTCTCCCCTTATTAGTCAGACATGATGGGGCAACTTCAGGTAAAATTGTCTCCCCTTATTCTTCAGTTCTGGGTCTAGTCAGACATAATGGGGCAACTTCATGTAAAATTGTCTCCCCTTATTCTTCAGTTCTGGATTAACATTTTCTTCCATCATTCTTTGGTATTCAGATTATTTTATCCTATAAATATGATATACTTTCTTACGTACGACATATATAATCTACTTCATTCAATCTAGACTTAATCAATTTTATTCATCAATAGAAATTTCTACACCTGTTTTTGTTTTGTATAATTTATATAAGCGTAGAAACAGTTCCTTTAGAAATGTAAAATCAGTTTGAATCCAAGCCCCCATGAATTATTTCTTAGATCTTTCTTTTACAAAAATCTAAACAATAATTTGTATACGAAGATTGATTAACTTTTTAGCTATAAATCTAATCTGAAAGGCCAAGTGAGCTTTTCTCATCACTTTATAGTCTGTCATCTTCTCATCACTTTATAGTCTGTCATCTTCTCATCACTTTATAGTCTGTCATCTTCTCATCACTTTATAGTCTGTCATCTTCTCATCACTTTATAGTCTGTCATCTTCATTGTTGTCCTTGTACGTTCACTTTTACAAAAATCTTCTCCTCAGAAACTACTTGGCCACACTCATTATTGGGGTATCTAGTTGAAAAAGTAAAAACACAAAAATACTGAACTCTGAGGAAAATTCAAAAAAGGAAAGTCCAAAATCAAAAGGCAAAATCAAAAGTCCAAACACATCAAACGAATGGATAACAACTGTCATATTCCTGACTTAGTAAAGGCATTTTCTGATATAGAAAGTGGTGGATTGAACCTTGTTTTTATAGCTAGCTAAACCTCTCACTTGTATGACAGTTGCATTAAATTCCATTACATTGTCAAAGATGTGTGAACAAAACAAACATACTCAAAGAGTAAAAATGTCAAAAATAGGGGTACAGCAGTCAACATTGTGTTATTGATTTTATTTTAAAATGTTTCAAACAATCTCACCTGACTACGGACATGGCTGCCATGGCTTAAAATAGAATATAGGGGTAAAATGCAGTTTTTAGCCCAAATTTTATGAAACTAATCTGACTGGTGTAAAAATGTTCATCAAGGTAGGATCTGTCTTTACTGAAATTATTAGATGAATCAAACTACCTGTTGTTGGGTTGCTGCCCCTGAATTTATAATTTAGAGGAAATTTTGCAGTTTTTGGTTATTATCTTGAATATTATTCTAGATACAGGTAAACTGTAAACAGCAATAATGATCAGAAAAGTAAGATTTACAAGTAAGTGAACGTGACAAAAAAAATGTCAATTGACACCTTAAGGAGTTATTTCCCTTTATAGTATTTTTTTATTTTATTTTTTTTTATTTTTATAATCTTACAAAATTCTTCTTCTCCTGAAACTTAAGAGCCAAATTTTACAAAGCATGGCCACAGTCATCATTGGAGTATCTAGCTTACAAAGTATGTCCATTGACCTGGTCATTGACCTGGTCTGCCAGCAAGTTATCTCCACTTACTTGGCAAAGATTCAAACATGAATCTAACAAATGTATAAACATGAAAAGTCTAAAAAAAAAAAAAAGGATTTTCCTACTTCTCTAGCAATTTGCACATTTTATGAAATATCTAGACTGACTTATTCACAGTTTCAAAATCGTAGATGGAAGAAGACATCCAAGCTATCTTAGACATGATACTTCATCAAAATGAGTGTTTTATTGGTGTGTATTTACTCAGTTTCAGGTAATTAGTAAACAGAGGTGGTAACTATATATTGTTATATCACTAGTTGTCAAGTTTTTACTTTCAGCATTTGTGTACATGGTTTTATGTATTGTTAGGTGTATTTGTGTGTGTGTCACATTATACAACTTTATATTGAGGAGAAAGAGCTTCACAACCAAGTTTGATGTTTTTGGCTTATAACTTACTTTTTTTCTTTGAACATTTTTAGATAACAACTGTGCAGTGAACAGTTGGAGGATGAAAAAGATAAAAATACTCTGTCGTCAGTTTAAATAAAGAAATAGTTTGACAGTATTGTCGGTCTATATAATACATCTAAAAACAATACATGAACAAAAAAAACTGAAAATGACAAAAAAAATTGTAAAGCACCATTAAAGTTAATACATGTCTAAAAGCAACAAACATATTAAACAATGAAATATTGTTTGGGAAAATAACTTTTCCGTAACTAAGCTGAGAACAAAGGGAGATAACTTTTCAATAACTATAGCTGAGAACAAAGGGAGATAACTTTTCAATAACTATAGCTGAGAACAAAGGGAGATAACTTTGCAATAACTATAGCTGAGAACAAAGGGAGATAGCTTTTCAATAAATTTAGCTGAGAACAAAGGGAGATAACTTTTCAATAACTTTAGCTGAGAACAAAGGGAGATAACTTTTCAATAACTATAGCTGAGAACAAAGGGTGATAACTTTTCAATAACTATAGCAATAACTATAGCTGAGAACAAAGAGAGATAAATTTTCAATAATTATAGCAATAACTATAGCTGAGAACAAAGAGAGATAAATTTTCGATAACTTTAGCTGAGAACAAAGGGAGATAACTTTTCAATAACTATAGCTGAGAACAAAGGGAGATAACTTTTCAATAACTTTAGCTGAGAACAAAGGGAGATAACTTTTCAATAACTATAGCTGAGAACAAAGGGAGATAACTTTTCAATAACTATAGCAATAACTATAGCTGAAAACAAAGAGATAACTTTTCGATAACTTTAGCTGAGCACAAACGGAGATAACTTTTCAATAACTTTAGCTGAGAACAAAGGGAGATAACTTGTCAATAACTTTAGCTGAGAACAAAGGGAGATAACTTTTCAATTATTGTAGCTGAGCACAAAGTCATTTATTATCTTTGTCACAACATTCAATGCTTTCATTTATTTTTCTATTTACTTTGCATCTAGTATTTATCTTAAACTCTGACTTCAAATTCCTGTGAAATTGTTGTATCAGCTTTTAGTCAATATGCTATGTGTTTTATATGAGAGTGATTAACAGTGTGGGGAATACATAGGCTTCAATGGATAGATTTAAATCTAAATTTCATTTTGTATAAATACATACATTATTTTGCATCAGCTGTGTGGCATCACAGTATGTTAATAGGTTATTAATGTATTGTAATAATTATATTGTGTAATGTGTGATTCAAAGAGATTAATACATGGCCTTGACCATATCGGCCCGGTTATTATCCTGAGACCCCCATATCAGCCCAAGACATAGTCAAGGTGCTGATATGGGTCAAGGGATGATACCCAGGAAACTACCTATTATTCCATATATATTGTATAATGTGTGATAATAACCATACTTATATTGTATATATTATTTCTGTTTAACACAATTTATTTTGTCATCAGACAATGAACATGTCAAAATTGAGAAAAATACAGGTTACATATAATCTGTAATGTTTCATATTGAACATGAAAATAAAAAGTACATGTCACATAAACCATGAAAAGTGTGACAGAGGTGTCATCAATTGTAAAATATCTGCTAGAATTAGTTTGATAAGTACTACTTGTTATCTAGATGTATAATGTTCGTTAAAAGTTACATTACTATCAGAACCTATAAGTTTGACTTTGATAAGAATTTACCTGTGATAGATCAATGATAGTTTTGATAAAGTTGCATTATTATCAATACAAATCAGTTTGAGGGCTTCTTTGAAACCCTTCCCCCCCCTAGGCCATTGTCTAGCAAATTTGAATTCATTAGTACTGTTGATTGTCTGGGTCTGCCTACAAGCTAGACATATCTTTTGTCAACATATGTTATATCAGTTAACCTTTAATATTTAAAAGCAAATTATAGTAACAGTAATATTATTTCATTAATTCAACTTACTAGGTTGTATAATGTTTAATGTTAAATATTTAATTGGAAAAACTTAGTAATACTGATTTCTATATGGATGTTAACTCACAGATTACATTTTTACAGAAAGACATTACAATCTGTTGGGAAAAAGGTTTTAGTTTTGTTGCAATTAAAGGGTCGACAAGAATTGACAATGGTATTTGGACTATATGACATAAAACTTTGTTATTGGTAAACATATTTGTATGTTTATAGAGGATGTTGTTCTACAAGAAGAGGTTGTTCAGTTATTACCCATGGTTAATGAAGCTAATGCCATGTCTGATGAGCTCAACAAGAAAGTACAGTTTGAACTGGCTCTCATTTCACCACAGGCAAGGGGACTTAAAGATGGCAAAACAGAGGTAAATATTTCATATATACACAAAGAAAAGTAGTTTCAGTTGGCTCCAATATTTTCCTCTTCATTAATTTTCTTATACCGTATAGCGGGTTATTTTAGTGTGGTAAAAATTTTCGCTTATTTTCGTGGATAGAACAAAATCGCCACATTAAATTCTGCCAATTTAAATCGCCACATGCATAGGTGTTGATAAAAGTTTTGAATCTGCCAAAATAATAAAATATTTCGTATACCTTATTCAATGAAAATCGCGAAAATAACCCTCTATACGGTATTTACACCATTGAAACAGCCAGGGTAAATGTATCTTCTGTCAAAGTTTTGTTTGTATTGACAGTTACATTTGATTCTTAAGTTATATTGAATATGTCCATTTTACCCTAAACAATGGTTGAAAACGCTAGCAGGCATATATTAAGTTCTCATTAGACATCTATTTTTCAAACTTTCCATGAAAAAAAATTCAGTGTTTAATTCCAGCAAAAATTACTTAAAAAAACATATTTATGTATCTTTTAAAATCACAAACCTTTAAAGAATTTGACTGTTTTAAATTTACAAAATCTAAATAATTAGACTTGAAGACATAAGAAATTATTTGGCAACAACTATGTTTCTACCTAGAGTATGTCGTTTCATTTTATTTGTGTGATATTTAATTCAATCATTGAATCACATTTAAATGAAGTAACAAACTTATTTTGCCGCCGAAATTAAGGTTGATGTAAGTTTTCGAGTAACAAGCACTGGAACTTGCGGAAATGCACAAAGTGATGAAATGTTGTATTCTTATCAAATAACCTGCTACACACTGCAAAGACAATGTTCAACCTCTTTTCTTAAGATAATGAATCGTTTATGTCCAAATTCCTTTTATAATTATCAATAAAAAATTGATGTTTCATCAACTTGGTAACCAAATACAGTTAAGTAAAGCCTGTCAGTCTGTTATGTGATACAGATTGAGTTATTTGGTATATGTTTAGTCATGTGATAGATTAAGTCATGTGATATAGGTTGAGTCACACGATACAGGTTAAATCATGTGATACAGGTTTAGTCATGTGATACAGATTAAGTCATGTGATGTAGGTTTAGTCATGAGATACAGATTAAGTTATGTGATAAAAGTTGAGTCACATGATACAGGTTTTACTGTCCCTTTGTTATCTTTTGTCCCTCTTCTGGTCATGTGATACTGTTTTAGTCATGTAATACAGGTTTAATCATGTAATACAGGTTTAGTCATGTGATACAGGTTTAGTCATGGGATACAGGTTTAGTCAAGTGTTCCAGGTTTAGTCATGTGATACAGCTTTAGTCATGTGATATAGACTTAGTCATGTGATAAAGGTTTAGTCATGTGACATAGGTGTAGTCATGTGATACAGGTTTATTCATGTGATACAGGTGTAGTCATGGTATACAGGTTTAGTCATGTGATACAGGTTTAGTCATGTGATACAGATTAAGTCATGTGATATAGGTTGTCATGAGATACAGATGTAGTCATGTGATACAGGTTCAGTCATGTGATACAAGTGTAGTCATTTGAGACAGGTTTAGTTATGTGATACAGGTTTAGTCATGTGATACAGGTGTAGTAAGTTTAGATGTGATACCGGTGTAGTCATGTGATACAGGTTTAGTAATTTTAGATGTGATACAGGTGTAGTCATGCGATACAGGTTTAGTCATTTTAGATGTAATACAGATGTAGTCATGTGATACAGGTTTAGTCATTTCAGATGTGATACAGGTGTAGTCATGCGATACAGGTTTAGTCATTTCAGATGTGATATAGGTTTAGTCATGTGATACAGGTTTAGTCATTTTAGATGTGATACAGGTGTAGTCATGTGATACAGGTTTAGTCATTTCAGATGTGATATAGGTTTAGTCATGTGATACAGGTTTAGTCATTTTAGATGTGATACAGGTGTAGTCATGTGATACAGGTTTAGTCATTTCAGATGTGATACAGGTTTATTCATTTGAGATGTGATACAGGTTTAGTCATGTGATGCAGGTTTAATAATTTCAGATGTGGTACAGGTTTTGTCATTTGAGATGTGATACAGGTTTAGGCATTTGAGATGTGATACAGGTTTAGTCATGTGATACAGGTTTAATAATTTCAAATGTGGTACAGGTTTTGTCATTTGAGATGTAATACAGGTTTAGTCATTTCAGATTTGAAACAGGTTTAGTCATGTGAAACAGGTGTAGTTATGTGATGCAGGTTTAGTCATGTGATACAGGGTATTGAGAAATTAATTTTGGATATATCATAGATTTATGTTCACTAGGTCATGGTGAAAATGTTGAACCCACAGACAGGAAATGAATGGATGTGGGATAGAAGTAAGTTCATCAACAGAAAGTTCTTGATGCAGGAAATGTACCAGAACTATATTGAGGGAGATGATGACTGGGACTTACCACAGGTAATTTATTAGTAACAATGTCAGATTAGGATTAGGATTAAAATTACTTCAGTTGAGTAACAAACCAACTAAGTTGCATGACTTTAGCAAATTGTGAAAATAAATGGTCATGAATATGTAAAACTTTTCCTAACTTAACTACATCAAGTATTAGAATCCTGATATAAATTCGCTGCAAACTGGGCTAGAAAGGGCTAAACGTCAGTGTTCTCCCCAGGCTGTTATAGCGTCGCGGTACCGCGACGCTATATTTTTTCACCGTGATGCTATAATAATTCCCGCGACGCTATAATTATTTTGAAGATGCTATTTTACTTGTCCTCAATTTTGAACTTTCATCTATTATCGATTATGATCATAAAAATTATATCACCTTTAATTGTAATCCATTTAAGTCGGACACTAAAGGCAATTAAGAGATTAAATAGCTAGGTGTTAATTGCCCTCAGGGTGATAACTGTTTGGATGCGAATATCCCAAGCTGACACTTGTGGCATGACTAAACCACGTGTCTGCAATCGCCAATGCAATCACAAAACAATTCGAAATCTACGTTTTGTATAACGAAATTTCAAAGATTGAAACAATTTTTTTGCTTTTAAAAAAAGGTCGTTTATTTGTGCAACTCTCCAAAAATTACTTTCTTTCTCTTCCGGTAAAACGAGAGCAAGAATTTTGGTTTAGAGCTAAAATAAGTTTAATACTTCTTTAAAAAGTTATCATAATTGGCTTAATTTTATGTTTAATCCATTTAATGCATTAAAAGCGTCTTATTCATTCACAATCTCTTGTCAAACAATGTTTATTCTCGGACTCATTTTCGTAAATTTTTCTACGGCCGCCATTGCACATTTTTTGTGTAAACTACGGATCGGAACCGGAACAGATATGACAAAAAAACGCATTTTCACGATAATGACAACAGATGGACAGTAGACAGAAAAAATATACCAAGAGAGAAAACTATGCATTAACAGACTATTTGTTAGATAACTTTGTTAAAAATACATATCATTTTGATGTAAAGATAAGAAACAATTGGGACTAATTCATTGAGTGCCATGAAACAATGAATTTCATAAACATGATAAAAAAAAAATTTTAAATTGATTTTTTTTGTTGTAACTTTATCTTTACTTGATATAATATAAAAAATAGTTAATTTTGTGTACCATATATTTAGTTTTGTATATATACAGGTTGATCTATAATGAACCATTCATTCATTTGACTTATTGTTGGGTAACTGAAACCACATATTTATTTTTATTTGGCACAAGAGGAAAAAAAAATTCTGTAACTATAAATGAATAAAGAAAACATAAACTGAAACAACTGTTTTTGTGGTTATAGTTTAATTGTATTCTCAGTTATGAATTGAACAATATAAACTAAAACATATAAAGGAAATAGAGCATCAACGCGACGCGACAAACGACATTAAAAAAAATACAGTTATTTTTTTTTACGCAAAATGTGATGCTATCCAAAATTTCTGGGGAGAACACTGAACGTGAAATAAAGTATCCAGGAATATATGTTGTTTAACAACAACTGATGCAATCTATAAACTTTTGAAAGTGTGGTTCAACCTTAAAAAGAGGAATAAAGCCTTCATTTTTTGTTTATTTTTATGTCATTTTTAAAAAAAAAATTGAAGTAGTCCCCATTGCCTAAGGACTGTTTCAGATTGGCATGCATGGGAATGGGATTGGAGGCATTTCTTTAGAAAATAAACTTGTTTTCAACATTGTTGTGCATGAACTTAATTCTTGTCTCCCAATTAATTATGACAGGAGAAGGATCCATTCTGGGAACCAGCTGACACAGAATTGTTGCTGGGTACAGTCCACCTACATCTCATGTCAGTAGCTCATAAGCTAGACTCTGAGGAGACTCTTACCATCACAAACTATAAGGGTGTAGAACTAGGTAAATATGCTCAAGTTTCTGATGCTTCGGTCTGGTAAGGCATCACAAACTATAAGGGTGTAGAACTAGGTAAATATGCTCAAGTCACTGATGTTTCCATCTGGGAAGGCATCACAAACTATAAGGGTGTAGAACTAGGTAAATATGCTCAAGTCACTGATGTTTCCATCTGGGAAGGCATCACAAACTATAAGGGTGTAGAACTAGGTAAATATGCTCAAGTCACTGATGTTTCCATCTGGGAAGGCATCACAAACTATAAGGGTGTAGAACTAGGTAAATATGCTCAAGTCACTGATGTTTCCATCTGGGAAGGCACCACAAACTATAAGGGTGTAGAACTAGGTAAATATGCTCAAGTCACTGATATTTCCATCTGGGAAGGCACCACAAACTATAAGGGTGTAGAACTAGGTAAATATGCTCAAGTCGCTGAAGTTTCCATCTGGGAAGGCACCACAAACTATAAGGGTGTAGAACTAGGTAAATATGCTCAAGTCGCTGATATTTCCATCTGGGAAGGCATCACAAACTATAAGGGTGTAGAACTAGGTAAATATGCTCAAGTCACTGATGTTTCCATCTGGGAAGGCATCACAAACTATAAGGGTGTAGAACTAGGTAAATATGCTCAAGTCACTGATGTTTCCATCTGGGAAGGCACCACAAACTATAAGGGTGTAAAACTAGGTAAATATGCTCAAGTCGCTGATGTTTCCATCTGGGAAGGCATCACAAACTATAAGGGTGTAGAACTAGGTAAATATGCTCAAGTCACTGATGTTTCCATCTGGGAAGGCACCACAAACTATAAGAGTGTAGAACTAGGTAAATATGCTCAAGTCACTGATATTTCCATCTGGGAAGGCATCACAAACTATAAGGATGTAGAACTAGGTAAATATGCTCCAGTCGCTGATGTTTCCATCTGGGAAGGCATCACAAACTATAAGGGTGTAGAACTAGGTAAATATGCTCAAGTCACTGATGTTTCCATCTGGGAAGGCATCACAAACTATAAGGGTGTAGAATTAGGTAAATATGCTCAAGTCACTGATGTTTCCATCTGGGAAGGCACCACAAACTATAAGGGTGTAGAACTAGGTAAATATGCTCAAATCACTGATGTTTCCATCTGGGAAGGCACCACAAACTATAAGGGTGTAGAACTAGGTAAATATGCTCAACTTGCTGATGTTTCCATCTGGGAAGGACTTGTAAGGGTAGTATCTTAAAGTAAATGTTGTAAAAACAAAATCCTATTTATCTGTATTTTACTTAAAAATGGACATAATTTTTCTGCCAGTTAACATTTCATTGACTGTGGTTAAAGTTTTAAAATTATGATAACTTATTTAAAATATCCTGAATTTCTACCAAACTCAGACAAAAAGCTTGTTTATGATCATAAGATATTATCCAGAAGTAAAATTTGTAAAAAAAATCCTGCTTATCATCTGCATTTAACTTATGTATGGACTGAGTTTTTTTCTGCGACAACATTACATTGGCTCTGTGGTTAAAGTTTAAAAAAGAATTTGAGAAGAGATATCTAATAAGATAATTGATGAATTTTACAGGACATATAGAATGTGCTATAGAACCTTGTTCTGCTAAAGGAGGACCATTACCAGAGGATGATTTTGTAGATAGTCCTGATGAATTAGTAAGTAACCAATTATCATAAATTAGTAAGTAACCAATTATCATGAATTAGTAAGTAACCAATTATTATGAAATAATAAGTAATCAATTATGAAATAGTAAGTAATCATTATTCATGAATTAGTAACTAATCAATTATAATGAATTAGTAAGTAATCAATTATCATGAATTAGTAAGTAACCAATTATCATGAAATACAATTATCATAAAAAAAAAGTGTTATCAATTCAATTCTTTATTACTTTAAGCACATTATGCTTATCAGTGCAGTATCAATAACCATGAAAAAGTAAGTTATCAATTATCAGAAATAAGTCAGTTACCAATAATCATGAAATAGTAAGTTTTTAATTTATCATGAATTAGTAAGTGATCAATTATCATGAATTAGTAAGTTATCAATTATCATGAATTAGTAAGTTATCAGTTATCATGAATTAATAAATTATTAATTATCATGAATTAGTAAGTAATCAATTATCATGAATAAGTAAGTATTGAATATTATGAATTAGCAAGATATCAATAATCATAAATTAGTAAGTAATCAATTATCATGCATAAGTAAGTTATCAATTATCACGAATACGAAAGTACTGTAAACCAACTTATTGTTGCAAGCGATTTATTTTCGCGACTTTCGCGAGTAGAAAAATAACGCGAATATAAATTGTGCGAATTTGTTCATTTTCGATCTTTCCTTGATAAACTTCATCAAGTAAATCAGATAATCGCGAAATTAAATAGCCGCGAAGTGGTCAAGAAAGGGTTTAACGCAAAATAAAGTATCCGCAAAAATAAGTTGGTTTACAGTAATCAATTATCCTGAATTAGCAATAAACTCATCATAGATACCAGGACTAAATTTTGTACACCAGACACATGTTTCTTCTACAGAAGACTCATCAGTGACGTTGAATTCAAAAATAACATGCTATTATTTGAACTTGGAATTATTTTCAAATATGGAATTTGCATAATTTCTTGTGTTTAAATTTTTTAATAAATTCCATGTTTATTTGGTATTATGATCATTTGTGAGGTTCATAACATTTTCCATTCATTGTATTTTGGTTAGATAGTGTTGTGCGCAGCACAGTACATTCTATTAAAAATATAATATTTTCTTGTAATAGAAATTGTTGAGCGCAGCACAGTACATTTCAGTACAGAATAAACATGGAATTTATAAAAAATTTCAATAACAAGAAATCAAGCAAATTCCATAATTAAAAATAATTCTAAGTTCAAATAATAGCCTGTTAAAAGTAAAAATTCAAAATAAAGCACAAAGTTGAAGAGCATTGAGGACCCAAATTCCTAAAAGTTTTGCCAAATACAGCTAGTATGATTGCAAATGAGACAACTGTCCACAAAAGACCAAAATGACACAGACATTAACAACTATAGGTCAACGTACAGCCTTCAACAATGAGCAAAGCCCATACAGCATAGTCAGCTATAAAAGGTCACAATAAGACAATGTAAAACAATTTAAACTAGAAAACTAACGCCCTTATTTATGCAAAAAATAAAAGCGAAAAACAAATAGGTAACACATAAACAAACGACAACCACTGAATTACAGGTTCCTGACTTGGGACAGGCATATACATAAATAATGAGGCCGGGTTTAACATGATTGCAGGACCCCAACCCTCCCCTAATCTAGGACAGTGGTATAACAGTACAACATAAGAACCAACTATAAAAATCAGTTGAAAAAGGCTTTAATAAATCAGATGGACAAAAATACAAGTGGACGTGGCCGTGTACTTATACATCCCAACACAAAAAGACACAATAAACAGATCCGAGAGTACTCGCAGTTATCTGACAGCTAGTTTAAAGCCACTAACAACTAATAAAAAAATCATGCATCCAAGACTAACCTATCAATCCATACACATCCAATGGATTTAGTGTAAAGACGTCATAAACAGCCAGAGAAAAACATGACCTTGTGCAATGTAATCAATTATCATGAATTTGTAAGTAATCAATTATCATGAATTAGTAAGTCAATTATCATGAATTAGTAAGTAATCAATTATCGTGAATAAGTAAGTAACCAATTATCATGATTTAGTAAGTTTTCAATCATGTTTGATACAGTTTGTATTGAATTGATTGAGATGTTCAGACACTTTGTACAGATACACATAACTATAATAATACTTTATTTTGCAGATTGGTCAGGAGCTTCATTTTAAGATGAAAATAAATCATGCCAGAGGTCTCCCCCAGAATATTGCCAAAGTAAGATATTTGATAATTGACCAAAAAGTCATAATTCCACTGAACTTTTACAGATTGCTCTACAAAATAGGAGTATAAGTACCTGGTAATGTTTTTAGGGGTTCTAGTGACAAATGGATTTTGATTTTCTGGGCTAGATTTCCTTGCATTGGAAGACTCTCACATTTCAATATTTTAATTTTTAAGCTCCCCATTTATATTCGATAATTACAAAGTTCCACAAACTAAAGTGTCTTTTTATTAGAATATGTATTCAAAATATTGGTAAAGGACTGTGTACACAGCTACTTTTGCATAGGTACTATTTCTGTACAAATAAAATGCAGTACTTGAAATTTACTTTTAATATTTAGTACTATTTCTTTACTTTAAAACTATTGTGATATTTAGGTACTTGTAATTTACAGTACTTGATTTGTACTAAATATTTTGGTACAGAAATAATACAATATTCCATGTTTGAAAATCATAATTTTAAGAGATTTGAAATAGAAAAACTTTCAAAATGCTGAAAATGTAACGGTAGTAACCAAAAATCTGTAGTACCCAAATTTCAAGTACAAATCAAGTACTGTAAAATACAGGTACCTAAATATTACAATAATTTTAGAGTAACAAAATAATACTGAATTTTAAAAGTAGATTTCCAGTACTACAAATTTTTAGTACAAAAATAGTACCTACTAGAACACACCCGTGATATCGCGGGTCCGTGACTGAATTAAAGTATATAACTATGCGCAAGCCTTATTTTAGTATTAGTATTGTCAACTGATAAAGTCATGTCAATTATAAGATACACAGTTTTCTCTGCTTTCAAATCTTTCTGTTTGAACCCGTCGAACTGGAACTTATCAATTATTGGTAATATTAATTATTTGGAAAACAAAAGGTCCTGGAATGGAATTTTTCAATCAACAGCATTGTTCTATATTAGTTATAAATAAAGTTGAATTCTTTGATCCGCTGTTAAATTACGTCATGCCCGCTAACAAATTGAAAACTGTACCTATACGCCTTATTTTTAGTCCAGATTTTTAGTATTCTTATTGTTATCTTATAAAGTCTTACTGATTAAAATACATCAATAGACCTGTAACAATTTGACAATTTAGTAGTGTTAACCCTGTGATTATGACCCGTGTATATAGCATATTAATCCTGAATAAGCATATTAATCCTGAATACATCGTTTGTTGGTGCGCCTGTCAGATGCGGAACGTACTGATAAGGTAATAGGTAACAGGTGAATATACCATTGGTATCGATATCGGACTCGACCCGGAACTTCTTAATTATTGGCAATATTAATTACGTGGAAAACAAAAGAACCTGGAGTGGTGTAATTTTTAATCTACACCTTTGTACTATATTAGTTATATATAAAGTTGAATTCTTTGATTCGCCGTTTTTACGTGATGACGGCTGACAAATTGGACCTCGTAATTTTAGTATTATAGATGGAAGAGTAGCTGTGTAACCCTGTGTACCACTTGTTATTGCTACTGTCTGTGTAAATATGTCATGTTGATTGTAAACAGTGATCTATTTGTCAGTAAAATAAAAACACTTTCCTTCAATATTTTTTATCCAAGTGTCATGACACTCCATAATTGCCTATAATTGCTTACATTCACTTCATATAAACTCTGGTGAATAGTTACCTTCAGCTAACATACCACATCTTCTTATTTTACATCAAATTTTACCAATTTATGAAAAATGAAAGAAACATATTTTAACATTGTATCATAATCATCAAAAAACTTGTAGTGTAGTTAATAATCATTCAAAAGAGTTCTCAAGTAGATACATGATTTATTTATCAACTTAAATCCAAACCATCATTCATGATTACAGGAGTCTATAAAGAAAACGGAAAGAAACTATTACAATGTCTATTACTAATGACTAACTACCACAAAACCAAATAAACATAATATACTACAAAACTTTTGTCAACTAATGATTTTAAACAAACTTTGGTATGGTATTGGATTTGCTCATTGTTGAAGGCTATACATTGACCTATAGTTTTTAATGTCTTTATCTTTTGGTCTCTTGTGAAGAGCTGTCTCATTGACAACCACACCACATCTTTATATATTTGATAGTTGATAACCATTGGTTGATCCTGAACTTTTTATAGGGGGAGGGGGGCATTGACTTCCATGAGAGGGGACCTGCTACAGTCATGCTTCAATAATCCCTAGCTTCTATGTCTTTTGATCAGCGATATTTACAAAACTCTTAAAAGCTTAATATTTTAGAAGGTAGAAGGCCTTAATCCTTTATACTATATAAAGACGCCTTTTGTCATGAAGTTTCTCTCTGTCATATGTTCATGTAAAATACAATGAAGGTTTAACAAAATTGTGGGTAATTGAAAAAATAAAACATTAGAATGTATCTTGAACTGTCCATTTTTTTGGAAAATATAGAAAAATGCTAATAATATAAGTTTATCCATAAAGTGAATTTATTTCACCTACCCTTACTAAGTTATTACCAATACAAAGTTTAATACAATTATGAATTTATTTCACCTTCTCTTATAGAGTTATTGCCAGTACAAAGTATACCTAGACAATGAATATGTAAAAACACCAGAAGTAGAAAGCATGAATCCAAACTTCACTCATGAAAAACTTTTCCATTTTAAACCAGTCACTCAGCAAGTAAGTATATAGGAACTTGTATTTATTATTCTCTAGAATCAAGGTTTTATAATACGTCTAAAAGAAGAGCTTGATATAGTCAATGAGACAACAATCTTACAATACATTTATAGACTTAAGACATCTAGTTATATTAAAATATTCTTCATCTAAAATTTACTGTCTACAAATAGAGAAATAACAAAAAATGATTTATGAAAATAATTAAAAATTTGGAAAATAAATTGGAATGTTTGAATTGATTGATTATAGAGTATTTCATAGAACAGATAAAGTAGCTTATAGATATAAGGGGAAATATATCTTCTTGTATTTGTGATGACAGTCTTTTGAAGGTAAACAAGGCTGCATCTTAACAACTCCCATATGTAACCGAAGTTAATCATTAATTCATACTTGTATTTCCATAGCTTGTTGGCTACCTCCAAGATTCAGCCATAGTGATAGAAGTCTGGGGGAGACAGAAAGGAGAAGGGGGAAGTAAGGGATCTTCAGCACCAACCAAACCACCAATCAAAGCACCAATCAAAGCACCAGCAAAAATTGAGGTAAGATTAAAGCTGGGGGAGACATAGATAATATGAGGAGACAGAAGAAGTAAATCTAGCAAATCTGCTTAATTTCAGGAATGGTTAGAGTTAAGGGCATACGATACAGTTACAGGGAAGGTAATGACGTTGCTAACGTAATTTGTCATTTTCGCGACGTCAAACTGTGACATATCGGGAAAAGATGCATTTTTCGACTGATTTTTATCATTCAAATTGATTTAATTTGAAAACGAGTTCATGGACCCCTATTTTTCAAAACGGCATTGTGTTTCATTTTGCAGGGAGATTATGTGATCCAAATTTTATAAAACTGTAAATAGAGGATTTTTTTTTATTTTGATAAACATGCAGTAAAAAATGACGTTTTTTCCTCAATTCATTGACATTTGATAAATATGAGTTATTTCTGAATATAAAATTGCATTATTTTTTTGGATATTTATAAAATACAGAAATTACCGATTATTTAACAAAAAACAATTTGTGTTTATCTTTTATAACAAAAAAGTTATGTCTTTCTTTCGAAAAATAAACTACGGCCACAAATCTGAATTTTGAGCAAATATACAAATTTTCGACCTCAAGTAGCACATGAAGGTATATTTTTTATTACATATTTGATTTAATCAGGTAAAAAATAGCCTATATGCAAATTTTCATGAACTTGTAAATACAGGATCAAAACTGTATCGTATGCCCTTAAAAGAAGTCAGAAAGATGACTTAAGAAGTATGGTGGCATCTGCACTGGTAAACATACTTCAGCTAAAGTAAGGGTATGGTTAGAGTTTTAGTAGAGAGAATGATAGCTTGAAAAATAAGGTGTCATCTGCCCTGGTGAACAAACCAGCTAAAGTAAGGGTATGGTTAGAGTTTTAGTAGAGAGAATGATAGCTTGAAAAATAAGGTGTCATCTGCCCTGGTGAACAAACCAGCTAAAGTAAGGGTATGGTTAGAGTTTTAGTAGATAGAATGATAGCTTGAGAAGTAATGTGCCATCTGCACTGGTGAACAAACCAGCTAAAGTAAGGATATGGTTAGAGTTTTAGTAGAGAGAATGATAGCTTGAGAAGTAAAGTGTCATCTGCACTGGTAAACATACTTAAGCTCAAGTAAGGGTATGGTTAGAGTTTTAGTAGAGAGAATGATAGCTTGAGAAGTAATGTGCCATCTGCACTGGTGAACAAACCAGCTAAAGTAAGGATATGGTTAGAGTTTTAGTAGAGAGAATAATAGCTTGAGAAGTAAAGTGTCATCTGCACTGGTAAACATACTTCAGCTAAAGTAAGGGTATGGTTAGAGTTTTAGTAGACAAAATGATAGCTTGAAAAATAAGGTGTCATCTGCACTGGTGAACAAACCAGCTTAAGTAAGGGTATTGTTAGAGTTTTAGTAGACAAAATGATAGCTTGAAAAATAAGGTGTCATCTGCCCTGGTGAACAAACCAGCTTAAGTAAGGGTATTGTTAGAGTTTTAGTAGAGAGAATGATAGCTTGAGAAGTAAGGTGTCATCTGCACTGGTGAACAAACCAGCTAAAGTAAGGGTATTGTTAGAGTTTTAGTAGAGAGAATGATAGCTTGAGAAGTAAGGTGTCATCTGCACTGGTGAACAAACCAGCTAAAGTAAGGGTATGGTTAGAGTTTTAGTAGAGAGAATGATAGCTTGAGAAGTAAGGTGTCATCTGCCCTGGTGAACAAACCAGCTGAAGAAAGGGTATGGTTAGAGTTTTAGTAGAGAGAATGATAGCTTGAAAAATAAGGTGTCATCTGCCCTGGTGAACAAACCAGCTAAAGTAAGGGTATTGTTAGAGTTTTAGTAGATAGAATGATAGCTTTAGAAGTAAGGTGTCATCTGCACTGGTGAACAAACCAGCTAAAGTAAGGGTATTGTTAGAGTTTTAGTAGAGAGAATGATAGCTTGAGAAGTAAGGTGTCATCTGCACTGGTGAACAAACCAGCTAAAGTAAGGGTATTGTTAGAGTTTTAGTAGAGAGAATGATAGCTTCAGAAGTAAGGTGTCATCTGCACTGGTGAACAAACCAGCTAAAGTAAGGGTATTGTTAGAGTTTTAGTAGAGAGAATGATAGCTTGAGAAGTAAGGTGTCATCTGCAAAGTAAGATTTACAAATAAGTCAACATGACCAAAATGGTCAGTTGACCCCTTTAGGAGTAATTGCCCTTTATAGTCAATTTTTAACCATTTTTCGTAAATATCCATAATCTTTTACAAAAATCTTCTCCTCTGAAAATACCGGGGCCAAATAAATCCAAACTTGGCCACAATCATCATTGATGTATCTAGTTTAAAGTTTGTGTTTAATTACCCGGCCAACCATCCAAGATGGCCGCCATGGCTAAAAAAAAAACATAGGGGTAAAATGCAGTTTTTGGCTTACAACTCAAAAACCAAAGCATTTAGAGCAAATCTGACAAGGGGTAATATTGTTTATCAGGTCAAGATCTATCTGCCCTGAATTTTTCAGATGAATCAGACAACCCATTGTTGGGTTGCTGCCCCTAAATTGGTAATTTTAAGGAAATTTTACTGTTTTTGGTTATTATCTTGAATATTATTATAGATGGAGATAAACTGTAAACAGCAATAATGTTCAGCAAAGTAAGATTTACAAATAAGTCAACATGACCAAAATGGTCAGTTGACCCCTTTTGGAGTTATTGCCCTTTATAGTCAATTTTTAACCATTTTTCGTAAATATCCATGATCTTTTACAAAAATCTTCTCCTGAAAATACCGGGCCAAATTAATCCAAACTTGTCCACAATCATCATTGATGTATCTAGTTTAAAGTTTGTGTTTAATTACCCGGCCAACCATCCAAGATGGCCGCCATGGCTAAAAATAGAACATAGGGGTAAAATGCAGTTTTTGGCTTATAACTCAAAAACCAAAGCATTTAGAGGAAATCTGAGGGTAAAATTGTTTATCAGGTCAAGATCTATCTGCCCTGAATTTTACAGATGAATCAGACAACCCATTGTTGGGTTGCTGCCCCTAAATTGGTAATTTTAAGGAAATTTTACTGTTTTTGGTTATTATCTTGAATATTATTATAGATGGAGATAAACTGTAAACAGCAATAATGTTCAGCAAAGTAAGATTTACAAATAGGTCAACATGACCAAAATGGTCAGTTGACCCCTTTCGGAGTTATTGCCCTTTATAGTAAATTTTTAACCATTTTTCGTAAATATCCATGATCTTTTACAAAAATCTTCTCCTCTGAAACTACCTGGCCAAATCAATCCAAACCTGGCCACAATCATCATTGATGTATCTAGTTTAAAAAGTGTGTTTTTTTACCCGGCCAACCAACCAAGATGGCCGCCAAGGCTAAAAAAAGAACATGGAGGTTAAATGCAGTTTTGGTTATTACTCAAAAACCAAAGCATTTAGAACAAATCTGACAGAGGGTAAAATGGTTTATCTGGTCAAGATCTATCTGCCCTGAAACTTTAAGATGAATGGGACAACTCGTTGTTAGGGTGCTACCCCTAAATTGGTAATTTTAAGGAAATTTTGCTGTTTTGGGTTATTATCTTGAATATTATCATAGATAGAGATAAACTGTAAACAGCAATAATGTGTACCAATTTAAGACTCAAAAATAAGTCAACATGACCAAAATGGTCAATTGACCCCCTAAGAAGTTATTGTCCTTTTTAATCAATTTTTAACAATTTTCATAAAATTTGTAAATATTTACTAACATTTTCCACTGAAACTACACGGACAAGTTCATTATAGATAGAGATAATTGTAAGCAGCAAGAATGTTCAGTAAAGTAAGATGTACAAACACATCACAATCACCAAAACACAATTTTGTCATGAACTGTCTGCTTCCTTTGTTTAATTCACATATACCAAGGTGAGCGACACAGGCTCTTTAGAGCCTCTAGTTTATCTGTATTTTCATAAAATAAACAGCCCTCTTTTTTTTTTAAACATTGCCATTTTGTCACTTACCAACATTGTTAGATTTATTTATCATATGCTGATGTGCTGCAAATCCCTTGTTTTCATCAATGATTAAGATTGTATTATTTATTATGTTTAAAGGAGAGTTTTAATCAAATTTCTTTATTGTTACTTTCGTTAACATAATTTTGACCGTTTGAAATTTATAATGTGATTGTAAACTGCACTAAGCTATCTTAATTTGATTCAGAAAAAAGAAGAGCAGACAAAGAAGGATGTAGGACCAGCCAAGCCTGCTGTAGTAGCATCTTCTGTATCAAACAATGATACTCAGACCAAGAAAATGGCAGATGAGGTTAACATGTACAAGAAGAAAGCTGCTGACTCAGAAAAGAAAATGGTAAGTTTTCGACTTACAGTTCTAAAAAGCCGTCATATCAAACGATATCTATGTTAGGCATATTGTCCCACTGTCATATAATTCTCCATGAACATTGTTACTCCAATCTTTTGAAACAGTTTCTACAGCTAAAAATAGAGAACATTATTTGATTACAGAATAAGACCACTTGAAGTTTGGGATGCAATAATAATGCTTCAGTAACATTTCTGTCATCTGGATATTACTTTTATTTCTCCTAATTTGCATCCCAATTAACCTATTTACTTGATATTGAGGTATATATAGTCTACCTGGTTCTATCTGTCTATTTTCACAATGTAATTGTAGTAATGTGTCTCTTTTACAGAATGAGGTTCAACAGTTCTTGGCTAACAAGAAAAACCAAGGAGTTACCCAAATTTCTGTAAGTAATTTATTAAACAATTAGGGAGAGCCTTTATAAAGAAAAGAGAGCTGAAATCATCTGATGGTCCATTATCATATTTAGGTGTTATATTAGCTTTTTCCTGTATACATATTTCAAACATGGTGCTTAACCTTTCATTCTGTCTAGACAAACACATAAATGAATCAACGATAACATAATATTATAAGTTGTCAAAAGTAATCATGTTGATATGAAATTACTGGTTGTTTTCTAACAAAGTAATCAAAGTTGATATAAAATTACTGGATGTTTTCTAACAAAGTAATCAAATTTGATATGAAATTACTGGATGTTTTCTAACAAAGTAATCAAAGTTGATATGAAATTACTGGTTAATTTCTGACGTGGTAATCAAAGTTGATATAAAATTACTGGTTGTTTTCTGATAAAGTAATCAAATTTGAAATTATTTACTGGTTGTCTTATGACGAGGTATTCAAAGATAATACTTAATAAAGTCAAAGTTTTATTACAATCTGGAAATCAAATGAAAACAAAAAATAATTTGCTTGTTATTTTTCAGATATCTGATTTAGAGTCTTTATTAGGAGGAAGTGTTCCGTCAGGAGGAAATAACAATTCCTCTGCCTGCACTGTACAGTAATCAACTAGCTATACAGAAAGAGGAGGAGAACAACAATTCCTCTGCCTGCACTGTACAGTAATCAACTAACTATACAGAAAAATGGAGCTATGTTATTGCTCCTGTTACATTCAATATTAATTGCAATATTTCAATATTAGTTCTAAATAGGAAAATATATTTCAGGAAATAGTAAATAACTTTCATTACCAATAAGTTGTTTTTTACATTGTTTAACTTGTCTTTGTGAAGATTAAATGAGCTGGTTTCAACTAAAGCTTTACAAAGATGTGTTCTACAAGGAATTATAGTATAGTTATTTCAATTGTTAAAAAGCTGTGATAATTCTTTGTGCTTTATAATTCATAAAATAGAAAATGTTACTTAGTTTTTCTGTTTAAATCTTGTAAAATAATTTGATTTGTATAAATGTTTTATTGTCTGTTTTGTTTTTAAATTTTTATTTCTCACCTGGTAAGTGTTAGTTTTGTCAAACTAAGAAATGGTTCTTTTACAATCCTGAAGTTTATTGAATCAACTACTTGTTAAGAGGGGGATTAAGGGGGGGGCAGGGGCCCATGCCCTTCTTTTGAGAAAAAATTGGTTGCTTATATAGGGAATCACTGAAGCGTGATGAGATATGGCCCCCTCCTAGGCAGCCAATGGGCCCCCACTTATGAAAATTTCTGGATCTGCCACTGAGATGTATATTTCCTTGGTCCTAACTGACTTTATCATTGATGAACAGTATATGATACCTTCTAAGTTCTAACCATTATCCCTCCTTAAAGGTTAGTATTGATACCTTCTAAGTTCTAACCATTATCCCTCCTTAAAGGTTAGTATTGATACCTTCTAAGTTCTAACCATTATCCCTCCTTAAAGGTTAGTATTGATACCTTCTAAGTTCTAACAATTATCCCTCCTTAAAGGTTAGTATTGATACCTTCTAAGTTCTAACCATTATCCCTCCTTAAAGGTTAGTATTGATACCTTCTAAGTTCTAACCATTATCCCTCATTAAAGGTTAGTATTGATACCTTCTAAGTTCTAACCATTATCCCTCCTCAAAGGTTAGTATTGATACCTTCTAAGTTCTAACTATTATCCCTCCTCAAAGGTTAGTATTGATACCTTCTAAGTTCTAACTATTATCCCTCCTTAAAGGTTAGTATTGATACCTTCTAAGTTCTAACCATTATCCCTCCTTAAAGGTTAGTATTGCAAGATTTTATCATGTAGGTTTCAGGAGCCTGTAATTCAGTGGTTGTCGTTTGTTTATGTGTTACATGTTTGTTTTCGTTAATTTTTTTACATAAATAAGGTTGTTAGTTTTCTCGTTTGAATTGTTTTACATTGTCTTATCTGGGCCTTTTATAGCTGACTATGCAGTATTGGCTTTGCTCATTGTTGAAGGCCGTACGGTGACCTATAGTTGTTAATGTTGGTGTCATTTTGGTTCTTTGTGGATAGTTGTCTCATTGGCAATCATACCACATCTTCTTTTTTATATTCTCTTACTAGATGTATTTTTCATTCATGTTTGTTATTTTATGTCATAATGGTGTTGGGCATTTTGAAATGTTGTGTATAACCAATGTATGTCTATTCATTCTTCGTATACATGATTTATTTTTACAAATCAAAAGTCTCAATAATATATTTCAAATCCAATCAACATAAAGTAGTATGTATGTGTGTAAGCTCCTAACAGATAATTGTGTATGCACATATCAGCTCCTAACAGATAATTGTGTATGCACATATCAGCTCCTAACAGATAATTGGGTATGCACATATCAGCTCCTAACAGATAATTGTGTATGCACATATCAGCTCCTAACAGATAATTGGGTATGCACATATCAGCTCCTAACAGATAATTGTGTATGCACATATCAGCTCCTAACAGATAATTGTGTATGCACATATCAGCTCCTAACAGATAATTGTGTATGCACATATCAGCTCCTAACAGATAATTGTGTATGCACATATCAGCTCCTAACAGATAATTGTGTATGCACATATCAGCTCCTCACAGATAATTGTGTATGCACATATCAGCTCCTCACAGATAATTGTGTATGCACATATCAGCTCTTAACAGATAATTGTGTATGCACATATCAGCTCCTAACAGATAATTGTGTATGCACATATCAGCTCCTAACAGATAATTGTGTATGCACATATCAGCTCCTAACAGATAATTGTGTATGCACATATCAGCTCCTAACAGATAATTGTGTATGCACATATCAGCTCCTAACAGATAATTGGGTATGCACATATCAGCTCCTAACAGATAATTGTGTATGCACATATCAGCTCCTAACAGATAATTGGGTATGCACATATCAGCTCCTAACAGATAATTGTGTATGCACATATCAGCTCCTAACAGATAATTGTGTATGCACATATCAGCTCCTAACAGATAATTGTGTATGCACATATCAGCTCCTAACAGATAATTGTGTATGCACATATCAGCTCCTAACAGATAATTGTGTATGCACATATCAGCTCCTCACAGATAATTGTGTATGCACATATCAGCTCCTCACAGATAATTGTGTATGCACATATCAGCTCTTAACAGATAATTGTGTATGCACATATCAGCTCCTAACAGATAATTGTGTATGCACATATCAGCTCCTAACAGATAATTGTGTATGCACATATCAGCTCCTAACAGATAATTGTGTATGCACATATCAGCTCCTAACAGATAATTGTGTATGCACATATCAGCTCCTAACAGATAATTGTGTATGCACATATCAGCTCCTAACAGATAATTGTGTATGCACATATCAGCTCCTAACAGATAATTGTGTATGCACATATCAGCTCCTAACAGATAATTGTGTATGCACATATCTGCTCCAAATCTCTTAATGTTCTGTGGAATTTATAAATCAAAAGTTTATTTTTGTTCTTCTGAAAACAAGAAAACTGACCTTTGAATTTCTTTTTACACTACCAGTCCTGTCAATTTCTATATATATTGAAGTTCCAGTGAAAAGAAATCATTTATTTAGCTGATATGTGTAAATATTGTTTAAAGGTTTGTATTTAGCTGTGTAAGCAGTATAACAGTTTAAAGGATGCAATGTAATGGTGCAAGATAGAAAATCACAATCAAAAATATTGTCTACACATTTTATATTCTTTTTATAATTGACTTTGTTTTCAAAAGTTTGTATTCTTTTCATATTCTCAGCTACTTATTTAGGAAAGCAAATTGTTTAAGAAACAAATGTGTTTTAATAGTTTGTCTTGATTTGTAGTACCAATGCTGTATTTTAGTCTTATTAAGAATAATACATGTGAGGTTTTAAATGATGATTGCTATTCTTCATGAATTATTCCATTGAAAAATCAGCTGTTTTTGTTTTGAATCAATGATTCTTCTATTTTAAAACTACCACATGCTATACTTATTGATTAGGTTAAGAACAAGTATTCAAGATGGTTCAAGAAAATAAACCTTTGAAAAAGGAAAGGTTCCAAAATTTAAGAGTTTTAAATTTTTGACATAAGAAGTCCTGTAAAATAAACCAATAGTTTGTGTCGTTAATAGAAGTAGGGCATTCTGTTTTCCAGTCTGTCAGTTTGTTCCTCCTCCTGTTGATAGAAGGTGGGCATTCTGTTTCCCAGTCTGTCAGTCTGTTCCTCCTCCTGTTGATAGAAGTTGAGCATTCTGTTTTCCAGTCTGTCAGTCTGTTCCTCCTCCTGTATCAAGTAAGGTTTTTAAGGAAGATTTCAATGAAGTTGAAGCATATCAATTTGAAAAAAAATACATTATGAATTGAAACTTTTGAGTATAAGCCAAACTAAGGATTTCGCAAAGATTTTCATTTTCTAAACATGAAAATGTTAGTGTGAGCAGTGCACTGTGTTCTATAGAAATATATTATTTATAATCTGTTATTTATGACAATCTACACATTTTTATACACCCATTATATATGATATACGCAATCTTGTTTGAGGATTGCAGTTATAAGTTAGTATAGTATTATAAGTATATAGCTTTCCTATATGCACAAGTATTCAGAATTTATATACCGATTGTTATTTTACTTATGTTAAACTGTTCATACATTTTTTTGTTTGTTAATTTTCTGTTTAGTCTGATTATTGTAAATACTGTTACTATTACTAGCAAATTTGTAGCCAGGAATTTTTTTTTTTGTCACTTACAGAAAATGTGCAGGAACGTCTGGTAATTTCTAGTAATTTGTGATGGTTTGAATTTGGGGGGAGGAAATGATTTTAGAATTTGAAAAGAGTGTTTGTTATTATCCAAAAAGAAAAATGTATATGTGTAAGTCTCAAACAAATATAGTGAGAGTCTGCAGAAATCATGATCTCGAAAACAATATTGCAAAAGAATATGACTTTGGATATGTTATATATTCTGGTCTTTCATTTTTTGTGGTTATTTATTTTTGATCAAGAACTTTCTGTTTTGAATTTTCCTAGAAGTTCAGTATTTTTGTTATTTTACTTCTAGCCTTCTTTTAAGACAATTTTTGTTTAATGTACTGTTGTGTACCTGTATATTATTTTTAAAAGTCTAAATAATGCCTTAAGGAATAAAATAAAATGCATTAACTTAACTTCATGACCTAATTTGAGTGACCCTATTTCGGAGATTTTTACAAGATATTGACATAAAAAAGGCGATTATTAGGATTTTTTTTAAAAACTGCAGAACTGTAACAAAACAGATTTGCTGTTGTTTTTTTATTTGGTCGGGTTGTTGTCTCTTTGACACATTCCCCATTTCCATTCTCAATTTTATTGGTAAAGGGAGCAAATAATAATAAACCACACTGTCATTTTTATTGAAGGTTGTACTTTTCATTATTTCTTAACATCTTTTAGTGAAACAGTCATTATGTTTTGTTTTGTAATCATTTTATTGAATTTACTTTATGGCATTTAAAACTGTTGACACTTTAGTTCTATTTTTTCCCTAAACTGCAATGAAGTTGATATTTAAGGGTCAGTATATCCAAAATTAAAGCTCCTTTCTATTTTTATACAGATGTATTCTTCCTGCTCTGTTAGTTTTTATGAGAAAATTATATTTTTGTTTTCCGTCCATTATTGAAATTATTGATATGAGTTGTATTTTTAAACTATAAAAGGTAAAGTAATCCGTCCCAACTTTTGATATAATTCTGTTAGAGAATGTCAATCTACCTCATAGATTAAATAGTTAGACTTAGATCTAACAAGTTATTTATAAACAGTGTTAACATGGGTAATATTTATTGTTATTAGACTTTATAGAAATTACTTGGTTTGTATAATTAAAACGGCTATTTTAACAGAAATAATTTGTAATGTTAAATGCAGATTATGGTAAAGATAGCTAGTGGCTCAAAATGTATAAGATAAAATTTGATTGCAACAATAATGTACAATATATAACCGTTTCGCATCATTTCTGCACATGAACTAAGTTTTATGTCACACAAGTCTCTACCGTTAACCTTGCCTTTATCAATCACATATGTATGTATTATCTATTTTATAGTTAATTTTAGATCTGAGTCTATTTATACACAATCTGTGATTGGTTTATACTTGATTATAACAGAAGTTTATTTACAATCAGTCTTGTTGATCATTTATAATTATATAATAAAAATCTGTTACATTTTGTTGAATTATATATCAGTTATTCATCCAGTTACCAAACTCATTGTTTGATATGATGTCTTTCATCCAGTTAACGAAATTCATGGAACAATATGATGTCTTTCATCCAGTTAACGAAATTCATGGAACAATATGATGTCTTTCATCCAGTTAACGAAATTCATGGAACAATATGATGTCTTTCATCCAGTTAACGAAATTCATGGAACAATATGATGTCTTTCATCCAGTTAACGAAATTCATGGAACAATATGATGTCTTTCGTCCAGTTATCCAAACGTATTGATCTATATGATGTCTTTTATCCAGCTGACCAAACTCATTGATCGATATGGATGTCTTTTATCCAGTTAACGAAACTCATTAATCGATATGGATGTCTTTTATCTAGTTAACGAAACTCATTGATCGATATGGATGTCTTTTATCTAGTTAACGAAACTCATTGATCGATATGGATGTCTTTTATCCAGTTAAAGAAACTCATGAATCGATATGGATGTCTTTTATCTAGTTAACGAAACTCATTGATCGATATGGATGTCTTTTATCTAGTTAACGAAACTCATTGATCGATATGGATGTCTTTTATCTAGTTAACGAAACTCATTGATCGATATGGATGTCTTTTATCTAGTTAACGATTCTCATTGATCGATATGGATGTCTTTTATCCAGTTAACGAAACTCATTGATCGATATCGATGTCTTTTATCCAGTTAACGAAACTCATTGATCAATATGGATGTCTTTTATCCAGTTAACGAAACTCATTGATCGATATGATGTCTTTTATCCAGTTATCCAAACTTATTGAACGATATGACGTCTTTCGTCCAGTTCACAAAACTCATGCATCGATATGATGTTTTTCATCTAGTTATCAACACTCATTGTTTGATATGTCTTTTATCCAGTTAACGAAATTCATGGAACAGTATGATGTCTTTCGTCCAGTTATTCAAACGTATTGATCTATATGATGTCTTTTATCCAGCTGACCAAACTCATTGATCGATATGGATGTCTTTTATCCAGCTATCAAACTCATTGATTGATATGATGTCTTCGTCCAGTTAACAAAACTCATGGAACAATATGATGTCTTTCATCCAGTTACCAAACTCATTGTTTGATATGGATGTCTTTCATCCAGTTATCCACACTCATGCATCGATATAATGTTTTTCATCTAGTTATCCAAACGCGTGGATCTATATGATGTCTTTTATACAGTTACCAAACTCATTGATCGATATGATGTCTTTCATCCAGTTTATGAAATTCATGGAACAATATGATGTTTTTCATCCAGTTACCAAACTCATTGATCGATATGATGTCTTTCATCCAATTACCAAACTCATTGATCGATATGATGTTTTTCATCTAGTTATCGAAACTCATGGATCTATATGATGTTTTTTATCCAGTTATCGGAACTCATGGTACGATATGATGTCTTTGATCCAGTTATCCACACTCATGCATCGATATGATGTCTTTAATCCAGTTACCAAACTCATTGATTGATATGATGTCTTTCATCCAGTTATCGAAACTCATTGATCGATATGATGTTTTTGATCCAGTTATCGAAACTCATTGATTGATATGATGTCTTTCATCCAGTTATCGAAACTCTTTGATCGATAAGATGTTTTTGATCCAGTTACCAAACTCATTGATTGATATGATGTCTTTCATCCAGTTATCGAAACTCATTGATCGATATGATGTTTTTGATCCAGTTACCAAACTCATTGATTGATATGATGTCTTTCATCCAGTTATCGAAACTCATTATTCGATATGATGTTTTTGATCCAGTTATCGAAACTCGTTGCTCCATATAATGTCCAGTTATCAAAACTCATTTTTCGATATGATGTCTTTCATCCAGTTATCAAAACTCATTTTTCGATTGTGATGTTTTTGATCCAGTTATCGAAACTCGTTGCTCGATATAATGTCCAGTTATCGAAACTCATTGATCGATATGATGTGTTTGATCCAGATACCAAACTCATGAATCGATATGATGTCTTTTAATTCAGTTATCGAAACTCATTGATCCACATAAAACGGTTCCTCTCAAAGTTTTTGATTTTTTTTTTAGAAATTGGAATTGCATGTGTCACTGTGATTTCATTTATCATCCGAAAGTCTATGCAATACCTCAGTTACCTGTTTTATAAATTTAGACAAAACACGGTAGACTATTTCATGATCAGGTGTTTCAGTGAAATACCCAATACCCTGGATAAATGAATTGCGAGAATTCATTTTATCGTGGCCTCTAATAATTAAACTAAACTGGAATTAAATCATGTCAATATATTTTTGTTATGATACGGATAATAAATGTCCAAAACTGCAGGTAAATAATTACACTTACTGACACCATCTTCGTATCACATACCTATCGTCGGAGTCTTGAAGATTATGGTTTAATAAAGAAAATTATGGAAATTCAAATAATGCATTGAATACATATTGGTGACCTTCTTCTGTTGTCTGTTCTATGTTCAGGTTGTTGTTGTTGACACATTTGCCATATCCATTGTCAATTTTTATCTTGTTTAGTTTTCTCTTGTATGTTAACTTCAATTTCCGTTATATCAGAGAATAATTGAAAGTTTGGCGACTATATCGAACGCATCTATACCAATTAACTTGAAATAAAGGACACAACAGAAACAGTAGTAACGTTTGTCTTATATCTTGACTTGTAGTTGAGAACAAAACTTTACGACAAGAGATGAATTAGCTTTCCCCTTGTGAACCTTCCATTGCTATTTAGCATCCCATCAGCGCTTTAGCATTTGGTTTTCACGTTGATACAATATCCTAATGTATCCGACGCATTTCCATATCTACATTCCAAGCTATACAGCTATTTTTGCATAGGTACTATTTCTGTATTAAACATTTGTAGTACTGGAAATCTACCTTTAATGTTCAGTACTATTTTGTTACTGTAAATTATTGTAATATTTAGGTAACTGTATTTTACAGTACTTTATTTGTACTTGAAATTTAGGTACTACAGATGTTTGGTTACTACCTTTACATTTTTAGCATTTTGAAAGTTTTCTATTTCAAATCTCTTAAAGTTATGATTTTCAAACATGGAATATTGTATTATTTCTGTACCAAAATATTTAGTACAAATCTAATACTGTAAAATACAAGTACCTAAATATTACAATAGTTTTAACGTAAAGAAATATAACTAAATATTAAACGTAAATTTTCGGTACTGCATTTTTAGTACAGATATAGTACCTATGGAAAAGTAGCTGTGTAGGGGTAAATCGAGTCCCCTTTTTGTTAGCGAGACATAAGCACTGTAAGTGAGTGAGTCTTACATATTCCGCCATTCTCCATTTCAGATTAACCAAGAGAATGCCAAATCATATCTAACAATGATTTTGGTAACTGGATGAAAGACACCATATTGTTCTATGAATTTCGTTAACTGGATGAAGGAGATCATATCAAACAATGAGTTTGGTAACTGGATGGAAGACATTATATCGATCAATGAGTTTGGTAACTGGATGAAAGACATCTGTCAAACAATGAGTTTGAAACTGGATGGAAGACATCATATCAATCAATGAGTTTGGTAATTGGCAACTCTTTTTGTTAGCGAGACATAAGCACTGTGAGTGAGTGAGTCCTAAATATTCCGCCATTCTCGTTTTCAGATTAACCAAGAGAATGCCAAACATTTTCTTTGTAACCCATTCGAATTTTCTTCCAAAGAAGTTTAGTTAAGACAGGTACATCTGTATTCTTAGAGGTAAGATTTGTTGTCCGTCTATTGTGTTGTTAAAAGAGTACAAATTAAAGTCTTTATGACAGTTAGGTCCCTGAACCAAATTGTAAGTTTTTATTTAAGACAAATACAGACTACGATGACTTTCTTCCGTGAACAATAATTAATTCTAAAACTTTTGTCGGGGTCGACATCATATTTTCCGATACGATCATGTTTCTCGTTCTTGGATCGATTTTTTTCTTCAGTTTTATGATCGATAGGGATACCACGTACCAATTTAATGCGCGGTGTCGACCAGAAGCAAGGTCTTGTCGAAATTAGTCTCGGCATATTATCTCTTCTTTTTGGCAAATCTTGAACAGTTTATGCAAGATATGATGGTTTGGATTTTGATAAGTCAACTGTTTCTTTTGATTAAGATACTCCTCCTTGTGTCTTTTTCGTTCCTACTCTTCTCTTTTCATCTTTGTGCCTTGTCTCCTTGATCCTCCTCGAGTCCTCTGTCTGCCCTTTTCCCTACTCCCTCTTCTAATATCTCTCCCCTTTTCTCTCCTAGCTAAGATTGAATATAAATGATCAATGAAATTTGAGTTCGTAATTGTAAACAACTTTACGTAAAGAGCGAAGAGTCCCCCTGGAAAATGTTATATTTTCAGCTATTTTCCCCGATACCATATGTTTTAAGTGGATAGTGGTAATATGCAGAATTAATCATCTTGTATCCAGATCTAGAATTGCCTACTATGCGTGTTGCCGACTTGTTTCTTTATTCTTATGAGGCTGACATCATACAAGAACTTCTTAGGAAGAAAGATAAGAAGTTAGCAATATTCTTTTTAAATCTACTTTCCGCTATATTGATGATGTTCTTTCACTAAATAATTCAAAATTAGTTGACTATGTTGAACGCATCTATCCCATCGAACTAGAGATACAGGATATTACAGATACAGTTAAGTCGGCCTCATATTTTGACTTACATCTAGAAGTTGACAATGAGGGTCGGTTGAAAACAAAACTTTACGACAAAAGAAATGATTTCAGCTTTCCAATTGTGAACTTTCCAATTGTGAACTTTCCATTTTTAAGAAGTAGCATTCAAGCAGCACCTGCATGCGGGGTATATATCTCCCAATTGATTCGATATTCCCGTGCTTGCATTTCCTATCATGACTTTCTTGATGGAGGGTTGCTGCTCAAAAGGAAGGTATTAAACCAAGAGTTTCAAATGGTGAAGTTGAAATCATCCCTTCGTAAATTTTACCGACGCAACCACGAGTTGGTTGACCGTTATGGATTAACTGTTTCACAAATGATATCGGACATGTTACTTACGTCGTAACCACAATCCCTTCCCTTTCATGAATGTGACGTACCGAATAAGACTATTTGCCGGGTTGTTATCACTAAAGCAACACGACGGGTGCCACATGTGGAGCAGGATCTGCTTATCCTACCGGAGCACCTGAGATCACCCCTAGATTTTGGTGGGGGTCGTGTTGCTTATTCTTCAGTGTTCTATGTTGTGTCATGTGTACTAATGTTTGTCTGTTCGTCTTTTTCATTTTTAGCCATGGCGTTGTAAGTTTATTTTCGATTTATGAGTTTGACTGTTCCTCTTGTATCTTTCGTCCCTCTTTTATGCATGTTCTGTAATTATTCACAAACGTAGTTCAAGGAAAATATATTTCCGTTCTTAAAATCTGCAGTTAAAATGAATGAAGATAAAACACATCTTCAATTTGAAAATACCATCTATCATCAAATAATGGTTTGGGATCTATTCCGTGCGCTTTGTAAGGGCCATAAATTTGTAACAGACCATATATGGTAGGAGGCGTATGGAAATGCATATAGATACAGAAGGGGGCAGCAGGAGGAGAAATGGAGTACGTAGGAGAAGGCATTGCATCATTTGATTCATGCCGTACAGACCATCAATAGTAACACCTACCTTGATACTAAAATAGCCTATAACATATATAAAATATATAAAGTAAAGCAGTTGTCTGTTGTCACTCTCTAAATTGAGGGATTCATATTGATTACAAATATCCTATTGTCTGTTATAATTATAATGCAGATAAATTATCTTAATTTTTTATTCTTCATATGCTTTTGATCATTCCTCCGTGAAAAAAACCCGGTATGATTGAGAATGGTATACCTACTGAATGATCATAAGGAATCTCAATGTTTGAATTTAGAATTTTTTGAAAGTTTTTTGTCGAGCCTGCTACTTATTACGCAGGAAGCTCGACATAGGGATAGTGATCCGGCGGCGGTGTTAGCTCACTTCTTAAAATCTTTATATTTGAGAAGGTGGAAGACCTGGATGCTTCATACTTTGTATGTGGATGCCTCATGTTACGAAGTTTCTGTCAGTCACATGTCCAATGTCCTTGACCTCGTTTTCATGGTTCAGTGACTACTTGAAAAAAAAGTTAAGATTTTTTGTAATGTTAAATTATCTCTTATTATAAGTAATAGGATAACTATATTTGGTATGTGCGTACCTTGCAAGGTCCTCATGCCCGTCAGACAGTTTTCACCTGATCTCGACCTTATTTCATGGATCAGTGAACAAGGTTAAGTTTTGGTGGTCAAGTCCATATCTCAGATACTATAAGCAATAGGTGTAGTATATTTGGTGTATGGAAGGACTGTAAGGTGTACATGTCCAACTGGCAGGTGTCATCTGACCTTGACCTCATTTTCATGGTTCAGTGGTTATAAATAAGTTTTTGTGTTTTGGTCTGTTTTTCTTTTACTGTATGCAATAGGTCTACTATATTTGGTGTCGTGAATGATTCAGTGTAAGGTGTTCATGTCTATTTTGACCTTGACCTCATTTTCACGGTTCATTGCTTTGTGTTAAGTTTTTGTGTTTTTTTCTTTTGTTTTTAAACAATAGGCAATGGGTCAACTATATTTGTTGTATGGAAGAATTGTTAGCTGTACATGTCTGCCTGGCATGGTTCATCTGACCTTGACCTCATTTTCATGTTTCAAAGGTCAATGTTTAGTTTTCTTGGTTTGTTAAATTTATGTGACAGTTGTAATAAAGCTTTATATTTAGGACTATCAACATAATATCTATGATTCGTAAAGAAGGCGAGACATTTCAGTGTGTGCACTCTTGTCTACCTTTGGCATAGGTTATCTTAGCTGCATTTGGCAAAACTTTTTGAAATTTGGTCCTCAATGCTCTTAAACTTCGTTCTCTATTTGGCCTTTTTAACTTTTTTTGGATTCGAGCGTCACTGATGAGTCTTTTGTAGACGAAACGCGCGTCAGGCGTATTTACAAAATTCAGTCCTGGTATCTATGATGAGTTAATTTGCTAGTTACATGCTACGAGATATACATAGTATCTGGCTTTGCTAGTAGGGCTTTCATATTCTTAATAAAATTAATTGACCAATGTGTAAGTCATGGTTTTACTAGTGCATGTCATATTGTATAAATATAAACATTTGTGTGGTCGTCTTTTGTTTTTTGTCTTTGATAACACATTGTCATTTAAACTTTTATTCAAACCTATGTTCTTTTTTCGTACACAAAACTCGTACAACTTCTGATAATCAAGGGTGTTACGGTCATGAGAATAAGCTTCTGTCGTAACATATCACTTGGTTTTTTTTTCATAGTGTAAAAATGAAACTTAAGTGAAATGTTACGACAGATGCCGGTGGATGTCTCACCCTAAAAGCCATTAATCCTTGTACAATGTTCATGATTTTTTTATTGTGTAAAAATTAAACTTATGAACATTGTACATGGAATTATGGCTGTCATGGTGAGACATCCAGCGGCAACTTGAAAGCATAGCCAGACGAGAACCTGTTATTGTGATATATGGATATTATGGGCCAGCTGAGTTCTGGTTGCTTTGATTTAGCCACCAAATACCCAGGTCACCAACATCTAACTGTATCTAACTGTACACAGTCCTATAAGTCAACATTTTGTGATTACTGAATTCCAGATTACTAAAAGTGACAGTCTTCATATACAAATCTTGGTAGGGCAAACTCGACCTGTACAAAACACAGTAAATCTACCTTCATTGCAGATTACTAGCAGTCAGCCTTAACCTATACATATCATGGTAGATCAAACTCTACCTGTAAAAATCACAGTTAATCTACATTCATTGCAGATTACTAACACTCAGCCTTAACCTAGACAGATCATGGTAGGTCAAACTCTACCTGTACAAAATACAGTAAATCTACCTTCATTGCAGATTACTAACAATCAGCCTTAACCTAGACAGATCATGATAGATCAAACTCGACCTGTACAAAATACAGTAAATCTACCTTCATTACAGATTACTAACAGTCAGTCTTAACCTACACAGATCATGGTAGGTCAAACTCTACCTGTACAAAATACAGTAAATCTACCTTCATTGCAGATTACTAACAATCAGCCTCAACCTAGACAGATCATGATAGATCAAACTCGACCTGTACAAAATACAGTAAATCTATCTTCATTGCAGATTACTAACAGTCAGCCTTAACCTATACAGATCATGGTAGGTCAAACTCGACCTGTACAAAACACAGTAAATCTACCTTCATTGCAGATTACTAACAGTCAGTCTTAACCTACATAGATCATGGTAGGTCAAACTCGACCTGTACAAAACACAGTAAAGCTACCTTCATTACAGAGTACTAACAGTCAGTCTTAACCTATACAGATCATGGTAGGTCAAACTCTACCTGTACAAAATACAGTAAATCTACCTTCATTGCAGATTACTAACAATCAGCCTTAACCTATACAGATCATGGGAGGTCAAACTCTACCTGTACAAAACACAGTAAATCTACCTTCATTGCAGATTACTAACAGTCAGCCTTAACCTAAACTGATCATGGTAGGTCAAACTCTACCTGTACAAAACGCAGTAAATCTACCTTCATTGCAGATTACTTAAAGTCAGCCTTAACCTACACAGATCATGGTAGGTCAAACTCGACCTGTACAAAACACAGTAAATCTACCTTCATTGCAGATTACTAACAGTCAGCCTTAACCTAAACTGATCATGGTAGGTCAAACTCTACCTGTACAAAACACAGTAAATCTACCTTCATTCTACCTGTACAAAACACAGTGATTCTACCTTCATTGCAGATTACTAACAGTCAGCTTTTAGATCATGGTAGGTCAGATTCTACCTATACAAAACACAATAAATCTAACTTCAGTATTTATAACTGAAAATCAGTATCTACCTTCCAGATCATATTAGATTAAACTCTACCTGAACAGAATACATAAGTCTACTTTATTGGCGACAATTGAAAGACAGCCCATACATTAACCATCCAGATACTTACTATCTACAAAGAATTCTTGTGTGAGTGTATCAGATATTACCTTTAAATAACCTCCAATTATTAATTAACCTAATACTTCTATAACATGGCAAAATAAATGTGAATAATTTACAAGTTACCAATTAACAGCAATATATGTCAAGTACATGAATTACAAAGAAACAGAATTCAGGTCTTACTTCATTTTGGTTAGTCACTTGGTCAGAATTTTGATTAATATGAAAAATCAAATTGCTAATATTTATTACATTATCTTTGTAATATTTTTTTACATTTTAATGCAGTAAATTAAATTTCAACAATCAAAAATATATATACATTTACAATTTTACATACTAAATATACTATTTCTAATAAATAATTCCATTTGAAACCAGAAAAACTATTAAATGATACTAAATTACAAACGAGAACATTTATCAGATATATCCACCAATATTGTTTGTTGTAGTATTTCATCTTTCAAAAAGACTAATGGATTAGAGATAAGTTTTACAACTTAGTAACATCTTCTCTGTTTATTTAAGTGGTATCCAACACTTGAACTAAAATTAATTTGGCTTGTTTTATTTTCTTAAAATTTTGACAAAGTATTTTACTTTGACCATTTGACAAAAATATGAAGAAAAAAAAAATTTGAACCAACCGTTTAACAGAAAAATTACACTGGTTATATAGCAGTCTGACAAACACTCATTTTGATTATTGAGAAGCTTAATATTCTTTCTACAACACAATGTAATTAAAACGTTTAGCTTATTTTACAGAGTTATCTCCCTGCAGTGTTAGGTACCACCTTAAAGGTTTAATATTAATGAGATTTTGCTGTTTCTATATTCATTATGAAATGTTCTAATGGTATGTCATTACTGAGAAATCATTATTTATAAACAAATATAGAAATTAAGTGATATTATTTTCCTATATAAATTCATATTTTTCTTTAAACAGTGATTTTCTTCAAATTATACATCATGGGATTTGCTCATTGTTGAAGTCCATACAGTGACCAGTAGTTGTTAATTTCTGTGTCAATTTGGTCTCTTGTTCAGGGTTGTTTTATTGGCAATCATACCACATTGTCTTTTTATATTATAAACATATTTCATAAGTACTGCAAGAATCTGCTGACATATAGCTGAATTTTCAAAAGTGATATTTTGTTCTTGAAAAGCTGTCATGAGTGCCTTAAGTTGCCTTGAAATAAATGGGTTTTTTTAAATTTGACTGCTAC